>NW_027507787.1:1006365-1543865 GCF_037356315.1 Lithobates pipiens | reverse complement strand
CTTCACGGTGGGTATGGTGTTCTTTTGGTGATGCGCAGTGTTTTTGCGCCAAACTTATCTTTTGGAATTATGGCTCAAATGTTCAACCTTGGTTTCATAATCACATTTTCCCACATGCTTTTCTTTGTAAGAAAAGGCTTCAGTCTCTACCCTCATAGCCCAGACATATGAAGAATACGGGAAATTGTTGTCACGTGTACCACACAGCCAGTACTTGCCAGATATTCCTGGAGCTTCTTTAACTGCTTCCCGTCCGCTGGCCATCAAATGACGGCTGGACGGCATGACTCCTATTCTAGGTGGACGTCATATGACGGCCTTCCAGAACCACCACTCTCGCGCGCCCGTGGGGGTGTGCATCGTGGAGATCGGTGGTGCAGTGTGCCAGTTTGACACATCGTTACACCGATTTTGCTAAAGAGCCTCTGACGGAAGCTCTTTACCATGTGATCAGCCATGTCCAATCACGGCTGATCACGATGTAAACAGGAAGAGCCGTAGATCGTCTTTTTCTCACTTGCGTCTGACAGACACGAGTAGAGGAGAGCTGATCGGCTGCTCTCCTGAGCTGGTTGTTTATCAGTGCAGCCCCCTTTGAATGCCCACCCAGGACCACCAGGATGCTGCCAGGACAACCGGGGATGACCACCAGGTATGCCACCCTAGACCACCAGGCAGCTGCCAATCAGTGCCCATCCCCAATGCCTGCCAATGCCATCAGTGATGCCTAACAATGAAATCTATCAGTGCCCAGCAGTGCTGCCTATCAGTGCCACCCATAAGTACCCAACAGTGCAGCCTTTCAGTGCCTCCCATGAGTGCCCATCAGTGCCCTCTCGCAGTGCCCATCAGTGCTGCATATCAGTGCCACCTTATCAGTGCCCATCAGTGTAGGTGAAAACGTACTTATTTACAAAATTTTATAACAGAAACAAAAGAATAACTAACTTTTTTTTTTTTGTTTTTTATTTGTTTAGCAAAAAATAAAAAAACAGAGGTGATCCAATACCATCAAAAGAAAGCTCTATTTGTGGGGAAAAAAATGATAAAAATTCTGTTTGGATACAGTGTAGCGTGACCACGCAAGTGTAATTTAAAGCGACGGCACTGAAAGCTGAAAATCGGCTTGGGCAGGAAGGGGGTGGAAGTGCCCTGTATTGAGGTGGTTAAAGTGGTTGCAAATTTTATTTTTTTTCTTAAGATTTCAGATTGTTTTTCAATTGAGTTGTACAGTTTATAGGTCACCAAAGGTGGAAAAAGTTCTGAAATGATCTTTGTCTCTTTTTTTTTTTACATCACAGAAACCTGACATTTTAACAGGGGTGTGTAGACTTTTTATATCCACTGTATACGGGTGTGAGTGTATATACAGTAGGTGCACTCAACGGGACTGACAGCGGGAAGAAATTTCCAACGTAGTTATAGTTAATATAATATAGCTCTAATTTACTGGTGATGTTTATTTTGTTTGTGCTCAATGTGTTGAACTACAAAAACGCGGAAGGTTTAATGCTATTTTGAGGCAGGAGAAATGTATTCAGGGTGAGGGTTGATGGGCATAGAGTCGTACATTTGTGTGCAGGTTTTGTCCGACATCCCATTTTTATGACCAATATTCTGGTCAACCCCAAAAAAAATGGACAACCCTAGTTTCGTCAGTTTATTTTCTGGAATTTTATAAAGACTGCCACAGGCAGATTTTGTGAAAATTGTCTCTCATGCATTTATAAAGTGGTGAAGAATGCGCCAAATTCATGTACGGCCTCGTTCAAACGGGCACCGTCAGGTTGGCCAAGTTAAAAACGTATCAGTTATTATCCGTTGCTTCATCCGTCTTCTGTTCCGCTAATCTCCCTTTTTTCTTACAAGCGACTTTGACCTACAGGTAAGCCTATATTTCTTGGACCTACAGGTAAGCCTTAATATCTCCTAAACCTATACGGTTTAGGAGATATTTAAAAAAAGACCGGCACCGATGTCTACAGCGCATGCGCCATAGACAGTGGCACACTGAGCAGGCCGCAGATCACTGCGATATGCTGCTCGTGTCGGCTCCCGTGCACAGCGCCGGAGCAGCGAGGCCACGGAAGTCACTCTGGGATACATGGCAGCGGCGAAGATGAAGACGGAGGATCGCTTCAAGGGGGCTTTGTTCTCAGGTAATTCATAATGAGCTAGTATGCTATGCATACTAGCTCATTATGCCTTTCCCTTGCAGGTTGCATTTTTATTTTTTATTTTTTTATTGCCTTTACTTCCTCTTTAATGTATGCGTTTACATCTGTTTTTTTATCTGTTTTGATCCGTTTGCCTTCAAGGAAATTACTGTGGTCCCAACAGGTTGAGTCCCACAAGCCTGGCCTTTTGTGCACCAGGTTTATAAGCTCCTCATAGGAGACGTCTCTTGTCATGTTTCTCCTTGGGCATGTAATGGGGATGTACTTCCTATTGTTCAACTACTGCCGGGGTCATAGGTTGCGTTCACAGATGAACAAAAAAAAAGGTAGTTCTTCAAAACAGATCTTAACTGATCGAATGTTGACGGACATTGACGGTTAATATTCGTTTAATATTCGTTTTCACGGATCTGGACGTAGCCTTGTACGTTTAAAAAACAAAAACAAAAAAAAACAAACAAACAAAAAATCTTAAAAACGGATAAAAAGTGGAAGTTAACGGCTGGTCATCCGTTTGCCCATAGGAATGCATTGTCGTCCGTTGATGGATGGAAGATAAACAGTTATACGGTGTGAAAGGGGCCTACCGGTCTACTTTTACTTGAATTTGGCTCATGCTGTGCCACTTTTAGAATACTTAAGAGACATTTTCATAAAATCTGAGCCAGTTTTTCCCTGTTTGCCAAAAGAGAGTTGGTTTTCATTAGCTCCACTTTTATATTTGGCTTGTTAAATGAGACACAATGTAAAAGCGGCACATTTCAATGAAACGCTGTGTAAAAATTTAGCATTTTATTTCATTTTTTTTATTTTCTTTTTTTATTATTGCATTAAAACAGAAAAATGCTAAAAAACGCATGACTAATGCACTAAAATGCTCAAACAAGTTTTTATCAAATGTTTCCATGCATTTCTATGGAACAAAAAAGCCTAATGCCACGTACACACGATCGGAATTCTTGTCGGTAAAAGCTATGATGATTTTTCCGCCGGAATTCCGCTCAAACTTGGCTTGCATACACACGGTCACACAAAAAAATTTGCGAACTTTCGACTGTCAAGAACGCAGTGACGTACAACACGACGACGAGCCGAGAAAATGAAGTTCAATGCTTCCGAGCATGCGTAGGAATTTTGCGCGTCGGAATTGCTACAGGTGATCAGGATTTCCAATCGAAACTTTTACCGTCTGAAAAATTGAGAACTTTATCTCAATCTTTTGCTGGCGGAAATTCGGCCAGCAAAATTCCGATGGAGCATGCACACGGTCGCATTTTCCGACGAAAAGCTCTCATCAGTCTTTTGCTGGCCGAATTTCCGATCGTGTGTACACGGCATAAAAATTTCACCAATCTGCACAATTTTGAGCTACAAAAAAAGTTCCAGAATTTTATTGAGCATCATGTGTTTGGTTTCAGGTGACGTGTAGTGGAGATCAGAACCAACTCCATAGAAAATCATTTTTTTCATTTATTTTTTGGTTTTCTCCCTGAGCATTTTGGAGCTTCAAGCTACAAAACGTTGTGGTGTGAATGGGGCCTAAGACTCCCAGGCTGCTGATTGCAGATAGAATATACATCCCATCTCTGTCACACTATGGAAGATGAGGAGAAGACTCCCCAGACTAGAATATTTGCTCAGGAGATTCTTGAGACCTAACAGTGGTCTCCTTGTGTTGTCTGTCTAGACCTCTGTATAGAACCACAGTCTATTTACACAGGAGGTCCCTCCTTCACAAAGACGCACTCGGCTTTTTGTAGGGTCTGTGTGAAAATATACAAGTGCAGAAGGATGACATATATCCTCCTAGAATATTGGGAGAAGCTCTCGTTTACTATGGCAGGTTGTCTCAGCAGAACCTTCTGTGATGTGTCTCAGATCATTGTCATACACTTTTTTAGTTTTGTGTAACGGTTGTGCTGTGTGTGTGACTTCCTCGCTTTGATCATCCGCTTTCACTTCATTTTGTACTTTGTCCACCTGCATTCCTCATGTGACAATGACTCACACAAAGGCTCAACTGTAAACCTCCCTATTGCCTTTGGAATGTTCCTCAGCCAGAAGATGACACTGCTTTTGTTCTATGGATTTCTGACAGTTGCCACTTCATGGAATCATGTCTTTAAAATGCTATTAACCCCAAATCAAAGGTAAAGCTATGCAAAATATTTTTTTGAAAAGTGCCTATACTGTTTATTATCCATTAATACAATGTCTCAACCTGCTCTGCACATACTCAGTTGCTCTCTATTTTTCAGCACAAAAATGTAGAGGACAGTCTGCTGGTAGCCTAAAGACTTACTGTTGCTCAGGGGATTTGGGCTTCAGCAAAATGCCAGCCTCCAGCAAGAAGAAACAGAGCAATGCTGGAGGCAATTTACAGCCCACACTTAAAAAAAAAAACTATATATATATATATATATATATATATATATATATATATATATATATATATATACTCTGTACTGGGAACACCCCATCGGTCTCCGTTCCACTGACAGGACGTGGATCTGTGTGTTTACATACACAGATCCACGGTCCTGCTGTGTTCCCGTGCAATCGCGGGTGCCCGTCGGATATCACGGCTGCCGGGCACGCGCACCCTAGACAGCCGGGAATGAGAGGACGTCATATGACGCCCGCCCAGGATGGGAGATCCCATCTCTGGGTGTCATATGACTATACGCCGGGGCTGAATTGGTTAACAGACTACCCTGTCCAGCAAAAGTAGACGTTACAAGGTTAAGACAAACCATTTAAAGTGGTTGTAAACCCTTACAGACCACTTTGACCTACCTGTAAGCCTAGATTAAGGCTTACCTGTAGGTCCAAGAAATATCTCCTTAACCTACACAGTTAAGGAGATATTTTCCAAAAACCGGGCACCGATGTCTACGGTGAATGTGTGCCATAGACAACGGCGCAGACGCACCGAGCACGCCGCAAGTGAAGCCGAAGATGCCGTCAATGGCGGCTCCCGTGCGCATGCGCTAGAGTGACGTAATCGCAGCTCCGGCCAGCCACGGCGCCAGAGCCGCAATATCCAGAAGTCACTCCGGGTATCATGGCAGCGGCGGAGGAAGTGGCCGAGGACCGCTGCAGGGGCTTCGATCTCAGGCAAGTAATTCATAATGAGCTAGCATACTAGGTCATTATGCCTTTTGCCTTGCAGGGTGTCATATATTTTTTTTTTTTTTTCTTTTTTTTTTCTTTTCTGACTTTACTTCCTCTTTAACACTGGTGGGGGCAATAATCTGCTTTTATTAAGTTATGTAACCTTTATCCTAAAAGGTAAGAAACTGTTCTTGTAACTGCTTAAAAGTGTTCTCTGGAGTGCAGCTTTAATCCTTTAAAAGTGGTCTTAGATGGTGGTTCAACTCTTGGCTGGTTCAGCAGGGACTGGCTGAGATTCAAACCATCTATGGGCAGGCTGGTTGTACCCAAGTTGATAAATCAATTGACTTGGGTACAACCAGCATGTTGGATTTCCAGCTTGCGATAATCGTTGTGTTCTCTGAGCAGGGACAGCTACCCGCACCCCCTGCGAGAACACAATATCTCGGTATTCCTCCATCAACCCTGACTGTGTTGATGGTGAATCGTCAGATCCTGAGGAAGAGGGCAATTCCCTCCAAAATGTGTTTCAGTCCTATGTCGTTCCTCTGTGTGAGATGTGCTAACAGTCTGGAGCTGGATTTATTCTGACAAGCTTGTACCTATGTTGGTTTGTGAGCATATTGGCTATTACTTCAGGGGTGTCCTAACTTTTTTTTTTTCAAAGAGGGCCAGATTAGATGAAATGAACATGCATGAGGGCTGACCATTTTGCCTGACTTTCATTAAAATTCTGTCTAAGTGTGTTTGTCTGAGCACTTATACACTGCCCAACAAGAATTTTCTTGTCTTTGTGGCTGTGTGTGGTGAAGAGATGAGCTTGGGCTTGTTATTTGTATATATACATGTATATCTTTTGTGGCCCCCAAGGAATCCCCAAGCGCCACGAAGGATGAGCTCTGGCCTGTTATTTGGATATACCGCATTTATCGGTGTTTAGTGCGCACCTTCACTTTAAGAGGGAAGTTTCAGGAAAAAACGTACATTTTAAATAAAGAACTGTGAAGCAAAATAAGGGTCAGTGCCCATAAATGCAACCTCACAAGTGCCATGAATGCAGACTCACCATTGCATAAATGTAGCCCTACCATTGCCATGAGTGCAGCCTGATTAATGCCCATTTGCAGCCTCAGAGGGGACGGGGGGGGGGACGGGGACGGGGGGTGAGAAGAGCGCCAACAGATTACATACAGGAAAATCTCTCCTGTTTTCACGGCAGCCTCTTTAATACAAAGCAGCAGTCTGTTTATTCGTGGAGAAGGTGGTTCACAGATATCTTTTGGTGGAAGTTGGATCTGCACATTGGTGCTTTCATTTAATACACATTTGAGGACTGTTACACAGTAGATTGAATTTGGACTAATATCTATATGACGGTGATAAATGGTCACGGTTATTCGGTTATTGCACGTACATATTAGTTCTTTATATGCTATTAATTAACTTGAGAGAGATATATATATATATATATATATATATATATATATATATATATATATATATATATATATATATATATATATATATATATACACACACACACACACACACTTACTACCAAATGAAAAACCAATTTGTGAATGGGGTACTATTATTACTATATATTATATTATTATTATTATATATTACTATATATATAAATTATTTATTTGCAACTTTTTTTTTTTTTTTTTTTTTTTTGCACTTTAGTAATTTGATGATCAATTTAAGCACTTTGTCACTTTTTGCACTTTGTATTTTTAGAGCACTTTTTGCATAATTTGCACGTAATATTAATTTTCAGTGTTATTATGGTCATTTTTTGCATTATATTGAACTGGTTAGTGCTGTCATGTTTTAGCGCAGCTCCTTTTCAGACTTTGGACATGCCTGTATTACTTGAATAATTAATAAAGGATATCTTAGGCTAATGCACTAGACTGGTGGGCCCTCTGTTATATGGTTGCATTGTGACCGTCTCAAGCTGGCCGTACACAGATTGAATTTCATCTGACTTCTGCTGAATCATCTGAAATGTCTTCTGTGGGTGGTCCTGTTGGCACTACGTGGCTCGACCAACAATTGACTTTTGTTAAAAGAAGCTGGGTGGAAATTTCTTGGTCAAACAGCACTAACGTCTAGTAAAATGCAGACACAGTCTGGGTATTCTGACAGCTGTGAGTGCCACCGATTAAAATACAAATTGCCAACACCATAGATTTGTCCGTCCGCGCTGGTTATTGTAGATGGGGAAATCTCGCACATTGGTAGTATTTATGGCCAGCTTTCCTTATGCATTAATCTTCAGGTGTAGATAGGTTGTTGGCTTTGATCCGAAACATGGTGGGCCAAGTCTAATGTATTTTGCATTGCCTTTGTATTCAATAACTGCTTGTTTACTCGTCTCCCAGTATGAGAAGTCTATGCACAACTCCTCTGTCCTGACTCCGAAATGATTTCTTTTCATTCTCAATGAATACACAACAAAAGAATAATCTGGGTAGCCGAGTATATTCTGAGACTCTTGTGGGACTGAAGAGGTGAATGGAGGCTCCAGGTGGGACGCATCTGCTGAGGATCTTTGTATTCCTGAACAGTGCAGGTATTATGTATGAGAAGCAGAGGAGTCCTCATTCCTTGGAGTCACTACGACTGAAATCGATCCCCAACACGTCTGCAGGTTCATCTCCAATAAACAAAAAAGCCAGAGATTTACATTCTTAGACACGTACTTTATTTTTTATTTTTTTTATTGTTGCTTTTAATGTGGTGTTTTTGTTTTAACCACTGTAAGGGCCATTTCACACCACATGCTGTCCTGTCCGTCTATTTTTTTTATTTATTTTTTCTGCATCAAAAATGCGTAGACAGTAGGTTATATTGTTTCCAGTGGCATAGTTCACACCAGTGTCAGTATTGGGGTGTTCCAGGACAAAAAGTAGAATGTGCTTAATTTTTCCTGTAGTGGAACACGGTAAAACGCATTAAACATGCACCGGACCCCAGTACAGTGGAAAAGAGATTGGGGGGTGAAGCATCTGGAATGCCTCTGGAAACGCATCAAAAATTCTCGGGAGCGTGCTAAAAACGTGCATGCAGATTGGATCTGGAGTGCGTTTTGGTGGTGTGACCCAGCCATAATACCAGGCCAATTCTTACACTTCTCACATACATGTAAAAATCTACTTTATTTTTTTATTTTTTGCTAGACATTTACTTAGAACCCCACAAACTAAGTTGTTCTTAGTTTCTGTCAGTACATTTTGTAAATAAGTAATTTTTCTAATTCACTGATGAACACTGATAGGCTGCACTGATCTGGTGGCACTGATGGGCACTGAAAGAAAGCAGTGACGCATCACTAGTGGGCACTGATTTGTGTCACTGGCACTAATTGGTGGCACTGGGGGGCTTTGATCAGTGCCCTGATTACATGTCCGTGTGTTCCATGCGAGGAGATGCCGCTGATCGTCTCTCCTTGCACACACTCAGTCAGTGTGAGATGATGGGAGCTGATCACTGGCACTTCCGCATTTACATATGACTGACTGTGATTGGACACAGCCGATCACATGGTTAAAGAGTCGCGTGATTGGTTCTTTTCAGAGATCAGGGTTGTGCCATGTCCTGCAACGTCCCTCCGTCATTTGACGGGTGAGCGGGAAGTGGTTAATGAATTGCACGTTAACAACATAATACCTGATTTTTTTTTATTTTTTTTGTAAAATGTAAAAGCTGTTACGCTGTTATGTTGGATACCTAACAACATGTCACGCTTTAAAATTTTGCGTCTGCCTGTAGAATGGCGCCAAATTACAGTAGGTAAAATTCTCTTTAAACGCCTTTTACAGGTTACCAGTTAAGAGATTCACAGGAGGTCTGGCACTAGACTTATTGCTCTCAATCTGACGTTTGCGACGATGCCTCAAGTGAGGTGTGATTACCTTTACATATATGTGTAGGAATTCGCATTTGTGCGTAAGCACGGGTTGGGGGGCCGGGGCCACTTTACTTTTATTTTTATTTTATCCAAAACTTTTTTTTTTTTTTGGTCTCTTTAATATCTGATTTTAATTATTTAGTATTTTTATTATTTATTATATTTGATTAAAAAACCTTATTTTTTTTTGCTATGACAAGAGATGAACAACAACCCTTGTGACAGCTTGGGCCGTGACAGGTCCTCTTTATGGAGAGATCTGGGGTCTTTCCTCTGACCTCCAGTGCAGCTGCTCACACACACACACACACACATATATCAGTCTGATTACCTGCTTTGTTGGCCACTAAGCACTAGGTAAATAATGAGCCGGAAGTGACAAAATCCTTGTCACTTCCGTGGTCACAGAGAAGGAGGAACACTGTCAGTTCCTCTCTCTACGTAGTGACGTTGCCGCTGCAGGTCCCATCGCTCCGTGATTGGACGGCAGAGCCTGGGATAGTGACAGAAGTGGAGGGGGAAAGACCCCTTCCGTCACCCGCAGAAGTAATCAAGTGGCTTATTAGCCACTCAAATCACTTCTACTGAACTGGGAATTGCCAGCTGCAAATTTTGAAACTGGAATGAGGCCCGCAGGTGCAGGCATGATCCCGGTATAACCACTTCAACCTAAGGCCGCCCATGGACCTCCTGACTTCACTGCTCTGGAGTCTAACCCCAAACATGTACATGGATAAGGACTTTAAATTGTACTTCAACTTGGCTACTGTGTATACCTGTTCCAGGTCAGTGTCCTAAGGTAGCCATTAGCCCTTGTACACACGGTCGGACATTCCGACAACAACATCTGTTGGATTTTTTCCGACGGATTTTGTCCGAAACTGGTGTATACACACGGTTGGATAAAGTCGGAAACTCCGATCGTTCGGAACGTGATGACGTTCGTTTGTTGCGACGGGAGTACATTGCGGCTAGTAGCCAATAGCTTTGGTCTCGTAATTTGATTCTGAGCATGCATGGCACTTTGATTATCCGACAACATGGTCCAATCGGACCTTTTCCGTCGGAATTTCCGACCGTGTATAGGGGCTTAGAGATGTGAAGGCCCGGAAAATGACCAGAAAAATTTGGGAAAAAAGTTTTTTCCTGAAGGCTTTTTGATTAGAATTTTTTTGAAAATTTTTTTTTTTTTTTTTAAATAAAACAAAATTGTGGAATATTTTAGCAACATGTTGAATAAAATATTTTAAGACAGGGTGTTTAAATATTTTCCAAATCATTTCTAAAAATAAAAAAAAAGTATATCGGATTATTCGAATTTCTCTGCACTGAGTGAGGACAAGCAAGTACTAGGTAACCAACTGAACCCTCCAATGCAAGCACAGTATGCATTTCTTCCTTTTTAGAAGGCGCTGTGCTGCTATTGTAACAAGAAAAAGGTTCCAGTTTTGCTTTTGCATATTAGTGGGTGTGTTTGGTTTGTTCTGGCCTCTTCACTAGGCCTCAAAAGCTTTGGAAGAAAATACAGAGCAACAAAAAGGACCTGAAAGTATATACTTAATTTTAAAAAAGTAAGTGTTTAAATTTATCTGGTTCTGAATCCAGAAAACTGAAACATTTAGCTGCATTAGTTTATCTTTATAAACTTTGTAAATAATAATTTAATTACCAGTAATCTGGTTCTTCCCCCACACACAACCATAGATTAGTGTCTTCTTGCAAAGTAGTAATTTTTTCTTTGTTTTTTATTTCTTACTCCCCTCAGAAAAATGGTGAGGCCAACATCTAGCATATGGAGGCATTTTCACATTACAAGTTCTTTTGAAAAGAAAAATGTGATTTGCAAATATTGCCAGATGAAATATGCATTTCCAAGTGCTACCAGGATGACAAAACACATTCTTGTATGTAACAAGTGTCCTGTAGATATTAAGAAATCCTTCATGGATCGAAGTGAAGAGGACAACAATGATGACGATGCACATAGTTTTTCGCAACATTCTCGTAACAGAATGACTTTCAATCTTAAAAAGACAAAGTGCTAATGTAGCATTTTTTTTTTACATTTTTCCAAAAATTTCATTCCCCCCCCCCCCAAACAAAACGGGGGGAAATATTTTTTTTTTTTTCTTCCGAGGTTCAAAATTTCCAGAAATTTGACATCTCTAGTAGCCGTACACATTTTGTCCTGCTAACCAAGAGAAGATCAGATGATAACCCAATCAATGCTAACCAGTGTGCACAGAGAAGTCGCCACTGCCGACTATTGTATTCGGACAGCTGGTACCCAGGACTGTCAGAATACTCATCTGATAGGATACAATCGTTGTTACACTAAGAACTTCCCACCCGGCTCAGCTGAGTTTTCAGTTGAGTTGGGTGTTGCTGACAGAGCCCTTCATGGCTGGAATTTCAGGCAATTCAGTGGGAGTCTGCCACAGTTCAAGCCTTGTATGGGCAGAAAGACAGAGGATCAGTAGGATACCTGGAAACTAGCATTTTTCTGAAGTTGGTCAGTAGAGGACCCTAAAAAATATTCCTTTTCCAGCCCCTTTATGCTGGCAGGAGCCTGCACTTTAAATGTTCTGTGCTGCCTGGGACCAGAAGGAGGGACTCATGATTTGTGTGGCACTGTGATTGGCTGCAAAGTGACGACATCATTGGAAAATGTGTCCTGCCAGCTCTCAACTGTCAGTAGGGTTGACAGCAGTTCTAGGGGTGTTGATGGAGCGCAGGGCAGAGTAAGACATGGACACACAAGCGGTGGCTGGGTGTTAAAGTGTTACTAAACCTAGGACCCTGCATTCACAATATCTGGTATCTCACAGTGCACAGAACATGGAAATGCCATAGTTTTAGCAAATATCAACAGCTAATTACTTTTTCTCATCAGCAGTATATAGCAGCTTGTGACTTCTATTAGTGCCTGGTTAAAGCTTGTAGGAGGAGTTTTTTTTTTTCTTTTCATTCTACTCTGAATGTCCTATGAAGCTGCATGACTCCTGACCCTCTGTCTGGACAGTGCTGATTGGCCCTGTGACGATCACATGCACCCTTTCCCCAAAAACGCAGAGTAAACTCTCTAGCAATACGCGCCAAACTGAGCATGTGCAGACTGCCTCCAAGCTTCTGTTCTATTGGGGACAGTGAAAGAAGGGGAGGATCAGAGAAGACAGGATCAAACAGCCTTTTTAAACCGTGCAGAGGATTAACTCCTTAGGTTCTCCAGTGAATATAACAAGCATGCTTTCCTGCATATATAGACTGTTTTTACAGTTGAGTTCAGTAACACCTGCCCTGCTGCCACATATACTGTGCCTATAGCTGTCTAAAGGGGGTCTTATGATTTTCACATTTGCATGCTGGTGTCTTATTTCCTTTACAACAGGGGTCTCAAACTGGTGGCCCCCCAGCTGTTGCAGAACTACAAGTCCCATGATGTATTGCAAAGCTGACAGTTACAAGCATGACTCCCACAGGCAGAGACTTGTAGTTCTGCAACAGCTGGAGGGCCTCCAGTTTGAGACCCCTGCTTTACAACATTACCTATAGAGATTTGTAGGTTATTCCTGTATTGGCCATCTATTTCTCTGACAAAGATGCGACAAGCGTCTTTTGACTATTTAATATCGTTTTATTGAAATTTTTGGGAATGGAATGAGCACACATTTTGGATCATTTTCTGTGTGGTTGCTGTATGAAATGGGAAAGCGCTGTCATCTCTTTCCATCTGTGCTCCTCATAAGTAGCGCCATACCAGTGTAAAACATGCCCCAGTCCCATGTGTGGTTTCAACGAGAGAATGGCCACAACGCAGCGACAAATGCGTTTCAGATGTTCTCAGAGTTGTGACAGACTGTTCAGTATTGCAGATCCTTGCTAAATAAACATGGATGGGACTAGGAAGGTGCTGGTTGTGGTGGCAGTGCCATCCTTTTATCCAGCAATCGGCATTGCATACTATGTGAGGTCTGTTAACATTCTTTAACATTCACACAGCCATCAAGAATAATCACTGCAATTTGTTTAAAGGAAAGAAAGAACCCGTGTTATGGAAATAAGAATGTAAAAAATATATGTGCTGCTAAAGTGAAGGGTGAAAGACACCAATAAATGCAAAAAAAATCTAATTAAACTCAGTGCTGCTCCTTAAACTCAAACCAATACAATATTGAGTAAACCTATATCGACAAGTGCTCAGTGCCAATATAAAGTCCATCCAATGTGGTATACTGAACTTGTAATCAGTTGTGGTTTTCAAGTGACTATTCGTGCTCCCCTCCTGGGTCCCCACTCACCAGAAAAAGGCAGTAAATGTGCCTGTTAGTATCTCCAGATCAGCATCTCCCGTCAGTGATAGCTGGATTGTATGGACACCACATAGGAATAACTCCTATTTTCCACCGGTATGATTAAAACATATGGCCATCCTGAATTCTTCCCATTTTACTCAGTGATCAGGTACCCATAAAGATGTATAGCAATGAAGGAAAACGTGTTTCGTCCCTCCCACTGGGTGTCATCAGAAGCTTCTGATGACGCCCAGTGGGATAGGCGACACGCGTCGAGCTAAGGAGACCTGGTGACCATTGTTTGCATGCCAAGGCGGCGTTTCTCTGCCCATTTTAAATATTTTTTTTTTTTTTTTTTTGTATAAGTGTAATATCTTTGGATTTTATGAATAATCCTTGCAGTATTGCACTATATACATTTTTTCCTTCATTGCTATACATCTTTATGGGTGCCTGATCACTGAGTAAGATGGAAAAGATCCAGATTGTACATATGTTTTAATCATACTGGTGGAAAATAGGAGTTATTCCTATGTGGTGTCCATACAATCCAGCTATCGCCAACGGGAGATGCTGATCTGGAGATACTAACAGGTGCATTTACTGCCTTTTTCTGGTGAGTGGGGACCCAGGAGGGGAGCACGAATAGTCACTTGAAAACCACAACTGATTACAAGTTCAGTATACCACATTGGATGGACTTTATATGATTGCACTTTAAATACCTTTTTGCTCTTTGCCTTTTTTTGCACTTTGCCTTTTGCACTTTAAATACCTTTGCACTTTAACCACTTAATAACCGGCCTATAGCCGATTAACGGCTACAGGTCGGTTTGCTATCTCTGAGAGGCCGTTAATTAACGCTCCCCCGGAGAATCGTTCCTGCGCGCCCCCTGGGGCGCGCACGCCGGAACATCCGTGCTCGCCGAGTTCACGGGACCTGGCGCAACACGGATCGCGGTAAAGGACCAATGGCAGCGGTCCTTTACCACGTGATCGCTCCGTCCAATGACGGAGCGATCACAAATGTAAACAATTCGGCTTCCCGGGTCATTGTAAGGTCATCAGTCTCCTCTCCTCACACCGATGCAGCGTGAGAGGAGAGGAGAGCAATCGAGTGAAAAGCTGAGAAACTGTGAGTGCCTAGCAGTGCCCAAATAGTGCCACAACAGTGCCATCTATCACCAGTGCCACCTGTGCCCATCAGTGCTCATCTGCGCCACTGCAGTGCCACATCAGTGCCGCCTGTGCCCACCAGTGAAATCTGTGTGCTAACCAGTGCCACCAGAGCCACACCAGTGCCACCAAAGCCACTATAGTGCCACCTGTGCCCATCAGTGCCACCTGCGCCACTGCAGTGCCCCATCAGTGCCGCCTGTGTCCATCAGTGCCCACCTATGCCGCCTGTGCCACCACAGTGCTCTGCAGTGCAGCCTCACCAGCCACCAGTATGGCAAAAAAATATTTTACTAGTGAGGAGGCCTACAAGCTTCTAAGTATGACCAGCGAGAGCAGCAGGGAGCTCTCTGAGTCTCAGTCCGATACGGATTCGGCCTATGAACCCGTTACAAGCAGCGGGTCTGATACAGAATCAGAAGAGGAATGTGTGCCCGTGAAAAGAAGGCGTTCTGGTGTGGAGCCGCAGCCTACTACCAGCAGAGCAGAGCCGTCCACCTCGAGGGCAGAGCCGTCCACCTCGAGGGCAGAGCCGTCCATCTCGAATGGGGGCCATGCCAGCCTTCCCTATGCCCTTCAACACCCCCTGTGGCTGCCCTCTAATTCCGGAGAAGCAAATATCCCCCCCTTCACCGCCCAGCCAGGTGTCCAGGTGAACACTGATGATTTTTCAATGCTAGATTTTTTTTCATTTGGCTTTCACCGAAGACTTGCTATCATCCATTGTGGCCCAGTGCAACCTCTACGCACAGCAGCACATAGTAAGCAACCCTGGCTCTAGTTATGCCCGTCCCTTTCAGTGGAGAGAACTAACCGTAGAGGAATTCAAAATTTTCTTAGGCCTAACTTTTTCTATGGGACTTTAAAAAAAAAACAATTGTACTCCTATTGGTCTACCAAACCTGTCCACCACATGCCACTCTTCTCATCCTTTATGCCCAGATCACGTTACCTAATGATTATGCGGTTCCTCCACTACAATGACAACACCCAGTGCCTTCCCCGAAATGACCCAGCTTTTGACAAATTATTTAAAATTCGGCCACTTCTAAATTATTTCTCTGAAAAATTTCCCCAATTATATACCCCCGAACAGAATATTTCCGTGGATGAGTCCCTTGTAAAATTCTCAGGCAGGCTTGGAATCAAACAGTTTATCCCCAGCAAAAGGGCCCGATATAGGGTTAAAATGTACAAACTTTGCGACCGAGCCACGGGGTACATCTACTCCTTCCTGGTGTACGAAGGAAAGGACTCCCAACTGCACCCCCCTGAATGCCCAGAGTACATTGGAGCCAGCGGAAGAGTGGTCTGGCAGCTTGTCTATCCACTCTTTGGAAAGGGATACCATTTTTATGTGGATAATTTTTATACTAGCTTGCCCCTCTTCCGCAATCTTCACCGGAGAGACACCCCAGCATGTGGTACAGTAAGAGCCAATAGAAAGGGCTTCCCGCAAAACTCGTCAATGAAAGGCTACAACGAGGGGAGACGGTATCTTTGCGGAACCAGGAGCTATTGGCTGTCAAGTGGAGGGACAAACGATAACGTCCACATGCTGAAGACAATCCATAATGACACCTACATAGAAGTCTCCAGAAGAAACTGCCCAATCCAGAAACCAGCCTGCATCTATGATTACAATTTGTTTATGGGGGGAGTGGACTTTAACGATCAGATGATTGAACCATACCTTCCCACAAGAAAATCCCGCCACTGGTATAAAAAAGTGTCCATTTATCTTTTCAGTTTGGCCATGTATAACACTTATGTTCTTTACCAAAAATCTACAGAGAACCCTGTATCCTATCTGTACTACCAAGAAGAAGTTATTTCCGCCCTTTTGTACCCTGAAGGCCCACCAGAAACTATTCGCTCTGATTGTGTGAGCAGACTCCACGAGCGCCACTTTCCTGACAAAATCCCCCCCACCCGAAACATGCTACAGGCGTCAGAAGAAATGCCGGGTGTGCTCCAGAGGAAGAATTAGAAGAGACACCACGTTTTATTGTCCCAATTGTCCTTCCCAACCAGGTCTCTGTATAGGTGAATGCTTCCGCCGTTACCATACTTCTCTACATTATTAGGGAAGTATGGTAAACCTAATTTCCTGTCATTTTCCTCCACACCCCTTATGCCACTGCACTGAACTGTACATACCTCTGCCTTCTCCGGAACTGACCCTGGCCTGTTGTACGACCACACTTCTGCCTAATGCTAAATTGTACCTACCTCTGCCTGCTCTGGAACTGACCATGGACTGTTTGACCACGTTTTTTGCCTGCCTCTTGGATTGATCTTTTACCCTGCTAGGCTAGTGGGAACAAAGGGGTCTCACATATGTGAGGGGCTCCAGAATTGTTTTCTGGATGAAGAAAACTAATTTTTTAGTTTTCTCATTCCCGGATTAGGGTCTGGAGACTCGGAGGCTTCAAAGAGATTTGGGCGGGAGAAGCCTCTACCCCTGTCCCCATTATTTCATAGCCTGCTACTCGGACCATGTCCCTGCTTACTCCCAGGATGGAAAATATTCCTGCCTGCTACCTGGACAATTCCATTCACTGTCGCTGACCATGTCCCTGCCTGCTGCCTGGATCAGGGCTCTCCTCCTGTGGACAACTGGACTACTAAAACCACAGGTAATTTTTTTTGTTTACCCCTTACTCAGCAGAATGTATTTTAGGGTGTAATTATTGGTATGTACGTGCGATGTTAGAAATATGAAGGGCCTTCAAAAATGTGATAGATTGTAAGGAAATTGGCTGCACAATTTATGCTCCTAGAACTCCTGAAGTTGCTACGTCAATGTTGGGCCTCTGTATGTGGCCAGGCTGTGTAAAAGTCTCGCACATGTGGTATCGCCATACTCAGGAGGAGTAGCAGAATATATTTTGGGGTGACATTTTTGCTATGTACATGCTATGTGTTGGAAATATCTTATAAATGGACAACTTTTTGTAAAAAAAAAATGCATTTTCATTTTTTTCCACATTTTCCAAAAACGTTGTGAAAAAATGAACCGTTCCAAAGACTCATTATGCCTCCTAGATTATACGTCGGGTGTTAGCTTTCCAAAATGGGGTCACTTTGTGGGCGTTTCCATTGTCCTGGTGCTCCAGGGCCTTCAAAAGTGTAATAGGTGGTTGAGATATTAGATGTGTAATTTATGCTCCTAGAACGCCTGAAGTTGCTACTTCAATGTTGGACTTGTGTATGTGGCCAGGCTGTGTAAAAGTCTCACACATGTGGTATAGCCGTACTCAGGAGGAGCAGCAGAATGTATTTTGGGGTTTCATTTGTGGAATGTATATGCCGTGTGAGAGAAATAGCCTGGTAAAATGACAATTTTGGTGTGAAAAAAAATTAAAATAAAAAAAAATCTTTATTTTGCAAAGAATTGTGGGAAAAAATTACAACTTCAAAAAACTAACCGTGCCACGTACTAAATACCTTGGAATGTCTAATTTCCAAAAAGTGGTCATTTGGGTTTTTTTTTGTACTTTACTGGCTTGTTAGGGTCTCCAGAAATGACTGTCAGTACATCAGCTGTGATCAAATTGATACATTTTCAGTGATTGTCACCATAGCTTGTAGACCCTATAACTTTCACGCAGAATAAATAATATCCACTAATTTGGGTTATTTTTACTAAAGACATTTAGCAGTATACATTTTTGGCCAAATTTATGAAGAAAAATTACTTATTTGCAAAAAATGTTAATAGAAATGAAGAAAAATGCATTCTTTTACAAAATTTTCGGTGTTTTTTCATTAATAGCACAAAAAATAAAAAACGCAGAGGTGATCAAATACCACCAAAAGAAAGCTCTATATTTGTGTGAAAAAAAGGACGAAAATTTCAGATGGGTACAGTGTTGCATGACTGAGTAATTGTCATTCAAATTGTGAGAGCACTGAAAGCTGAAAATTGGTCTGGTTATTAAGGGTGTTTAAGTGCCCAGTGGTTAAATACCTTTTGCACTTTAAATACCTTTTGCACTTTAAATACCTTTTGCACTTTAAATACCTTTGCACTTTAAATACCTTTTGCACTTTAAATACCTTTTGCACTTTAAATACCTTTTGCACTTTAAATACCTTTTGCACTTTAAATACCTTTTGCACTTTAAATACCTTTGCACTTTAAATACCTTTTGCACTTTAAATACCTTTTGCACTTTAAATACCTTTGCACTTTAAATACCTTTGCACTTTAAATACCTTTGCACTTTAAATACCTTTGC
This sequence comes from Lithobates pipiens, assembly GCF_037356315.1. NCBI lineage: Eukaryota > Metazoa > Chordata > Amphibia > Anura > Ranidae > Lithobates > Lithobates pipiens. The sequence continues at coordinate 1,524,943 of NW_027507787.1, read as the reverse complement.
ACTTTAAATACCTTTGCACTTTATATTGCCACAGAGCACTTTATATAGTGTCATGATACTTTATATGTTATAGGTTTACTCAATATTGTATTGGTTTGAGTTTGCAGAGCAGCGCTGACTTTAATTACTGCAATTTGTTTACTACATTTTATTTTTTCTGATTGTCAGCTCCATCGTCATAATGCAATATTTTTTTGAAATAACTTAATTGGGAAAATACCATATTATGGCCACTAGATGGAGCTGATGATCATGGGGAAGAAGGGTATTTGGCAAATTATGGGGATTATTTGTGATGGCTGTGTGAATGCATGTTTTCTAGAAGTAGACCCCAATTTGTAGTATTAGCAAGGAAAGCGGCGGTCGCTATGTAGCCAATTTGCTATGAGGTCAGTGTGTAGGCTTTTTTAAAGTATAAAATGTACTGATTATCTGACACACTTGTTTTCAGTGTGCACTGTGCAGCTCTGGGTCTGATCTGGATTTGAACACAAAGCAGACCTACATTGGACTGCACATAGCAGTGACACCTGGTTGCTGCTAATTGATCCGCCATCCTTGATTTGATTGACGATCACTGTTTGATCATGGCCAAGTGTCACTTTTTTTGCAAATCCATATCCCCACGTTGGTGTGTAGGCTTATGTAGGAGAAGCTGTGTATACTAACCCATTAAACAACTGCATGGAATGTGCTTTCTGTTCCCATGTAAAGAACCTCGTATGTTGAGATATATGCATTGTATACATGTATGCAGAAGGAATGGTCCGGGGAGCTGTAAATACATGGTGTGTGACGATCTACTGAACAGATGTTTACCATTCTGCTGGGAAAATCTCTTTAACATCTCCAAGTGGTATTTTACTTGAAAGCTAAATATCTCTAGTACAAGATTCCGGAAAATGGCAGAGGCTGCTAATATCTGCTTTAATTCGGAGCTTTGCGGTAGCTGAGTTTATTATAGTAATTGAGCGGTTGGCTTTGTATTTTTTGTTTTATGTTAGTAATGTGAATGATGGAAGCTTTCCACTGCAGTTTATTTTTTAGATTTTTCTGTAATTAAGTTAAAATTCTAGCCAGTTTAAAGTTTGGGTTAACGACATTTTAACCACTTAAGGGCCAAGCTTCTTTCTGAGATTTGTTGTTTACAAGTTAAAAACTGTTTTTTTTTTTTTTTTTTTCTAGAAAATTACTTGGAACCCCCAAACATTATAAAAAAAAATTTCTAACACCCTAGAGAATAAAATGGCGGTCGTTGCAATACTTTCTGTCACATCGTATTTGCGCAGCGGTCTTACAAGCACACTTTTTTGGGGGGGAAAAAAAATATATTTTTTAAATTAAAAAAATAAGACAACAGTAAAGTTAGCCAAATTTTTTTATATTGTGAAAGATAATGTTATATCGAGTAAATTTGATACCCAACATGTCGTGCTTCAAAATTGTGCCCGCTCATGCAATGGCGACAAACACTTAACCTTAAAAATCTCCATAGGTGATGTTTAAAATTTTTTACAGATTGCATCTTTTGAGTTACAAAGGAGGTCTAGGGCTAGAATTATTGCTCTTGCTCTACCAATCATGGCGATACCTCACACGTGTGGTTTGAACACCGTTTTCATATGTGGGCGCTACGCACGTATGTCTTCACTTCTGCACGCGAGCTTGGCGGGTCAGGGAGCGTTTTAAAATTTTTTTTTATTTCTCTTATTTATTTTACCTTTTTTTATTTTTACACTATTCTTTAACCACTTTCAGACCGGACCATTTTGCTGGTCAATGACCAGAGGTCTTTTTACAATTTGGCACTGCGCTGCTTTAACTGGTAATTGCGCGGTCATGCAAGGTGTACCCAAACAAAATTTGCGTCCTTTTCTTCCCACAAATAGAGCTTTCTTTTGATGGTATTTGATTGCCTCTGCGATTTTTATTTTTTGCGATATAAACGTAAAAAGACCGCAAATTTTGAAAAAAAATGATATTTTCGACTTTTTGTTATTAGAAAAATCCAATAAACTCAATTTTAGTCATACATTTAGGCCAAAATGTATTCATCCAAATGTCTTTGGTAAAAAAAAAAAGTCAATAACTGTATATTTATTGGTTTGCGCAAAAGTTGTCACATCTACAAACTAAGGTACGTTTTCTGGAATCTCATTTCTTGAGGTGCTAAAATGGCAGGGCAGTACAAAACCCCCCCAAATGACCCCATTTTGGAAAAAGTAGACCCCCTAAGGAAATTGATAAGTGGCATGTTGAGCCCATTGAATATTTTTTTTTTTTTGCCTCAAGCGATTGAATAATGACAAAAAAATATATATATATTTTTTTTTACACAAAGTTGTCACTAAATGATATATTGCTCACACATGCTATGGGCATATGTGAAATGACACCCCAAAATAAATTCTGCTGCTTCTCCTGAGTACGGGGATACCACATATGTGGGACTTTTTGGGAGCTTAGCCGCGTACGGGGCCCCGAAAACCAAGCACCGCCTTCAGGCTTTCTAAGGGCGTAAATTTTTGATTTCACTTCTCACTACCTATTACAGTTTTGAAGGCCATAAAATGCCAAGATGGCACAAAACCCCCACAAATGACCCAATTTTAGAAAGTAGACACCCCAAGCTATTTGCTGAGAGGCATGTTGAGTCCATGGAATATTTTATATTTTGCCACAAGTTGTGGGAAAATTACAAACTTTTTTTTTTTTTTTTTTTTTTTTTTTTCACAAAGATGTCACTAAATGATATATTGCTCACGCATGCAATGGGCATATGTGAAATGACACCCCAAAATAAATTCTGCTGCTTCTCCTGAGTACGGGGATACCACATATGTGGGACTTTTTGGGAGCCTAGCCGCGTACGGGGCCCCGAAACCAAGCACCGCCTTCAGGCTTTCTTTAGGGGTACACTAGTGAGACTAGGTAATAAATGGCGGGTGCCCTGAAACTATAAAAAAATAACTAACCAACCAGCGTCACCTGTAACAGTTATATGGTGATCACTGGTGAAAGGGTTAACTAGGGGGCAATCAGGGGGCTTTATGCGGTAGTATATGGGGGGTCCCTGGCGCTATAAAAAGCTGCGGCGAACCTAAATACCTACCTGCCTAACTAGCGTCACCTGTGACACTAATACAGCGATCAGAAAAATGATTGCTTATTAGGCTGGGTTCACACTGGAGCGATGCGGGAACGCCACGAATCCGCGGCGGGTTCCCGCATCGCATGCCTCCCGGCGGCAGTTCACATTGCCCTATGCGAACTGCTGGGAGTGTCAGTGAAATGTTAATGACACCCCCAGATCAGTTCGCATATCGCAGTGCGATCTGCAAACTCGGATCGCATGGTGTGAACACCCATGCGATCCGATTCTGCTGCGGACCAAAAAAAGGGTCCCGTGCGAATTTGCGGCGGGTGCGGCGGGTGCGACGCAAATTCAGCCATACTATCTGTATGGCTGAACTCGAATCGCACAGAGATCGGATGTGATTTGCACTGCAGTGCGGTGCGAATCACATCCGTTCTCATAAACCGCTGCAATGTGAACCCAGCCTTAGTGACACTGGCGACGGGGGGTGATCACGGGGTTAAACCTTTATTGGGGGGGTTAGGGGGGTACCTTAGAACTAAAGGGGGCTAACCCTAACTGCCCTAACAGTTATTACAGTCACAAATGACACCAATGCAAAAAAAAAAAAAAAAAAAAATGACATTGGTGTCACTGTGACTGGGGGGCAGGGGTAATTGGGGGGGTGATCGGGGGGGTGTGAGTGTGCCTGTTATGTTCTACTGTGTAGTGTTGGTGCAACTCACCGATCCTCTCTCCTCCGTGTCGGAATGAAAAATACCGACACGGAGGAGAGATTACATCACTTCCTCTCCTGTGTTTACATTACAGGAGAGGAAGTGATGTCACGGAGCATTTCCATTCGTCGGGAGCGATCGCGAGGGGGTGGCCATGAATGAATGGCCGCCCCCTCATCCCGGATCGCTCCCGAACGAATACCGACCGCCGCAGGCACCGGGGGGGGGCCCGATCGGGCCCCCCACCCGCGGGAAGGCAGGGACGTACAGGTACGCCCATATGCCTGCCCGTGCCATTCTGTCGACGTACATCGTCGTGCGGCGGTCGGCAAGTGGTTAAAAAAAAAAAATTGTCACTTTTATTCCTAAAAGGGGTTTACCTCCCTTGTAATAAAAATTCTCATTGTGGCTCTGAATACCCAGGTACTTGAAAGACCGAGTCATTTGTAGGTTAGAACCCCTTAGGTAGTTATCAGAAAAAGGAGGATCAATAGGGAAGGCTGTAGATTTGTCCCATCCGACCTTCAGTTGTGTTATACCTTTTTAAGAAGGGTTCTCCAAACTTTCTAAACAAAGGACCAGTCTACTGTCCTTCAGGCTTTAGGGGAGCCGGACTGTGGCCAGTGGGAGTAAGAAAATGCCCTGCCGTCAGTGGGAGTAAATAGTGCAGAATCCTTGGGTCTAGTGGGAGGAAAAATGTCCCATTGTTGGTATTTAAGGGAGGCATGGCGCCCCACCGTTGGTGCCTGTGGGAACAATAGTGCCCCAAGGGCCAGATAAAAGCAAGCAAAGGGCACATCTGGCTTGCAGACTAAAGTTTTGAGATCACTGCCCTAAGGAGTCAGAGTAAGCCCCCGTACACACGGTCGGACATTCCGATGGAAAATGGCAGATCAGACCGCGTTGTTGGATAATCCGACCGTGTGTGGGCTCCATCTGACTTTTTCCGTCAATGTCTGACCAACAAACTTTGAGAGCTGGATATAAAATTTTATGACAACATGATCCGATCGGACTTTGTCCGATCGTTTGTAGAGAATTCCGATTGGACAAAGTGGCACACATGCTCAGATCAAATTACAAGACCAAAGCCATTGGCTACTAGCCTGAACGTAGTCCCGTCGTAACGAACGAACATCATTATGTTCCCAAATGATCGGATTTTCCGACAACTTTGTCCGACCGTGTGTATGCAACACCAGTTTCGGACAAAATTTTGTGGTCGGAATTTCCGAACGTGTGTACAAGGGCTAAGCCAGATGGATACTTCATTATGTGTGGATTGAATCATCTATAGATGATTGCCTTCCAAATTGGCAGCCATTGTTATGTCTGCAGATACCACTGCACAGTCTTTCTCTGCAAGGTAGTTGATTGCCCAGGTTGCATTGTGTTGGGCCGTCATTGTTGTAAAGGTGGCCATTTTGGTGAGATTGGGCTACAGTTCTTTGGGCACAGAAGACACCCTATGACTGACGTCTCTTGTGAGATTGATAATTTGGACGTTTTGCCCAGACATTTTACCTAAGATTAAAGAATACCAGTAGCTGTCTGTCTTCCCCTTTCTTTGTAGACTTACTTTTGGATGACTCAAGCATGTCTACTACACATCCAGCTGTTATCTAAGGTCTATGGTCTTCTCTTAATGTGGTTGCTAACCTCAGACATGAAATATTAACACTGCATATCCCTCTATAGTGTGTACTTTTTCTCAATCCAGAGCACTGGAACAAGTGTTAATTTTATCTGCCTCATTCCTCTTCTATCAGCATGAGTAACTTCTGAAAAGATTTTCTGACACTAAGAGAAAAACAGTGACAGGGGAGGAGCCTCCAGCAGATTGAGAGCCTCAGCTCTGTTCCTGTATGCTTTGTGGAGGTGGGTGTGTCCCTTCCCTCCAATCAGCTCTGAGCTCTTCTGGTAGAACTTCAGCTCTCCACCCCCTGCTTTTCAGAGCTGAGAGATCTTGTGTAAATTCTGCACTTTGAATGGATGTAGGGGAAAGACGGCTGTAAATATACAGGTACAACTTATGTAGGAGGATTTGTTTAATCTCTATCACCTGAGGTTAGTCCCTTCACTATATATAAGGGTTTACAACCACTTGGTCCATGGTCATTTTGAGTTTGAGAACTTTGCCTGATGACTTTTGTTACCTCTTCTTCCAATAAAATAAATACTTCAGATGCAGTTCTTTGCTTTCAGTAATTAGCAGCATGTAGTTATTGGCAGTGTATTTTGTTCCGGCAACTCCAGACTTTGCAATCTCTAAACGCATGCCAATATTACTGCCAGCTGTGCAAAATAAAGTGATTATTTTTATCAAAAATTAAATATAGTGCCCCATGTTCTTTTCTTCAAGGCCAGATAAATACATAACAATGGGAAAGATTGATAAAATGCTTCCATTAGGCTGATACCACAACACAGGATTATTGTATTGTACCGTCATTCTGCACTACATGAGTCCAGCCATTAATCTCTTTTCCAGATACAGCAACGGTTTGGGGTGTGGGGTGGAAGTATGCTGGGGAGTCTCCCAGGGCTCTGATTAAAGAGGTAATCGTAAAACCAAATGGATTGTGCACATCTCCTAGCTGTTTATTAAAATGTGTTTATTAGACATTTATAGGCCCCTTTCACGAGGGCAGCAGTAAAAACAGATTGAGCTGTGGTTTTACTGCCCACCAAAAATCGAACATCTGTCCAGATGGGGCTGTACACATGCTACTGTTGTGATGCTTTGCGTTGCAGCTGTGACAAATTTAACTTGGCTTGTCAAGTTGATGGGCACCACAGCCTGTGTAACTTGGCCATTCAAATCAATACGGCTACGACACAACTGTGAGCCAAGGGTCTGCGACATGTTAGTCCCATTCAAAGTTGAGGCGATTCAGTTTGCGTTGTGCGCTATACAAATATATTTCACTCACAAAGAAAGAAACAAAAAAAATAAATAGGCGTTCAGAAGGCGGCAGGTTTATCTTCTGAACAGATGGAAACCACAGCTTAGCTTCTCTCTGCGCAGCAATCTACCATAGATGACCTTTTGGAGAATTCTGCAGTGTGAACTTAGTCACATAGTCCTGACAATTTATTCAGCACATTGCATAACGTACATTCACGATATTTCTTTTTAGTGGTCTGGTGTACTAAAAGGTAGTCAATTCCTTTTTTTAATTTTTTTAGTCTTTATGATCAGAATATTTGTACTTGTGATTCTAGTAGTTTTGGGCCCTCCACACTGTGGAAAGAGTTCACATTGAATGGCTTGTTGGGACTTGGGGTCTCCATTGGGGGTGCTTCTCATGATTGATTTAAGTTTTGTTACAATTTGTAGAATGCAACAATGTCCCAGTTGCATTTGGGACAAAGTGTGGAAACTTTTGATAGTACTTCAGTCTGCCGGCGTTCCAAGAGTTGCAACATTTCTAGGTTACTAATTCTTTGGATTCTTCCAATTGGGAGTCTCATTTTGGCAGTGATACAATTTTCCTGACTCTGGTCATTTGTAGCTATAGAGGTAAATGTTAAAGATAATCCTGTGTAGCGCCTCACATGGACATCTAGCAGCGGCAACCGTTACTGGTTGCTCTGTTGCCATAAAGGCGAGACATATTACTCTAGATCAGGGTTCTCAAACTGGCAGCCCTCTAGCTGTTGCAAAACAACTACAAGTCCCATGAGGCATTGCAAGGCATAAGTTACAAGCATGATTACCACAGGCAGAGGCATGATTGAACTTGTAGTTTTGCGACAGCTGGAGGGCTACCAGTTTGAGACCCATGCTCTAGATCTGGAATTTCAGCAGATTTTTGATTTCCTGTAGTACTATAGCTGAAGTGCATAGTTGGCATCCATGTTGAAGTTGGAACTTGGGTGTAAACATGGGTGATGCATGCACAATATTTTTATCTGATCCTGCCAGTAACACAGTTCCTTTCCTAGGGTGACAACACTCACTCTATGATGGCGCAGCATTGTGACCCTAGGACAGTGATGGCGAACCTTGGCACCCCAGATGTTTTAAAACTACATTTCCCATAATGCTCCACTACACTGCAGAGGCCATGAGCATCATGGGAAATGTAGTTCCAAAACTTCTGGGGTGCCAAGGTTTGCCATCACTGCCCTAGGATAAGACTGCACAACACGATTGAGAAGCTGGGGGGGGGGGGGGGGGGGGGGCTGGATATATTTTGATGTATTTTTTTGAAGAAGTGGTACATCATCCATGCAGATGCAGCGGGCATAGAAAAGAATCGCCCCCCCTTTAAAATCACATTTTGTTGCTTTGCAGCCTGAAATGAAGACACACAGTTCTTGTTGTATTTACTCGGTGCAACTTATAACATCCAAGTGAAAGATAGACACCATGTCAAAAGAAAAAAAAAAAGTTGGAAAAAGGATCACCCCCCACCCCTCGCCTACCACCCTTCCAGCCAGCTAAAAAGATCCTTGGTGTCATGCTGATGGCACTGCCAAGCGACATTGGACCCAGATCTATCAAGGCACCACCAAATTGGGGGAGACCAATTGGCAAAGTTAAGGAACCCCAGAAACTTCTTGAGAAGGCCTAGAGTTCAACAGAACCCTGGCTGAGAATGGCTGCATGCATCAGAAAACTGTAATTGGCAGTCTAGTTGTGTGTTTGTGCTGAAATTGGCGACTCTGTCCTTTAAATGGAAAGTTTTGGTGAGCCTATTGTCCAGACCGGAGCTCTACTTAAACTCCACATGGGTGCATTTTAGGCCTCGGGAGCATGAAATGGGTTAATCCCTTTCCAGTGCACGGGTCCCTGTGGTCATGGTGTGTGCGAGGAAAGAAATGCTGCTCACAGCACTTCTCCAGTGTGCTGTAGAGTTGAATTACAAGAGCGGCAGCAGCTACTGCAGGAGCCGAGTGACCTGAACACAGCCTGGGACGATGGAGGTAACTGGGAGCACTGGGAACGACGTCTTGGTATTTGGAGACGTTAACCTTTTTTTTTTATTAAACCAGCTGAAACTCGTTCTCTTAACTGACAGTAATTGATAGTTATTCTTCACTAGAATATTTTTAGTTGGAACACAATGCCGGCTTTTGTTAGACTCTGCCATGTGTAGTGTATTGTCCTTGCTCTGTCTGCGTAGGGATCAGGGACTTTAGCCAGTAAAAACAGCTGAATGTTGAAATTCTGTGGATGGCCGGTTACTGGATTGATGATTGTGGATCTTGGACTTGCTGGCAGGTCACCCTAATGGACGTGTCCTTTAAAAGGTAAATGAGTGTAGATTGGGGGCAACTATCTTCTTTCCATTCTCTTATTTCTGTGCTTTACCTCCTGTTGCTATCGAGCGAAAACTGTTTTATAGAAAGGAGCATTCGGTATATTCTACCTTATCATGCAGTATGTCGGTTGTTTCGTTGTCATATTTGGCATCATTCATTCTATTGTGCTTCTAGCTATAGAAAGCGGCAATCATACAAAAGCTGGCCATACACTGGTAGATTTTCTAACAATCATTCTTCCCCCCATGAAACATCTGCCATGCATTCGATGATGCAAACAGAGACTTGACGCATTTTGTTTGGAAGTGCTTTAAACTTAGTTTGCTTTTAGAATTTGATTTTGGTTTAAATGGTCTTTTTCCTGAACCAAAACCACATACATTGTTAGAAATGTTTTCATTCAAGAAAAAATTCTCCATCCTGCTCCTTTTAAATGTTTTCATCATTAACATCGCTTTCACCCCGCTATTCATTAGAAAATTGAGCAAATGTTTCAAAAACAAAGAATTCGGAATTAAAGTGGTTGTAGCCACCAAAAAAAAAAAAAAGTTGCTTAACCACTTCAATCCCGGGCACTTAAACACCTTCCTGCCCAGACCAATTTTGAGCTTTCAGCGATGTCGCACTTTGAATTTGACAATTGCGCGGTCATGCTACACTGTACCCAAATGAAATTTTTATCATTTTTTTTCCCACAACTAGAGCTTTCTTTTGGTGGTATTTGATCACCTCTATGGTTTTTATTTTTTGCTAAATAAAAAAAAAAAAAAAAAAAAAAAATACAGATTTTTGAAAAGTTTTTTAATTTTTTTTTTGTTTCAGTTTCAAAACTTTGTAAAGAAGTAAGTTTTCTCCTTCACTGATGGGCACTGATAAGGCAGCACTGATGGACACCAATGAGGTGGCACTGATAGGTGGCACAAATTGGCACTGATAGGCGGCATGGATAGGCACTGATAGGCGGCATGGATAGGCACTGGGTGGCACAGATGGGCACTGATGGGCGGCATTGTATTATATTATACTGTACTAATGGATGCCAAACAATGCATGCCAATCAGTGATGCCCATTGTGGATACTGTTTGGCATCCATTATGGGCACTGATTGGCATCCATTGTGGGCACTGACTGGAATCCCTGGTGGTCGTGGGTGGCATACCTTGTGCTGGGCATCCCTGGTGGTCTGGTGGTGTCCCTGGCGGTCCAGTGTGGGCATCCTCGGGGCTGCGCTGATAAATCGTAGTTGCCGGGTGTCAGACTGACACACCGCAACGACGATCGCCACGATGCACGCCCCCGGGGGCGCGCAGCAGCTCAAAATCCTGATCCCGTCATATGACGTCCGGTCAGAATTTTGAAACCGCTATGCCGCCGTGTTTCTGTTATAGGGTGGGCGGAAAATGGTTAAAATTCATTAAAAAAAATTGGGGAAAAAAAAAAAAATGTTTTACTCCCCTCTAAATGCCTGTTGCTAGGGGGTCCCTCGTAGTCTGCCTCCTTCATTGCCCGGGCTGGTGGCATCATTTCCCCTCGGCGTCGCACAGTCATCTGGGACCTGTCATGTGCCCCAGATGACTGTGCGATGTATCGCGGCGCCGCTTGCGCATGCGCAGTGGGTGCCGGACACTGAAGCCACAGCCGGGTGCCCACAGTAAGCATGCCGGCACCTCGAGCGGAGCAGGGAATGAGGGGGGCTTCATTCCCCCCGCATCGCTGGACCCTGGGACAGGTAGTGTCCGATTATTAAAAGTCAGCAGCTGCAGTATTTGTAGCTGCTGGCTTTAAAAAAAAAAAAAAAAATGTATTGACTCGAGTATAAGCCTAGGGCAGGGGTTGACAAATTTGCTTGGAATCTAGGAGCCAGCTAAAAAAGTTAGGAGCCGGGTCCGTGATGGCGATCCGGACCTGTCCCTGGCCTGACATGGAGACAAGTGAGCGGAAGATAGCCCCAAGCCCCCCACCTGTCTCCAAGTCATTGCCCCCCATAGCTCTTAGAGGGACATTTTTTTTTTTTTTTTCAAATGACAATTTTTTTTTTTAAATTGCATTTTAGTGTAAATATGAGATGTGAGGTCTCTCTGACCCCAGATCTCATATACAAGAGGACCTGTCATGCTTTTTTCTATTACAAGGGATTTTTACATTCCTTGTAATAGGAACAAAAGTGACACACTTTTTTTTTTTTTTTTTTTTAAAGAACAGTGAAAAAAATAAAAATAAAAGTTAAAATAAAAAAAAAATATTTTAAACGCGCCCTGTCCCGCCAAGCTTGCGTGCAGAAGCGAACGCATATATGAAAGCGGTGTTCAAACCACACATGTGAGGTATCGCTGCGATCGGTAGAGTGAGAGCAATAATTCTAGCCCCAGACCTCCTCTGTAACTTAAAAAGTGCAACCTGTAGAATTTTTTAAATGTCGCCTATGGAGATTTTAAAGGGTAAAAGTTTGTCGCCATTCGATGAGCGGGCGCAATTTTGAAGCATGACATGTTTGGTATCGATTTACTCGACGCAACATTATCTTTCACAATATTAAAAAAAATTGGGCTAACTTTACTGTCTTATTTTTTTTTTTTTTATTAAATACATTTTCCCCAAAAAAGTGCGCTTGTAAGTCCGCTGTGCAAATACGGTGTGACAAACAGTATTGCAACGACCACCATTTTATTCTCTAGGGTGTTAGAATAAAATATATATATAATTTTTAGGGGTTCTGAGTAAAGGGAAGAAAGATAGGCTGGCAGACAGGGAAAATTAGCATTACATCCATTAGCATTGCTGGTTGTAATTCCAACGGCCACCACAAGAGGGCGCCAGATTACAGAAGGAACCATAGGATCGTAGAAGGCCTCAAAGCCGGGGGCTAAATTACCGGCCGGCGGCGGCGCGGCCCGACGCGATCGCGCCGGGGGGGGCCACGGAGACAGCATACCCCCAGCTGTGCTGCCCCAGGCGCCAGGTCTGGAATTCTAGTCGCAAATGCGCCCGGGTTTTGTCGAGCCCTGGCCTAGGGTGGGAAAATGTAGCAGCTACTGGGTAAACCGTGCCCATTTGCAGCCTCACTGTGCTCACCTGTATCATCCGTGCCCATCTGCAGCCGTACCTTTGATAAATAAAACAGCAGGTGTCTCTCGCTGTGTCATGCAGTCTTTTTGGCGGCCGTCCATTGTAACAAAGTCCCGTCTCCTCATCCATGATAGACGGAACACTGATACAGTTTCCCAGCATTGTATCAGTGTTCTATCTATCACGGACGAGGAGAAGGTGGGGCTTTGTTACAATGGAAGGCCGCCGAATGGACTGCATGACACAGCGAGAGACACCTGCTGTTTTAGTTATCAAAGATGTAGCTGCAGATGGGTACAGTGAGGCTGCACCCTCACTCGAGTATAAGCTGGGGCGGGGGGGTCAGCCTAAAAAATGTGCTGAAAAACTTGGGTTATACGCGAGTATATACAGTAATTAAGTCACATTTACTTAACCACTTGGGTACCGCACTATAGCCAAAACACAGCTACAGCATGGTACTATAGATGCACCCCCCCACCTCCCACATCGGGCACGCTCTGTGACCGAAGTGTCCTTCAGACACAGCTGGTCACAAATTGGGGTAAAAGACCAATCACAGCAGCCCTTTACCTTGTGATCAGCTGTATCCAATCACAGCTGATCACATGTAATAAACAGGACCCTATGATAAAGTCACGTGGTTGTGACGCAACGAGTCAGGGAGGAGCCAGGTGTCATGATCGTCACTTCCGGTTGCGGCCGAGACCGGAAGTTCCATTTGTTTGTATACCCGCGATTGTCATCTATTTTGTAAGTGTGGATATTATTTTTTATTAAAGCGGTTTTTAAAATACTACACTATCGGAGCCCCCTTTCCTCTTTTCTCATCTTATATATGCTGATTACTGACCATTATGGTGAGCTGATGATGGGAGAAAATAAGGAGGACTACGTTTGACATCAGTATATTTTCAGTGCTGCATGGCCCCTAGTGGTCTGATTCAGAGGTAATAAGGGGTGCACTGAAGTGTGGAATATTGGTGGACTGTCACAGCTTTGGGTGCCCTGTACATCCTGAATTACACTGCATGGAGATTGATTGAACTGAATGTTGCACTTTCATTGCAAGGTTGGTTATTGCACATTGTGAATTTTCTTATATTGCACATATTTGATATTGATGCAGCTTTTATATATATATATTTTTTAACTATTTATTTTTTAGTTAGGTAGCGCCATATAATAATTTCAAACCATGTAATAAACAGACTTTTCGGTTATCGGCAGTTCTTTTCTCATGTGCTGTGTGTGTGTGAGGAAAGGAGAGCTGATAACCGGCAAGCCTGTCAGCACACTGTTTACGCTGGTAATCAGGGTGCTGACCATCCATGTACTGATAATCAGTGCCCATCAGTGTTCATCAGTGAAGGAGAAAAATAACTTTTTTGCTAAATTTTATAATAGAAACTAAGAAAATTTTTGTTACCCAAACTTTCTGTCTTTTTTATTTTTTTTTATTTGTTTGAGCAAAGAATAAAAAAAAAACAGCAGTGATTAAATGCCACCAGTTTTTCCAGTGCATTTTTCATAAAAATGCTCATGTTCTAGTTTTGTTCACTGCACTGGAACAAAATAGGGCTATTGGAATCCACGTTAAACCAGGGCTCGACAAAGCCCAGGCACCCACGGCGACTAGAAACCGGGTTCCGGCGCCTGAGCTCCCACCAGCCTATCCACCACTGGCAGTGGCACCAGGCATGAGAAACTCCTTGGGCAGCCTTTCATTGAGCTCCTCACTTTTTCTACTCCAATGGCTGCATAACACATCACTACCTTGCATGGGGGAATGATGATTGGGCAGCCCGTCGGCCTCTTCCCCTCTCTATTGGCCGGAGCTTCCTGCCCCCTATCCCCAAATGCAGAGGACAGCATCTTCTCCGATTGTCTGGCTGGGAAAAGGGCGATCATGATGCACGGAGGAGCCGATGGTGAGCCCCAGCTCTGTCTGATGGCAGAGAGTAACCTGGCCGAGCCTTGCAGGTAATGCAGCCTGGGGCGGGGCCCAGGAGTCGGCTGAACTCGAATTTCCAGGTGAGAGACATCCCAGGAGCCCCACCAACAGGAACAGAGAAAGGGGGTTTTTGTGTGAGGAGTGTAGGAGGAGAGGAGGGGATACTGTGTGACAGGAATGTATGACTCTGACCACAATGTCCCAGCAATAGGTGTTCCCCGCCTGAGGTCTCCTGCAATTTTTAGACAGGCAGCATAGAGCCACCCCCCATTATATCAGAGTCCCCATTTATCAGTGACCCCCTTTAGAGGTAAACGGTTGGCCATCACAGTCAGCGAAAATAAATTTTGTCAAGCCCTGTGTTAGGCTGTCCATGTGTTTTTGATGCAGATTAGACGCCAAAATATATAGATGAGTTGCACTCATTAAACCTTAAATAACATGAAAGTCCAAAAATTTGATCAAATCGGTCCATAAATTAATTTAAAAGGGCATCAAATTAATGTGCTTTGGCAAGCAAATCTAAAGAAATCCTCCATGTGACGTCGCCAACATTGAAGTCAGGATGTGCTCTTACCACAACGGGTGGACCTGCTATTATGGAAGGTCAAATGCGCATTGGGATATACCAGCTGTAAGGTCTCCAAGGAAGATACAGTGCAGATGTATGTCTTGCCAGCCGTTCATCCGCACTTGGTTTAAATTATCCGGATAACCCAAGGTTAGCAATGTCCAGCTTCAGCTGTTTTCAGCATGCTTGCAGCACTCAGACAGGTTTATTTTCCTAAACTCCTACTACGCTATAAATCCACTTTGTATGCACCAAATGGCTTTGTAAACCCTGATATTAACTTGTAAAGTTGCAGTGACATCATCACTGTGCTGTACATAGCCTGTGCAGAGAGCAGAGTTGTGGGAGGGACTACGTGAGGGGGCGGAGACGGGACCATTCACCCTGCACAAGATGAGAGAGCTGCAGTGACAGGTCTTTATTACAGGAAGCTCCTGCACAGAGGCAAAGTGTCACATTGGATTACTGCACAGATCCGGAAGAAATGCACAAAGCACACAAAGATTTGCTTATCACGGAGTTTCAACTTTTAAAGCGGTTGTATGCCCAAAAAAACAAAAAAAAATAACCCTGTAAGGCAAAGGCATAAAGAGCTAGTATGTGTTGCATACTAGCTCATTATGAAATACCTTAGAACTAAGCCCCCACAGCGTCGCCCGGTCACCGCTGAGGGGGGTCGACATGTTCCCCGGATGTTACTTCCAGGTTTCTGGGCTCCGACGCTGTGAGTGGCTGGAGCCACGATGACGTCACAGTGCCGGTGTTCTGCCTAATAGAGTCCGCCTATCAAATGCTGTCCGCTCCGTACTGCGCATGCGCAGTACGGAGCAGAGGAAGCTTCGGAAAAACTCCGAAGCTGAACGGCGCCTGCGCCGTGAGTGGAGGAGGTAGCCCCACTATCCAAGCAAACATAGGGTTGAGAATTTGAGAGGGCCCCTCGCGGGCGAGCTTCGCTCGCCACGCTTCGGGCTCGGCCTCGCTCCGCTCGGCTCTTTTTTATTCTAACTCTATGTCCACTTGGATAGTGGGGATAGAACCTGGACTCGGCAATTTTCGTAATCTGTGTTCCTTTGTACTGCGCATGCGCAGTACGCAGAGGACACCATCTGATGGAGGACACTATTTTACAAGACACCGGCAAGCAGCTCTGAAGTTCCAGCACGATATGCTTCAAGGTTGACGTCAGCGGCTGCATGATGTACCGCTTTAAAAGATTCATTCTTCGCTTTTCTTCTCTTGTTCACCATTGTGGTCAGAACAGGAGCTGAAGAAATCCTCCAATGAAAACACTGTTCAGGGGAAAGCTGGCAAAATTAATTTTTACCCTAATTTTAAAGGAAATTTCCTATGTGTTGTGTCTCCAAAAGAGAGGGAATAGTTTCCAGTTGGGACACAGACATAAATACAAATGTAACAGAAGTTCTAACCCTTCCCGCTGCTGTGTTGAAAGAAACGTTTGGCTGGAGTTCACGTGTGTGTGTGTGTGTGTGTGTGTGTGTGTGTGTGTGTGTGTGTGTGTGTGTGTGTGTGTGTCTGTCTGTCTGTCTGTCTGTGTGTACGCACGTGCGCGATCACATTTAACCTCTTCCAGCCAATCGGAAGGTTTGCTTTTGCCATGTAATTAAAGGGCATTTCTACTTTTGCAGCTGAATTTGGCCAATACCTACATTATATTTGTTATGTCCGCATTCACATAGTATAACTTCAAAATTGCAAATTTACGTTTTTTTTTTTTTTTGTTTGTTTTTTTTAAATGCTGTTTTCTGGAACTTCCAGCTCAATTTTCTTATTTTTATTTTATTTTTTATACTAAGGGTTAAAGATTTAGGCCTCATGTACACGAGACGCTGTTAAACGTGTGTTCAGATGCAGTTGGACACTTTTTTTTTTCAACTGCCCCTGAACTCATTCATCAAAGCTCGTCACAGCGCCTAGAGGCGATTCAGTTCGCATTGTGCGCGATACAAGTATTTAATTCATTCATTCATTCAACGTTATCCTATGTGTCCATGCACACAGTCCCGTTTTTTGCCACTTTTATGCAGTTGCGTTTAACATCGTTTTTTCCAGAAGCAAAAAAATGGGTTCAGACGCAAAAATTTCCATGTTTCAGACGCTAAACACGGCACCCGCGTTTAGCCGCGTTTGCGTTTATAAGTGTTTTTAAAGGAACCCAATTTTTTGGACCTGAAAACTCAGAAATATGATCTGAGAATGACATTTTGCGACCCGACTTTGGGGGCCCATATCTTGGGGCCACTTATTGCCAGGAACCACAAATTTGGTATGCACTACAACATATCCAAATTTGAGGTTCCTATCACCAAGTGACCCCGAGATAGGGGGCCCCAAAGTTGGGTTTGCAAAATGTCATGCGCTTTTCTGCATCAGAGATACATGGCCTCAAAGTCAACTGTGACCATCTGCGGCAATGTAATTTGGTCATTAGGGTTGGGTGTTATGGTAAGTGGTTATCCGTTAGGGTTAGAGTTATTGTTTAGGATTAAGGGTTGGGTTAGGGTTAGGGTTAGTGTAAGGGATAGGGTTAGCTGTTAGGGGTAGGGTTAGTGGTTAGTGTTAGGGTTATTGTTTAGGGTTAGGGGTAGGGTTAGGATGAATGGTTAGGGTTAGGATTCTGGATATTTTAATAAGGCATTAAAAATATTATACTACCATATACAGCAGCAAAGAATTAAAATATATTAATCAATACATATTTCATGATAAAAATATATTAAAAAATTGGCCAAATAAATTTAAAACTATTATAAAAAAATCTAACATAGATTTGCTTTTAAATAAAATCATTTGAAACTAGAAAAAATGAATAAAAAAATATATTAAGATTAAAAAATAAATGAAAACATTTTAAAAATTGCCACAAGAAAATTTTAGATATTTTAAAAAATTGGATAATTTTGCTATAAATAGACATTATTTTGGGACAGAGAAAAAAATTCATCTGTACATCTATAGATAAATATATTTTATAAATATATACACATACATGATCGTTACCAACAGACGTTCCTCTGGTGACACACTGTTTCTCATATTGGTGTCCATGAATGTCAGACCAGGTCGTACTTTTTCTAAGAGCAGATCAAATGTGACAATGGACATCCGGCTAAAATTAAAAAAACTTGTCGGGGTCGGTACGCAGCTGCACATACATGTTTGTGAAATATCCAACGGACATTCGCTGTCCCATCAACGGATGGGTCCAATATCGACGAGCTCTGACTCTGGACCTCTCACGAAATTTGCGACGACGTTGCTGTCTCATCAAGAGCAACATCAGGAGCATTTCCTGACATATATTCAATATGGGATCCATTTCAAAATATATACCACAAAAAGAGAGGCAAATGCAAGTGTACAACTGCTCTCTATGCTGCTGCTGCTCACTCTGATTAAAATAGCAGAAATTGTTAAAAAAAAACATGCTTTGAGAGCTTGGGGAGGGTCTACATGATGTTATCTTTATAAACGCAAACACGGCTAAACGCAGCATGCAAACGCGCGTTTCAGCTTTTTTGAGCAGAGTTTTCACCTGCGTCTCGTGTGCATGAGGCCTTAGGATCATATGTTAATGAGAACTCGACTTAAGCCGGCCTTGTATGGATCGAAATTCAGCCGGTCCATCGGAGACAAGCCACATTTTGATCCACGTATGGGCAGGCTGGTTGTACACAAGTTATTTTGTAGTAAAGGATTCGTAATAAAAATAATCCCTTTATCAACCTGAATCATGATTGGTTCTCTGACGTGCATGCAGATCTTTGGTTTATCAGAATTGATTGCACCATGGCCTAGTCCCAGTAAATTGTTTGTATGATCATATAGATAGTTATGTGGCCACTGGCAGGATCACCAGGTGAAAATAGAGTAGGGTAAGGCTGATAAAAGAAAATGAATGCAGCCAACACATGTAAGGACTGGTAGGCTACAGCAGGGCTTGACAAATTTGCTTGGAATCTAGGAGCCAGCTTAAAAAGTTAGGAGCCAGGTCGGTAACGGCGATCCGGACCTGTCCCTGGCCTGACATGGAGACGAGTGAGGGGAAGATAGCGCCGCAGCCCCCCCCCCCCCCCTTTTTTTTTTCCTTAATTAAAATATTTTTTTTTTTTTTTACTTTTTACAAAAAAAAAAAAAAATAATATATATATATATATATATATATATATATATATATATATATATATATATATATATATATATATATATATATATATATTTAAATTAATAATATATATATATATAATATAATGAGAAGCCATTTACCAGCCACCACACTCACCGTTGGGCAAAAGGCGCCAAGACGCCCGCAATCACTTCCTTCTCTTCACTTTGGGAAGGAAATGGGCGGGCAGTGAAAAACAGGCAGGGGAGCTTCACTCCATTAGGAATTAGCATTATTGGAATAGGGTGTAATTTCTACATCCACCACAAGATGGCGCCAGACTACCGAAAGATTTTAGAAGGCCGCAAAGCCGCGGCCTCAATTACTGGCCGGCGCGGCCCGATGCAATTGCGCGGGGGAGTTCGGGGTCCAAATGGAGACGGGATACCCCAGCAGCGTTGCCCCAGTCGCCAGGACACGAATTCTAGGCGCAAATGCGACCAGGCGCCCGGGGTTTGTCGAGCCCTGGGCTACGGTATCATTTTTGTTCTTGGTTTAGGATATCCTTTACCCACTTCAACCTTCAACCCATCCGGGCCTTTTTTGGCACTCCTCTCCTACATGTAAAAATCATATTATTATTTTTTTGCTAGAAAATTACTCGGAACCCCCAAACATTAGATTTGTTTTTTAAGCAGATACCCTAGGGCAGTGATGGTGAACCTCGGCACCCCAGATGTTTTGGAACTACATTTCTCATGATGCTTATGCACTCTGCAGTGTAGTAGCGCATCATGGAAAATGTAGTTCCAAAACATCTGGGGTGCCAAGGTTCACCATCACTGCCCTAGGGAATAAAATGGCGGTCATTGCAAATTTTTATGTTGCAGTATTTGCACAACAATTTTTCAATTTTTCAAACGCTTTTTTTGGGGGGAAAAAAACTTTCATGAATTAAAAAACAAAACGGTAAAGGCAATTTTTTTTTGTAAAAAAAAAAAAAAAAAAAAAAAAAAAAAGGATGTTACGCCGAGTAAATCGATACCCGACATGTCATGCTTTTAAAATTGCGCACACTCATGGAACGGTGCCAAACTTTGGTACTTAAAAATCTCTATAGGCAACGCTTTAAAATGTTTTACAGGTTATCAGTTTAGAGAATTGTTGCTTTCGCTCTAACGCACGTGGCAATACCTCACTTTTGTGGTTTGAACAGCGTTAACATATGTGGGCGGGACTTATGGGTGCATTCGCTTCTATGTGTGAGTTGACCGGGGCGCTTTACTTCTTTTTTTTATTTATTTTTACACTTTCTCTTAAATTTTTTTTATTTATTTAGTTTTTTATTCCTATTATATATGTATTAATGTAAACATCCCTTGTAATAGGAATGGTGTGTGACAGGTCCTCTTTATGGAGAGAGAAAACACCCCACATCTCTCCTCCAGGCTGGTCATAGAGATGACTGTGCTCGGAAATATCTATGCTCGTCATCCAGCGGCGGCGGATTCTTTCTCTGGGTCCCCGATGGCACGGGAGAGCCTGGAAAAGCATCGGAGGGCGGCGGGAGGCAACACCACTATGATCATTCTTACAGTGCACAGAATCGCCGGCTCTAAGGCTGGGTTCACACCGCTGCGGCAGCGAGAACCGGATGTGATTCGCACCGCACCGCACTGCAGTGCAAATCACATTCGATCTCTGTGCGATGCGAGTTCAGCCATACAGATAGTATGGCTGAATTCGCATCGCACCCGCCCCAAACTCGCACAGGACCCTTTTTTTGGTCCGCAGCAGAATCTGATCGCATGGGTGTTCACACCATGCGATCCGATTCCTGTCCGAGTTTGCAGATTGCACTGCGATATGCGAACTGATCTGGGGGTGTCATTAAGGTTTCACTGACACTCCCAGCAGTCCGCATAGGGCAGTGTGAACTGCCGGCGGGAGGCATGTGATGCGGGAAAACGCAGCGGATTCGCGGCATTCCCGCATCGCTCCAGTGTGAACCCAGCCTAAAAGACGATATCTGGATGGTGCCTGTAGCCGCGGGCATCATTCAGATATCCCCACTGAAAGCCATATGATGTGCCTTGGGCGGGAAGTGGTTAAATTGGTAATACATCACTGTAGCAGATGATCAAAGTTCGCCACAGCGCCTAGAGGGGATTCAGTTTGCATTGTGCGCTATAAAAGTATTTCATTCATTCATTCATTCATTCATACAACAGTAGTCTAATCCCACAATGCTACAGATTTTCCTCCCCCTTTCAAGAACCTACCTTACTTTTTAATTTTTTAATTTATTTTTTAGCCCTTTTTTTCTTCCTTTTTTTTATTGTTTGACACATTTAATACACCCATGTACCATTGTGTATGTATATTTATACACACATAGCATTCATTAGAATATACACTTGGCATTATATATCCTTTTTTTTTTTTTCACTTCTCACATTTTTTCACTTTTTTTTATATTTTTCTCACACGTTTTTTACATTTTTTATTTATTTATTTATTTATTTTTACTTATTTTTTTCCAGAACACCATACTTGCAAACCTCGTCAAGTTTCCATGGGGTGCTCAAGCCCAAGCTCAAGCCTGGCTTACTACCTATTCACTGGCCCATATATATCTTTTATACATTTAAAATTCATTGAGTAGTTTGTAACCACTCGTGTGTCTGTGCATCTATCTTGCAGCAGCTCTGTTGCATATGGGTTACCTATGCCTGTTAATGGGAAATAATTTCTATTATACTCTATTACCTACTATCTCTATGTGCTGCCAAGTTGACATATATGTATCTATTACGTTTTTGGCATGTGTATGTGCAGATATATGAAAATACTTTTTTTTTTATCTGTTTTATATTATTGTTACAAATAATGTTTACCAACCACTCTACCTCCACAAGTCAATTGCCTCATTTAAATTTCCACATCCCCCCTTTCTTGGTTTATGTACTCTAAATGAGGTACATTATATATGTACCTCCATCCAAAGTCCCAAACCCCCTCCCCTTTTTTTGGCCTTATGGTGGACATGGCTATATTCATATGTGATATTGGGGATGTGCCTCTGTATGCAGAAAGCGTATTGGTCAGATTATTACTGCTGTGTGTATGTATATATAGTACAGTGCTTTACATATTGTACATTCACAACAGTCCTATCCTTAATCACTTGCTTACTGGGCACTTAAGCCCCCCCCCCCCCCCCCCCCTATCCAGACCAGCTTTCAGCGCTGATGCACTTTGACAATTGCGTGGGTCATACAACACTGTACCCAAATACATTTTTTTATCATTTTTTTTCCCCCAAATACAGCTTTCCTTTGGTCATTGATCATCTGTGCAATGTTTGTTTTTTTTTTTTTTGTTTTTTTTTTTTTTTATTATTTATTTTTTTTTATTAAAAAAAAAAAATGAATAAAAAAAAAAAAAAAAAACATTTTGTTTTAAAATTTTAAAACGGGTAATTTTTTTGTTCATCATTGATGTACGCTGATGCAGCACTGATGGGTGGCAGTGATGGGTGGCTGTGATGGGCACTAATGGGCGGCACTTCTAGTTGGCACTGATGGGCGGCTCATGGGCACTTTCAGATGGCATATATGAGGCATAATTGCCTCTTCCGTTTCAGGACTGATGTTGCTTTAAGGTGAGCCGGTGATCGGCTTTTTTTTATCCTCCCGCTGTCAGCGCGAGTAGGAAAAAAAAGCAATCACCGAGCTTTTGTTTTGATCATGTGATCAGCTGTCATTAGCTGACAGCTGATCACATGGTAAGGTGCCGGGAAAGGCCCCTTACTCGAATCGCTGATCACCCGAGTCTCAGTGACTCGGTGATCACGGCGTGCACAGGGGAGACCATCATATGACGGCCTCCCGGGAATTCACATCCGTGCTGTGGCTGTCATTTGGCCATAGCGCGGATGTCAAGTGGTTAAGGAGCTAACAATCTAAGGTCCTATATCACATGCATACTAACTTGGAGCCAATTAACCAATCAGTAGTACATGAGATAACCAGAGTACCGAGAGGAAACCAACACAAGCGCAAGGAGAGCATGCAAACTCCATGCAGAGGGTGGCCTGGTTGGTATTTGAACCGAGGACTCTAGTGCTGCAAGGCAGAGGTGCTAATATAGTACTCATGTAATAATGCATGTTGTGGTGTGCCTTCACTCTACAAGCACTGAATGAGTTACTCTTGAAGCAGATTGCTGCCAGCCTTTTCTTATTCCTCAGCAACCAGCCTCTGGTTTCCGCTGCCCATCCCACCCTTTATGCTGTAATGGTAGAGGGCCGCACGTCTTCAGGGATAATAGCCTCAGTACAGGCCATGTCTCCCCTCTTCTGCTCTCAGGAATCCATCGCTCACTTCCTGTGGGTTCCGGGCCTCATCCCTCAGACCTTCCTCCAGTGAAATGAGGCCAGAAATTACAACCAGATGGTCCTGCTCACTTTCCCCTTACACTGTCCTGGCCACGTATGACTATCCATTCTCCTGTGTGAGCCGACAGGATGACTAGTCAGTGCTGAGTCACATTCTTCTCAACTGTTTACTGAGACGTAGACGAAAGCTGGCGTGGGCCCTGTTTATGAGGGATAGAACTGTGCACCATTACCAGTATTTTTCCATTATTGTTACAGTTACTATATATTTTTTCATTATTTGCCCGATAGCTTTGCAAAAAAAAAAAAAGTACGCAATATTGCTGTGGGAGGCATTCCCCCATACTAATGCCCCCATACACACAGTTGGAAATTAAGAAGGAAAAAGTCTGATTGGATTATGTTGTCGGAAGATCCGATCATGTGTGGGCTCTATCTGACTTTTTCTGTCGGAGTTTCCAGCAACAAAATCCGATCTGACTTTTTCCGATAGTGTAGAGAATTCCTACAAAGTGGCAGGCATGCTCAGAAAAAATTTGGAGACGAAAGCTATTTGCTACTGGCCTCTACGTTGTACGTTTTTGTACGTCGCCTCGTTCCGAACGATCAGATTTTCCGACAACTTTGTGTGACCGCGTGTATGCAAGATACGTTGCGGCCAAAATCCATCTGAAAAAATCTGATGGATTTTGTGGTCGGAATGTCCGACCGGGTGTATGGGGCATTACTGTGTCAATGGGGGAATTGAGAGATTTTCTTCCCCCTCCATCAGTAGGAAAGAATATCAAATCATCTATTAGCTGCCTTTA
The DNA here is from genome assembly GCF_037356315.1 of Lithobates pipiens. Classification (NCBI taxonomy): domain Eukaryota; kingdom Metazoa; phylum Chordata; class Amphibia; order Anura; family Ranidae; genus Lithobates; species Lithobates pipiens. The sequence goes on along the minus strand of NW_027507787.1, from coordinate 1,500,936 downwards.
GCGCTAGAAAACAATTGATTTTTGTGTGCCTCGTTCACACCACAATGCTGGCCTGATGCGCGGCAAAGTGTAGGCGTGCTTCACTTTTCTAGAGTTTATTGGATGGCACCAAAGGTCACCGCATTGTTCTGCGAAGATCTGGATGCACTTTGTACACAGTATTCAAGGAACCACTTGTCGCCACGACTACACAGCGGACACCGGCTGCGCGTCTAAACGGGTCATTTTAGCATGCAGCTAAATCTGAATCCCCCCAACCACTTCCCTACCGGGCCAATTCTGGCATTTCTCTTCATGTAAAAATCTGTATTTCTCTGCTAGAAAAACATTGTATATATTTTTTTAAGCAAAGACCCTAGAGAATAAAATGGTAGGTATTTGCATAGCAATTTTTCAAACGCAATTTTTATTTATTTTTTCAAAATACACTTTAATTTTTAAAGCAAATAACACAATATATAAATCCATTTTTTTGATAAGATGTAAAAAATGTAACGCTGAGTAAATAGATATCTAACATATTCTGCTTTAAAATTGTAACCGTATATATACTTAAAGCGGGAGTCCGCCGGGAGTCTGCGGTTTTTTTTTTTTTTTTTTAAAGCCAGCAGCTACAAATACTGCAGCTGCTGACTTTTAAAATAGTGACACTTACCTGTCCAGCGCGCCCGCGATGTCAGCACCCGAAGCCGATCTCTCGATCATCTCTCGGGTGCTGCCGCCGCCATCTTGGGTATGGGAATCAGGAAGTGGAGCCTTTCGGCTTAATTTCCCGGTTCCCTACTGCGCATGCGCGAGTCGCGCTGCGCAATAAGAATGGACCCGCTGCCTCTGGGATCTGTGTGTTTCCCAGCAGGCAGCGGGGGACCTTCGGAAAGGGGCGTAATGTACGCCCCTTTCCGCAGAGAGCTATCCCGGAAGTGGGTGCAGATACCTGTGCTGTACAGGTACCTGCACCCCCCTCCCCCCTGAAAGGTGCCAATTGTGGCGCCGGAGGGGGGGAGGGTTCCGATGAGCAGAAGGTCCACTTTAGGGTGGACCTCCGCTTTAAGTAATTAACTGGAGAGCAATAACTGAGATTAAGAGCACTACAGCTCAATACTGTATTCAGGCCGTTTTCAGGGGATTCCAAACCTGAGAATAACCCCAAAAGCAGAGGCACACTTAAATGGCAAATAAATCCCAATATGACACTTTATATCGGATTGGTTACCTCTACTGAAATGTGGCTCTGAGTCCAGGCAGGAGGACAGCAGAAGACTGACCCTCTTTATGTCAGACCTCTCCCTTCCAACTCCTGAATCCACGGTCCCAATGACAAACACTGTATTCAAATCTACATTCAATGGCTTGGCTTCCCATATAAACTGTCCCGCACACCCACTGCATATACAGAGCCGTGTGTGTGTGTGTGTGTGTGTGTGTGTGTGTGTGTGTGTGTGCGTGCGCGCCCATATGGCACGTGTAACTCCAGTCCCTTTTTTTGAAGAAGGATTTGTATCTTCAGCTAGCCACTCTCATTGGTGTACTTAAACTCCTGAATATCACAGCCAAATAACGCAACTGGCCCGGATTATAAAGTAAAGAGTGCAGGATCTTCCTCAGCATGGTGAAAGGACAATGGTGTCTGTATACAGTGTCTCTGTATCTCAATGGCTTTGTGTCCTGCAGCACTACAGGTGTCAGCAAGGTGACTAAGCAATGATGTCTGTATACAGCATCCATACAACTTTATCTGTGGTGTAGTGCCTCGTGTGGTCTGAGAAATCTCAGATCAGCAAATGGAGTCTCTAGTTCCTTTTTCTCCAGAGCAAAGTTTTCTATCCTTCAGACTTTAGGAGGGCCAGACTGTGGTCATAGGTAGTAGTAAATGCCCTGGCATCAGTTCCTGATAATTGGCGTTAATGGGAGGAATAGTGCCCCATTGATGGTGTCAGTAGGGTTGAATGAAGCCCTATCATTGGTGTCAGTTGGTGGAATAGTGCCCCAATGGCCAGATAAAGGCAAGAAAAGGGCCCCCCAGGCCGTAGTTTGGACGCCACTGGTCTAAAGCCAGGGGTCTTAAAACTTTCTAAACAAAATGCCCATTTAGACTTTAGGGAGGCCAGACTGGTCATTGGGAGTAGAAATTGTCCTGGTGTCAGTAAACGGTACATCCTTGGCATTAGTGGGAGAAATGGTGCCCAGTTGTTGGTGTCAGTGGGAAGAATAGTACCCCATTATGTTATCAGTGGTAGAAATAGTGTCTCATCATTGGTTTCAATGGGAGAAATAGTGCCCATTGTTGATGTTCGTAACAGGAATTATGCCTCTTTGTTGGCATCGGTGGTAGGAATAGTGTATTGCATCAGTGGCAGGAAAAGTGCCCCAAGGGCCGGATAAAAGCAAGCAAAGGGCCGCAGTTTGAAGACCACTGCTCCACAGCATGCTGGCTCTTGTAGTTATATACAGGTTAATCTGAATGTTTAACTTTAGTCCTGGAACTACAATTCCATGTATGCTTTGCTTCTTGGTGTTAATCACTCTGCTGACCGGATGTGATGACACAGAGTCTTTGTTGGCACTAGCAGAAAACGGTGTCACTGCAACAATGTTGCAGAGTGTCTTCCGATACTACAGGTAAGATAGCCTGCTACACTTTAAATCGAGAAATACAGGCTCCATGCATATTAGCATTTTGTTAAGCTCCTAGAAGCCGTTATTAGCATTTTTTTCTGCTTCTAGAAGCTAAATTGTGTTATTTTGTGTCCATCTACACTACTTTAGGCTATTGGTTTTTTGAGCTTCAGCCTCTAGAAGCAGAAACAATTTTTTTTTTAATTTAATTTTTTTTTGTGTTTTTCCAACTGAGAAAAACACTGAACGCTCCTAAAACGCTACTACCATGTTTGTTTGTTTTTTCCCTGTAATGTACTGTAAAAACAGGCAAAAAAAAGGGTGACGTTCCTAAATGCGACTAAAAAACGCTATTGTAGAGCTGCATGATTAATCGTTAAGAATCGAGATCTCGATTCTTCCTCCCTTTGAGATCTTAAAGGATTTTTCCGATTCTATGCAGAGTTCTCTACTCAAGCCAACAGCTGACAAAAAACTAAACGGGCAGTCTGCCAAGTTTCACAACATTCCTCAGCCACTGAGCTAACTATAGTTTTGTTCTTTAGATCAAAGGAATGAACTTCTGTCTTTAAATGAGGGAAGTTTAACCACTTAAAGACTAAACCTTTTTCTGACACTTGTTGGTTTTAAGTTAAAAATCCTTATTATATATATATATTATTTTTTAGCAGAGACCCTAGAGAATAAAATGGTGGTTGTTGTAATATTTTATGTCCCACTGTATTTGCACAGCTGTCTTTCAAATGCATTTTTTTGCGGGGTAAAAATCCACACTTGAATGAACTAGAATAAAACTAATCCGTAGAGCTGCACGATTCTGGCCAAAATGAGAATCACAATTTTTTTGCTTAGAATAATAAGATCACAGTTCTCTCACGATTTTCGTGACATGACGATTCTCCATCGCATACCGGTACTTGCGTGAAATGCTATTCTAGGGTTTCCATACATAAGAAACCTGTAACTGCTTGTCATTTACCTGTTGAAGCTGTTATTTTTTTTTTTTTTTTTGTTTTTTTTTTTTGTAAGTGAAAACCAGAATAGTATACAAGTAAAAGAATCTCACTTTTATTTATTTTATTGCTTCTTGTCTTTGTTCCCAGTGGGAGAATTCTTTCAGCTTTCATGTTTGTGTTGGAGAGAACAGGTAGTGAGAGGAAATCTCCGGAATGGGGACAGGCAGCAATAAAAACAAAGTCTAGAGTGAGGAGTTGGAACCTCCCACAGCATGTTATTGTGGTCTGTGTCCCCATATGAGGGGACTTCCTGTCTGGAAAATGGGCATCGGAACATGAAGAGAAATCACCTACACGGATACAGACACCATTCGGAATGAAAACGAAAAATTCCCTAAATAATATAGGGATAATCACATTTAAAAGCAGACAAACAAACCCTTTCCTACTCCATCTAAAAACTATAAAAACAAAATGTCCGCTGGAGTTGGACTATAACCTGTTCGTATTCTTTGTTTACCTCGTTACAAATCTATGCACCAGTAAGAAACTGTTTATTCAGTTTCCTATTGCCCTGTACGCACGACTGATTTTCCCAGCGGAATAAACTCTGAGGGTTTTCCCGATGGAATTCTGCTGAAACTGTCTTGCGTACACATGATCACACTGGAGTCCGATCGTCAAGAACCCGGTGACGTACAACACGTACGGCGGGACTAGAAAAAGGAAGTTCAATACCCAGTAGCCAATGGCTTCCGTCTCATACTTGCTTCAGAGCATGCGTCGTTTTTGGTCCGTTGGCACAGCATACAGACGAGTGGTTTTCCCAATAGGAATTGGTTCCGTCGGAAATATTTAGAACATGTTCTATTTCTAGGTCAGTCATAATAAAAAAAAAAAACAAGTCAGATGGCGCATACACACGATCGGAATATATGATGAAAAGCTTCCGTCTGACTTTTTCTGTTGGACATTCCGCTCGTGTGTACGTGGCATTAGGCAATTTATCGCCGGGTGTTTCTGTGTCTATGACCACTGATGGTGGGGGACCACCGGTTCTCTTGTAGGGGGCCTGAGCACACTGCGGGACCCACAAAGGGAGGGGGATTAGTGATGGGCGACAATTGCAGAACTCTTCCTCCAGCTGCTGAAAGCCGGTCGTCCCTCACGAATTCCCCTCCTGGTGCGGGCTCTAATGATAGCTTTGCTCCTGAGTTTATCTCTGTTACTCTCCCTCTGTCTCACTGTTCCCAGAGCTCCAACTGTCCAGCCTATATATATATATATATATGTGTGTGTGTGTGTGTGTGTGTGTGTGTGTATGTGTATATATATATATATATATATATATATATATATATATATATATATATATATATAATTATTTTTTTTCATCTCATCTTCATTTTTATTAACTCAGTTTTATCTTTTAGATTTAGGAGGAATTTGTATTTTTGTCTGCTATTAATGATTTTATTGTATTTTTAGCGAAATGGAGTTTTACTATCTTGGGGGAAGGGCGGGCTCCCTGTCAGGTATTCTGTATGGGGCCCCCTTGATTTCTATCAGCAGCCCTGTGTGTGGCCATATTATAATACTATCATACACTATGACATCACTTATAACTCTATCCCATGCATCCATGATTGGTGTGCCCATTCTTGTGCCCCAGGATTCAGCTTCCTAATTATCCCAAGACAATAAAGAAAAGGGCTTCCCAGTACAGTCATGTGTGAATCCTGGATGCCCCTTTTTTCGGGGCCACAATTTAGGTACAAACCTGCAAATTGTACTAAAAAAGAAAAGCTAAAAAGTGAACATCAATTACTTTCATGATTTTTTTTTTTTTTTTTTTTTTTCCCTATGCAGTTGCAGGTAAAGTGATTTAAATGTCTCCCATATGACTGGTTTCTGTACATGTAATTTGGTTCTCGTCTACCCGTTCTTTTTGGGGTGATGCCATATCCGCAGAGCTGTCTGTAGAGACTGACTAAACACGCATGGACATGGTGCTAGAGAACACTTTGTAACAATATCCTATATAGCGTGCATTGTAATGTGATGTTAATGCCACTGTTATCCAAATAAGTTAATAATATACTTTATATTGTATTTACACTGCAAAGGCCACAAACAATCACAGTTCAAAAGTCTAAACAATACTAATATATTTTAGTACTATAAATCATTTCTGCCCACGTTTCCGAGTGCTCAGCAAAATACAGCATGCTTGTTCGAGTGCCATTCATTTTCAGTGGCACCTAAATGCAGTGCAGATTTGCCTTGCGATAAATCTCATCTTGTGGCTCAAAAGGAGCAGGCGCAATGCAATTTGCTGCGCGATAATCGCGGTGAAGCCGCACCATGTTTTACGTACCATTGAAAATGAATGGCATCTGAACAAGTGTGCTGTGTTTTGCCAGCACTCCATTTCGATTCGGAATCACTGTGCAGAATTCTGGCGATTTCCGTCAGCAATCCAAATTGCTGGATGTGAAGGGGGTCTTATGTTTGGATAACATGCAAATCGTACACTCTATGGTATTTGTTGGCAGGTAAGGAAGATAGATGATGATTTATCTGGAGGATTTTTGAACTTTTAATTTTTAATTGGATCTTTTTCTTTTTCTTTTTTTCTTTTTCTTTTTCTTTTTCTTTTTCTTTTTCTTTTTCTTTTTCTTTTTCTTTTTCTTTTTCTTTTTCTTTTCTTTTCTTTTCTTTTCTTTTCTTTTCTTTTTTCTTTTTTTTTTTTTTTTTTTTTTATTGTCATTCCTCAGAAAACTTAATTACTCCTTCTTCTTTTTTTTTTTTTTTTTTTTTTATTGTCATTCCTCAGAAAACTTAATTACTCCTTCTTCTTTTTTTTTTTTTTTTTTTTTTTTTTTCTTTTTTTTAGAAAAATGAGAATATAAAAGGAAGCCTGCGTGCGCGACTGGAAAGCTTATGAATGGAATTCCAGACTTCGGGGAGAATTGTTGGGACATATTTATCAAGTGAAGACCTAGATTGATGACGGAGTGATTTATTTTTTTCCCTTTTGTAAATGAGGACTTGAATTTTTATATTGTGGTTACTTACCTCCAACCTAATGAGCTTATCACACAAAATCAGGATGGCCTGAACTTGATTATTGCCTTTAACAACTAACATATAATTTCAATGATGTGAGATACTATATCTTGGGCAGGAGATCATCCTTATTTAAAGAGTAGGTAGGTTGCCTTCATGTACAGGATACAACACGACTTTCAGGAGAATGCCCAGAAGAGGGTTTTATCTACAAGGCAAGACCCGTTGGTTACTTGTTGGACTTGCCCTGGTTTTTAGCCTAATGCTTCTCACATATCTCTTGGAATGTGCACCAACCCCAGAAGGAAATGGATCGCTGCCTGGAATCGCAGGAGAGATGTATAGCAAGGAATACTACCAGGCTCTTCTTCAGGAACAAGAGGAGCATTATAAAAGTCGTGCAACTAGTCTAAAACGCCAGATTGCCCAGCTAAAGCAGGAGCTTCAGGAGATGAGTGAGAAACTGCGATCCGCACAAGATAAGAAACTTGCCAATGGTGCCGGACACCAGGGTACCAAAGAGCAACCTTCTAATGATCTACTTGAATTTTTGCACTCACAGATTGACAAAGCTGAGGTTGTGGTGGGTGCTAAACTTCCTAGTGAGTATGCCGTTGTTCCCTTTGAGAGTTTTGATGCTATGAAGGTTTATCAGTTGGAGATGGGTCTGACACGGCACCCAGAGGAGAAGCCAATTAGGAAGGACAGGAGAGATGAACTGGTCGAAGTTATAGAAGCTGGCCTGGAGGTCATTAATAATCCAGATGAGGATGATGAGGACCAGGAAAACCGAGGAGGGGATAAAGTTTTATTTACAGAAGCTGATTTTGTAGAAGGTATGAAAAATGTGTGCTGCCTTCTATTTCTGTTAATTTATACTACATGTAGGTGGAAGGGCTCCATGCTTACAATGGGTGCAGCATCGTGAATACCAGCTGTCCTATAGATTGATGTCCTTTTATTTCTCAAAGCTTTGAATTGATGATTTTCCTACTTCCCAACATTCTTCATAACATTTAGATTTATTTTGTATATTCATAGGAGTACGCTTTTTATCGTAGTGAGGTCACACTGGATTTGTTTAGCCCTTAGTAACAGTAAACCATTTTATTACAGCAACTTACTATAGTGATAAAAGTTAAAATTTCTTGCACAACCAACCCCTGCAAGAAAAAAAGAGCATACCTTCAGGCACTACTCCTAAAAGAACTGCCTAAGAATAACCATTCCCTCGACACCAGGGTTTCCCAACTAGGGTTCCTCCAGAGGTTGTTTGGGGTTCCTTGAGCAATCTCTGCCTCTCAAAAGTTCCCACTGACACCATTGAACTTTTTAGCTATCTGTAAGTGGGTAATTCTTCCCAATGACCACAAGTGCAAGGAACATTCTTGCCACTGACCATCACACTAATGTATCATTAGTTGTAGAGCTAGTCTTTATTTAGCAGCGGTTCCCTGAGACCAGAAGGTTATTTTAAGGGTTCCTCTGTGTTGAAAAGGTCAAAAGGCTGCTCTACACTCATTAGGACCTGACTGAGAACATCTACTACTTTGAGATCCAGTGCTTTTTTTTTTTTTTTTTTTTTTTTTTTTTTCTTCTTTCCATTACTTGAATAAATTAAAATCAGACAGAAATTTTAACTTCGTGTCCAAAAAATAAATAAAAAATAAAATTGTCTTGAGTTAATTTTTCTATGTATTAAAAACCTATGTCCACTATTATACTTGTTGTGACCACTCAAGTAGAAATCTTAACAGGTCTATTAATGAAACCATAGCATTGAGCTTCATTATGCTGTTGTGCTGCATACAGCGATGGTCAGAAAAGTCTACTCAGTGTACCTACATCAAACTTTAAGACCCCTTTCACACTGCGGCAGTTTTCAGTCGTTATAGCGCTAAAAATGGCAACTAAAAACGTCCTCTCAAGCGTGTTTCACACTGGGGCGGTGCGCTTGCAGGACGGGAAAAAAAGTCCTGCAAGCAGCATCTTGAGGGCAGTGTGAGAACGGTGTATACATCGCTGTTAGACCGCCCCTGCCCATTGGAATGAATGGGCATCGCTTCTGAAGCACCTGAAAAACTATTTGGAAGCGCCGCATCACGGGTTTCATAGGGTTTAAAAGCACCCTGCTACCGCCGGAAAAGTGTCACCAAAGTGCTGCTAAAACGAGAGGTGCTTTACGGCTAACACCGGTGCCACCCTAGTGTGAAAGTAGCCTAATATAATTTTGCCAAGAATGGTCATAGCCAGAAATGGCAGTGATATTCCAGTACCTCTGAGTGAGACTGTGACCTCTTGCCATTCATTCAGTGCTGTGCATTGTGCCAAAAAGCTCCTCTCTAGGCAATACTTCTTATAGGGAATGTGTGTGGGGAATGGAGTTTAATATGGAGAATCTATGGTCTGTAGAATGGCATGTTCTGGTTTGTAAGTTCCAAGAACATAATTCCACAGTAGGTGCTTTGAAGTACTGGAAAATTGGCACAATTATACAAAACAAATCGCTTAAGGCAGGCTATAAATGATGCGATTTTCTTTCCTGCAACCATGGGTTTCAGGAAAGAAAATTGCTCGATGGCCACATCACCACAGCCAGTGTTGATAGGGGAATACTTCCCACTGAGCTATTATGTTCTCCTGGTTGATAGTCGTCCCTTTCCGGGAGAAGGTAGTGATTTTTGCTAGCGGCTGTAGCCGCTGGCAATAAGTTGCCCGATAGATCGTCTTGGGTACAATCAGCCTGCTCATACATGGTCTAAATCTTGGCCAGTCCCTGCTGAACTGGCTGAGATTTGAACCATATATTGCCGGCTTGTTTGTGATTGAATTCTCTAAATGGGTTTATACTTGAAGCTTGTAACATACTGTGGAATGTTATAGGATTAATGATGCAAGAATGCTCAAAATTTTCGTAAGTCCTTGTGTGCAGTTTCTGGGTTCTACCATTTAATAATTTTTATCACATCTGTGTTCTTTCCCTTGAATCCCTGTGAGTTAACCGGTTACCTCTCACCTCATTGTTATCAGGATATTACCGAACCGAGAGGGACAAGGGCTCCCATTATGAGCTCTTCTACAAGAAACCAGAGTCTGGAAGCTACCACCACATCACTTTATTCCGACCGTTTGGCCCACTCATGAAGGTGAAGGTGGAAACACAGGATGTCTCCAGGACAATCATCAATATCATCGTCCCGCTATCTGGCCGAACAGAGACCTTTGCACAGTTTATACAGAACTACAAGTAAGACTACAGTGTGATGGAAAGCATGGACTCCTTCCAGCAGCTGCTTTTGAGAGAGATAGTGTGGGTGTAAAAACTTTAGAACAACCTTTATTGCAAATCCATAAAATGGAAGTTAATTGCAGAACACGAAAGTTATGACATTTATAGAAGCTAATCTAATCTTTCTTGGTTGTAACTTCCTGTTTTTGCTTATTGCCACCATGCCTTGTGCTTAGAGTGATGTCATGGTCTTTCCAGACAGATCTTAGAACACTAAGGATTCCAGTCCTCACAAGAAGACACCCCTGAGTTGTGCTATTTTTGCAATATTGTTAATACTCGGCATTCCTCCAGCTCTTGCTGGAAGGATTGTAATTTCACCCTCTACAGTGTGAAAGACCGGTTTATTCAGAGGTGTTTTATTTAATTTATTTATTTATTTTAATAATGCAGCCATTTTAGATGGGAAAAGGGAGCAGCCTGTAAAAAGTGGACCTTGTATTTTAGAGCATTGTTTGCTTTAAACCCTCCTACCGTTTTCAGCCAAGGAAGCTGCCATCTTAGCCTCTGTTTGATCTACAAATGCCATAATGCTGCACATGTGATCAGCTATGACACCAGCTATTTGATGGTTTGACAGCTTGGTTGAGAGTACAAGAAAATGTGACAGTTGGCATTCCTGGCATGTCAAGAATGCAACTTTTTTTTTAAATTTTTTTCTTAAATGTAAAGGAGTTTAGTTACGCTTTAAATTGGACTTAAAATTGGAGTTACCTTTAGTTATATTTTAACACACTTTTTTTTTTTTTCTTTTTTCAGATATAGTGGAGAGGGATTAGAACACATCAGATTTGTATTGCTCTCTTTGTCCTCATTAGGGAAATTCACCCTCTATTTGCCATGTTTACCATTATCACCTAGAGCAGGGATCTCCACTTTTTCTAAACAAAGGGCTATAAGAATTGTGCCCCTTGTTGGTGTCAGTGGGTGGAACTATGCTCCATTGTTGCCATCAGGGAATGAAGTATTGCCCCAAGAGCTGGATAAAAGCAAGTTTGGAGACCAATGACCTAGAGCAAAAGTTGAGAAAAATCCCAAATCTCATTTTCACTAGAATGGGAGTAAAGGGGAAATCTTCCATTGGGGACGCTAGTTCTGGTGACAACCAGAGGTTCCCTCGCTTTGGAAGTTTTTCCCCTCACTTGCTGACTATGGGACAGGAAAAAAAAGCTCTACCTTAACCACTTCAATACAGGGCACTTTCGCCCCCTTCCTTCCCAGCCCAATTTTCAGCTTTCAGCGCTCTAGCGCTTTCAGTGACAATTGCGCGGTCATGCTACACTGTACCCAAATGAAATTTTTATCATTTTGTTCGCACAAATAGAGCTTTATTTTGGTGGTATTTATTCACGACTCCGTTTTTTATTTTTTGCGATATAAGCGCAAAAAAGCGGAAATTTGGAAAAAAAAAAACAATATTTTCTTTTTTCTACTTCAATAAAAATCCAATAAAATCAAATTTTGTCATAAATTTAAGCCAAAATGTATTCTGCTACATGTTTTTGGTAAAAAAAAAAATCCGTTAAGTGTATAATAATTGGTTTGTGTGATCACGGACATATGTACGCAAATGATCATGTACATATGTGTGTAGGTGATCACGTACATATGTGTGCAGATAATCATTGGGACATGTGATTTTAGTGGGACATATGTGGGGGACATGTTTTTATTATTAGGGACATGTGTTTTTATTATTTGGGGACATGTGTGGGGACATTGTGTTTATACTGTGTGATGTGTTTACTGTGTGGTGTGTTTACTGTGTACACTAGACTGGTGATCAGTGAGTAAAAAGCTGTAAAAAACAGCTCATACTCACTGATCAGCAGCCGGCTGCAGCGATCTGCTCTCCTCTCCACAGCGATGACTTCTGTGTGAGGAGAGGAGGAGCCGATTGCCTAGCAACCGGCTGTTTGTTGACATCACATGACGGCCGTGATTGGACACGGCCGTCATGTGATCAGGAGGGCCAATCACAGAGCCCTCCTGCCGATCTGAGATGCGCCGTGTCCGGGTGACACGGGCGCATCGGGATCGTGCCGCTGCGCGGGCGATCCCGCTACTCCTGAATGACGTTCCTGAACGTCCTATCAGGAGTAGGCGGCTCCCACCCGGCCGTATGTGTGCATTGGCCAGGTGGGAAGTGGTTAAGTACTACATTAATTTGAAATACTTATTTAGATATGTTAAAAAAATGGACATATTGAGATAAAAAGCCAAACTATTCCTTTTTGTAAGCACCCCCTGGATGACCAAAGTTTTTTTTTTTCTTGTGTTATTCAAGGGATGTATGTATTCAGCAAGATAAGAGGACTTACCTGACTGTGGTCTACTTTGGTGAGGATGGTCTATCGGAGGTTGAGGAAATCCTTAAAACTGTAAAGTAAGTAAAATCTGCATTGGCATTATATCATTTAACTGATGTAGGAAGATGTTAAGTATAATGAAGCATAGTTTAATCTATTTTTTATAGTGGGAGTGAATCCGCTGAAGGTTTTTTTTTTTTTTTTACCTGCAAAGGAAAAGGCATAATGAGCTAGTATGCACTGCACACTAGCTCATTATGAAATACTTACCTTAGAACGAGGCCCCGACATCTTGCCTGATCCACGCCGAGGGAGCTGACATGTTCCCTCTGCGTGTCTTCCGGGTATTGCGGCTCTGGCGCCGGAGCCGCGATATTGTCACTCCCGCGCATGTGCGCAGGAGATTTCTCTCCGGCAGGGTCTGGACTTTCAGCCAAGAATCCCCTGTGCGCATGCGCTACTGCAGTCAGCGGCGCAATGCAAGGGGAATATCTCCTAAACCGTACAGGTTTAGGAGATATATTTTTTACCTACAGGTAAGCCTTATTATAAGCTTACCTGTAGGTAAAAGTAGAAAAAATGACTATACAACCACTTTAAGGATTCAAATAATTTATTCTTCCCCTATTAGGGAGTGTAAAATTGCATTAAACAGACAATGCAGTACCATTACCTATAATTTTGTGTTCATTTCTTTGCAGGATTGCCTTTTTGTTTATTCCCCCCCCCCCCCCCCCCCTTATATTACTTTTTTTTGTCACATTCTGAATTCCATGTGTTTGTGTTCTTGGTTTTTGAGTTTTTTTCCTGTACCCATGTAGATTGAAGGTAGTGTAGTGTGTAAGTGAGCTGATTTCTGTGGTGCCATCTGTTTCCAGATGAAGAAATTCCTTCAGCAGATGTGTCCTTTTGCCCATCCCTCTCCTGTAGTTGTAATCTTTCTCCCACTGTCTTCCCTTGTGTTCCTGCTCTCTGCAAAGTCTTGTGATCTCATGATGATGTAAACCACAGGTGTCAAACTGGCAGCCCTCCAGCGGTGGTGGAACTACAAGTCCCAGGAGGCATTGCAAAGATGACAGTTATAAGCATGACTCCCGCAGGCAGAGGCATTATGGGACTTGTAGATCCACAACAGCTGGAGGGAGGACCACCAGTTTGACACCCCAGATCAGCGATGGCGAACCTTGCTACCACAGATGTTTTGGAACTACATTTCCCATGATGCTCAACTACACTGCAGAGTGCAAGAGCATCATGAGATATGTAGTTCTAAAACATCTGGGGTGCCAAGGTTCGCCATCACTGCCCCAGATAAACTATCAGTGCTAACAGACCCTGTGTCTCATCAGGAGGTGAATGTATACTTTTCTCTTTTGGATCACTATGTCTAAAATAATCCAAAAGTTCTATCATACATAAGACTTTCACACCTGACTATGTTACTGCCCTACTGCAAATAATAGCTATTTGACATTGATGGAACTTTTATCACACAGCTTAAAATTCTGTGTGCTGCCTTGTTAGGAATGCAAACGTGTCAAAATGACAGTTGATCCTTCTGTGGATTTAGGACAGGAAGACAGATGTCTTGCACAAAAACATATGTGCAGTGGACCAATAATTCTCATAAATAGTACGCAAAATGTAAATCGAGGATTCAGCTGGCTTCATGGGACTTCCTTGGCCATATTATAATTATACATGATTTATATAGTGCCAAAAGTTTGCGAAGGGCTTTACAATCTAAAGGGAGACAGTACAGTTGCAATAAAATACAAGAGGGATAAGAGGGCCCTGCTCACAAGAACTTACAAACTAATAGGGTGGGGCAAATGGTACAACAGGTTATAGCTGTGAGGGATGAGTTGCTCACCAACTCAGAACAATTAGTATGTAGATTAATGTGGCCTCAGCCAGCGCTACTGCAGCCACACTCGCCCTGACATGTTTCGCCCCACTGAAGGGTGCCAAACATGGGGGGTGTGGCTGCAGCATTGCTGGCTGAGGCCACATTCATCTACATACTAATGCACTGGGTTGGAGACCCGTGCATTCTCTTTTCTTTGATAATGCTCTTACACCTCTGCATAGTATACTGATGCCGGCTTCTTTCACCACAAACGGGGGAGTTCAATATCTTCTCTTAGAGCAGCACTGCAAGTTTAATTTGGATCACTGCGAGGGATAAGCTGATGTAAGTGATAAAAGTTCAGTTAGTTGGAGGCATCATAGGCTTTCCTTTAGTAATTCGTTTTCAGGGATTGCCTAAAGGCAGCCAGAGTAGGAGATAGCCAGACAGATTGGGGTAGAGGGTTCTAGAGGATGGGAGAGACTCTGGAGAAGTCCTGGAAATGAGCATTGGAGGGGCAGGCCAGATAACCCGAGAGCAGGAGGTCTTGGGAGGAGTGAAGAGGACGGTTTATGTGATATTTGGAGACAAGATTGTTGGTGTAACTCTGGGCAGGATTATGCATGGCTTTGTATGGTTTTGCATTTAATTCGGTGGGCAATCAAATCCAGAGGAGGGATTGGCGGGGGGGGGGGGGGGGGGGCACAAAGGTAGATGAGTCTTTAAACCTGATTCAGAAAGTAAAATCTTAGAGGCTCCATCCCGTATCCTGGATTTTCACTGGATAGACCGAGTTTGTCTATATACACAATATCTGTAGGATGTTGGTCCTTGCAGCTCAGATTAAGATAATCTTTCAAAATCCAACTACATCTTTTATTTATTTTTTTGTGGGGAGTAGGAGAAGGAAATCAAGAGACACTATTAGAAAAACCACACAAACAGAACCAATGTTTTAATTTGAACCTTTTTATAGTGTAATGGGTTCTATTTAACCACTTGCTTACTGGGCACTTAAACCCCCCTCAGTCCCAGACCAATTTTCAGCTTTCAGCGCTGATGCACTTTGAATGACAATTGCGCGGTCATACAACACTGTACCCAAATGAAATTTCTATCATTTTTTTCCCACAAATAGAGCTTTCTTTTGGTGGTATTTAGTTACAGCTCGGAGTTTTATTTTTTGCTAAACAAACAAAAAAAGATGCAAAAAAAAAATAAAAAAAAAATCATGTTTTAATAGTTTGTTATAAAATTTTGCAAACGGGTCATTTTTCTCCTTCATTGAAGTGCGCTGATAAGGCGGCACTGATAGGCTGCATTGGTGGGCACTGATGGGCTGCATTGGTGGGCACTGATGGGCTGCATTGGTGGGCACTGATGGGCTGCATTGGTGGGCACTGATGGGCTGCATTGGTGGGCACTGATGGGCTGCATTGGTGGGCACTGATGGGCTGCATTGGTGGGCACTGATGGGCTGCATTGGTGGGCACTGATGGGCTGCATTGGTGGGCACTGATGGGCTGCATTGGTGGGCACTGATGGGCTGCATTGGTGGGCACTGATGGGCTGCACTTGTGGGCACTGATGGGCTGCACTTGTGGGCACTGATAGGCATAGTTAAGGCGGCACTGATGGGCAAAGATGGGCACAGATAAGATGGCACGGATGGGTGGCACGGATAAGTGGCACGGATGGGTGGCACGGATGGGCACTGATAGGTACCACAGATAGATGGGACTGATGGGCACTGATAGGTGGCACTGATAGGTGGCTCTGATAGGTGGCACTGCTGGGCACTGATGGGCGGCACTGCTGGGCACTGATGGGCGGCACTGCTGGGCACTGATGGGCGGCACTGGGGTGCAGCACCTTTGAGGCAGATTGGGTGGCACTGTGGGTGGCACTGTGGGGTGGCACTGTGGGCATTATGGGCACAGACGGGGGGCACTTACTTTTACTTTGTTATTTTTCAGGATGGCACTGCGGGAGGCAGGTGGGCACTGGCAGGTGGCATGTGGTGCCTTTCATTGCTGGCCGTGATCGGGACTGATGTCCCGATCACGGCCGCCGGTGATCGGCTTTTTTTTTTTCTCCTCGCGCTGTCAGCGCGAGGAGGAATAATAGCCGATTACCGGCTCCGTTCTATCACATGATCAGCTGTCATTGGCTGACAGCTGATCACGTGATAAGGGGTCGGGATCGACCCCTTACACGGATCGGTGATCAGGCGAGTCTCACGGACTCGCCGATCACAGAGCGCGCCGCGCGCGCCCCTCAGGGGGCGCGCAGGCCGCTCGTAACCAGGACGACGTCAATAGACGTAGTCCTGGAAATCTAGGTCCGCGCTAATGCCGTCATTCGGCAATAGCGCGGTACCCAAGTGGTTAAAGTATATCATTGGTGATGGGCCAGATGTTCGTTTGTTAGTAGAACTTAGACGGGGATTTACCTAAAAAAAAGACCCAGTTGTTGCCAACATCCCATATTTATTGGTTGAACAAACATATGGGGCGCTCACGGCAAGTTTCGCCCACCATGGAGTGCCCCATAATGCCTTGCTTGATCGCAGTGCATTGAAGGCTGCTGATTGGCCAAAGCATACACCTGACCTGTATGCTTTGGCCAATCACAGCACGATGTACCGTGTGAGATAAAGTTGCAACGAATGCCGTCGTATTCTCTAGGGTCTCTGCTAAAAAAAACATATATAATTTCTGGAGGTTCTATGTAATTTTCTAGCAAAAAAATTATGCTTTTTACATGTAGGAGAGAGATGTCAGCATTGGCATGGGTGGCAAGTGGTTAAAAAAAAAAATTACGTGCGGTCCCCCCAAAATCCATACCATGGTTCTGGCATAGATTTTACGGGGAACTCCATGCCAAAATAAAAAAAAAAAAATGTGTGATTCCCCCCCCCCCCAAAATTCATACCAGACGCACTTATCCGAGCATGCAGACTAGCAAGCCAGGAAGGGGGGGGGGGGGGCAAGCGAGCCAGATCCTGGCCCCCCTATGTGAATGGGTATCGGGCACATTGTTACCCTTACCTATTCACCTAAAAAGTGTCAAAAAGTAAAAACCACAATAGACCCTTTTTGACAAGTCCTTTATTAAAGAGCAAGTAAACCCTGATGGGTTTACTTTCTCTTTGTCTCTCTGCAATGGTAAAGCATAATGTCAGTTAAAACAAAAACAGCAGAAGATTTAATAGTTGGAAAGATGAAAAATTACTGAAGTTCCACTTTAAGCTTAACTGAGAGCTCCTTTTTATATACTACATAAGGATGGCTTGTATGAGTGACCCCGTTTCTGGCACCTCTTCCGAAACTCTTCGGTGCCATTATAGCACCGCACAAACCTCATCACAGCATGGCTGTCCCACCCATTGTACAATGTGCTTTTTATCAAAGCAGTTAAAGGTGTTGAGATTATTCCTGGGCAAGGTGTCTGTTGGTGAACAGCAGTAGCCATTAAATGGCCAGTAAGGTCCGTGTCCTGGCCAGAATGGAGCCGTTGCATTTTACAGGTAGGTGCATGATTTGCATGCAGATTCTCGTTTTATTAAAAAAAAAAAAAAAAAAAAAAAATACTTCTGTTCATCAAAAGCTTCCTTTTACTTGCATTACTAGACCCAGGTATCTAGGTGTGGAAGATTGCATTGTGTTTTACGACATGTTGGTATGCACAACTATCCCTTCAGTGTCCCATTGTGTCAGCTGCGAGATTTTATTTCCACACCCTTTTAACGTCCACATTCCCCATCTGCCTTCTTTTCTGCTTCGTACTGATATGACAATTGAAGGAAATCTGTACTGACCGAAATATAGACACTCCCACTACTAATAATAAAAAATGAAAATGCTGTCATTTTGACCCAGTGACTTAAATACATTGGGACGTTCCCCAATACAAAAACATACAAATCCATGAAAGCAGAACTTCTGACCTGCAAATATATTCCTAGATAATATAAGATAATATAATATACAGTAGTGAACGATATTTCATATAATGTGCAAAGCTGCAATAAAAGTGCAAGGTTGGAAAAAAAAATCCAAAAATGTATACGTTTATAAATTCATATCTTCAAAGTGAATAAAAAAAGATGTCAAGCAAACGGTCATCATTCTATAGTGAAGTCCATCCAGGTGCTTGTATTGTACAAAGGTGCTTGGTGCCAAAAAGCGCTTCTTAGATCAGCGGACCGCTTACCAGACCAATACAATCTCACAATATTGTGCGCTTGGTACATTCCACTCCGGAGAGCTGACGCTCTCACCATCAGGAGCAGACTGACCATTTGGGCACTTGGGCACTGCCCGAGGGCCCTATGCCACTAAGGGGCCCCATCAGGGTTGCCAACCTCAAAAAACCAGGGACAGTATGTAAAAATCTTCTTTTTTTTTTTTTAATCCAAGATTATAGCTGCCCCGCCTCTCCTGTACCTTTCCTGTGTGTGTGTGTGTGTGTGTGTGTGTGTGTGTGTGTGTGTGCACTATGTGGCCCCATAATCTTCCATTGCCCGGGGGGCCCCATAATCTTCCATTGCCCGGGGGGCCCCATAATCTTCCATTGCCCGGGGGGCCCCATAATCTTCCATTGCCCCGGGGGGCCCCATAATCTTGCCCCGGGGGGCCCCATAATCTTCTTCTGACTTTTGACTGATAAGGGGTTGAGTTTAAGACTGGGGCGGAGTGTAGATGAAGCCAGCCATAGTTGGATCGAATCTCGGCTAGTTTAGCAGGTAAGGACTGAGATTTAATCCATCTAAGGGTAGGCTGGTTGTACTGAAGTCAATCGATCACCTTCAGTACAGCCAGCCTATTAGATATTATGCATAGGATTACTGCCAGCGGCTATAGCTTTCTGCTGACAAGGAAGGCTCCCATCTGGCAGAACACAATAGCGCAGCGGGAGAGATTCCCCCCATCAACACTGAGGGCACTTTGACACTGAGGTGCTGGGGCGTCGGCGATAAAGTGCAGCTATTTTTTGCGCCTCTTTTTGGCCGCTAGCGGGGTGCTTTTAACATCCATTAGCAGCTGAAAAAGGGTTCAAAGCACCGTTGCAGTGCCCCTAAAATGACAGTAAAAATAGCTGCCCTTTAACGCCGATGCCTCAGTGTGAAAGTGCCCTCCGTGTTGATGGGGGAATCTTTCCCGCTGCGCTACTGTGTTCTGCCAGCTAGGAGCCTTCCTTGCCAGCAGAACGCTATAGCCACTGGCAGTAATCATATGAAAAATATCTGATAGGCTGGCTGTACTGAAGGTGATTGCCTTTAGCCTCCGCTAGCAGCCGAAAAAGGGTTAAAAGCGATGGCAAAGCGTCACTGCATCAGCGTTTTGGAGGCGCTGCCTGTTGATTTCATGGAGCAGGGGTGCTTTAGGAGCAGTGTATACACCACTCCTAAAGCTCCTCAAAGATGCTGCTTGCAGGACTTTAAGCGTCCTGCTTAGTGCACCGCTCCAAAGTGAACGCACTCGGGCTTTCACACTGGAGTGACAGGAGAGGTGATTTACAGGCGCTATTTTTTTTTGTGACTTTTGTTGCAGGAAAGAAAATCACATCTATGAGTTGCTTACGACCCCATGTACAGCCTGGTCCTCTAATTCAGGGGCTCCATGTGGGTGCAAAAAACGATTTCAATATAAAAGCAGGTGCACTTCAACAGTATTGCTAGCTTCCATCATTTTTAGGCTGTAACAGATTTGATTTAATGATATCATTGGTTAGAAATGGGATGAATTGGCATTCGTATGTTGTTGGTTTTCATCCGTATTGAATACAGATGTCAATGTTGCGTGAACAAGGATTGGTTGTTTCCACTGTATTTGAGATCCTGTTCTGTTTTTACAGTGATCAGAATTTCCATAATTACACGTTAATTCCACTGAAGGAGGAGTTCAGCCGGGGGCGCGGCCTGGAGGTTGGCGCAAGGGCCTGGGCCAAGGAGGATGTTCTGCTTTTCTTCTGTGACGTTGACATCTATTTCACCCCAGGCTTTCTAGACACATGCAGACTAAGCTCAGAACCTGGTGAGTCTATGCTGTTTAGGTGACCTCTAACAAAGTAAGGTGGACAGTATAGGACTATATCACGTCTATGAGTTGGAGAGCATAACTTTTGTTGCCTTCCATAAAAAAAAGACTCAAACAGTGGATACTGAAGCCATATTTCCTAATGTATGGACTACCTGGCTGGTAATATGATGTAGAAAAAAAAATGAATGACCAGGTAGATAAAATTGCACAGGATTTATTTTTTTCGAATAGAGCATGCTCGTTATTTTTCTCCATTATATTTACCTTTTTTCTTTTCCATTGTGGTAATATTCAGATCCCGTTGACGTCTACTGCAAGAGCAGGGTACTGGGTGTCTAATTTGTGACAGTAGAGAACTAGGACAACTTATGTAGAACTATATGCAAAACTTTTTTATTAATTTTTGTTATAGCAAAGGAGGGTTATAACCCCCTGAATGTTTATTTTTGCCATCTGTATCCCATGACAAAGATTTCTCTTCACTTCCTGTCCCAAACAGGAAGTAAGAGGAAATCCCTGCAAATTAAGGGAATTCTTGGGGACCCCTAGGTCACCAGAACTAGTGTCCCCATTGAAATATTTCCCCTCTTAATGTTTTGGGGACAACCCAAAATGTGGGATTTTGTTTTTTCTTTCATTTTCAATGATGATAGTAAACAGGCCAGAAAGGGTGAATCTCCCTAACGGGGGCGCAGACTGCAATAAAAACTTCCAGGAGTGCTAATCCCTCTCCGCTATACAAAACTAAAAGAAATGTTTGCCTTTAGTTATACTTTTAATAGAGGCAGCAACATATTTAGAGTATGGCACTGCAAACATCTATCGCTAGTTGGCAGAGTCGGAGTGGTGCACCCTCCGCTGCCCAACCTCCATGAACTGATATAGACATAACCAACAGCTATTGAGGCACATAGATGGACATACCATTGCATTTCTGTAGAGGTGCCATATATAACAGAACTGTCCAGAATAAGACGTGTACTAATGGACATAGGGCTGTCAGAATGTGTTCTCTTATCAGGTAGGTAAATGGATGCAGTGCAGGGAAGTGTGCCTTAATATCATAGAAGTTCTTCTTTCCTCATCTTATACTTTAGTATATGATGTTTAAATGAGAAGTTTGCTGATTCACTGCTCTAAAATTCTTCCAGTAGTGAATTAGTTGACCAGAACATGCTCCACCAGTGAGATCATACACTGGTCTCTCTGCAGTTTATTGCCTCCTTTGACACACACCCCAATTCCCAGTTTTGATGCCATCAATTAGATGGTGCTACACCGAATTCACCAGCCCCTTTTTCACACCAGTAGTAAATGTTCATTTACCCCTTAGTGACCAGTCTCCAGAGTATGTGTAAACTGCTTAGTAACCAGTTACCAGAGTATGCACATTAACCCTTTAGTGACCAATCTCCAGCGCAGTGTTTCTTGAACCACATTTCTGATGAATTCTAGTGTTCCCCAGAAATTGCTAGTAGTTCTTTGAGCAATGAGCAGATTGATCTGCCACCTGAATGAATGGTTCTAGTACCAAAATTACTCGGCAGAGCTGAGGGCAACCATTGACCAGCAATGTAAGTGGGCACTACAGTGATTACCAATCTAAGTGCCACCTTTCTGCTAACCACCTCTCCCAATGATAGTGAAAATAAAGGGCCACCCCTCCCACTGGCCACCTAAGCAAAGGGCCACCACCTAATCAAAAGGCCACTCCTCCCACTGGCCACCCAGCAAAAGGGCCACCTAAGCAAAGGGCCACCACTTAACCAAAAGGCCTCTCCTCCCACTGGCCACCTGACCCAAGGGCTGCCACCCAACCAAAGGGCCACCCCTTATACTTGCTACCTAACCAAAGGGCAGCCACCTAACCAAAGGGCCAGTCCTCCCGCTGGCCACCTAACCAAAGGGCCAGTCCTCCCGCTGGCCACCTAACCAAAGGGGCCAGTCCTCCCGCTGGCCACCTAACCAAAGGGGCCAGTCCTCCCGCTGGCCACCTAACCAAAGGGGCCAGTCCTCCCGCTGGCCACCTAACCAAAGGGGCCAGTCCTCCCGCTGGCCACCTAACCAAAGGGGCCAGTCCTCCTGCTGGCCACCTAACCAAAGGGGCCAGTCCTCCCGCTGGCCACCTAACCAAAGGGGCCAGTCCTCCCGCTGGCCACCTAACCAAAGGGGCCAGTCCTCCCGCTGGCCACCTAACCAAAGGGGCCAGTCCTCCCGCTGGCCACCTAACCAAAGGGGCCAGTCCTCCCGCTGGCCACCTAACCAAAGGGGCCAGTCCTCCCGCTGGCCACCTAACCAAAGGGGCCACTCCTCCCGCTGGCCACCTAACCAAAGGGGCCAGTCCTCCCGCTGGCCACCTAACCAAAGGGCCAGTCCTCCCGCTGGCCACCTAACCAAAGGGCCAGTCCTCCCGCTGGCCACCTAAGCAAAGGGCCAGTCCTCCCGCTGGCCACCTAAGCAAAGGGCCAGTCCTCCCGCTGGCCAACAGTGTAAGGATAAGGCCATATCAATTGATTGAAGTAAATATATAAAATGTAGCCCCACCCTCAGAGTTAAATTGCCCTACAACTTCATTCAAATACAGCAATAATTTTTTTTATGAACTCAATAGAAGAATACCAAGGTCTGAAGCATGTCTTTATTTTCTAGGTAAGAAAGTCTTCTATCCAGTTGTATTTAGTCTTTACAATCCTGCAATTGTGTATGCCAATCTAGATGTACTACCCTCTGTGGAGCAACAGCTGGTGAGTATAGTACTTCTGTTTCACCTAAAACATATATAAACGATTGGATAGCTCTGTGGGTTCACACAACTATGACTGTTGTGAAAAGACCAGAATAAGATGAGATAAAATGACAGAAGCTTTTCACAGCATAACAGTCAATTAACCCGCTCAGCAGGCCCTAACATACCACCTGCAGGCTGCCAGTGGTAAATCTATAATCCAGTATTCCCGATTTACCTTTAATAAAAAGAAATAAAACCTGTACAGAGCCTTGAAAAAGTATTCATACCCCTTGCAATTTATGTTACAACCAAAAACATAAATGTATTTTTTATTAGGATTTTATGTGATAGACCAACACAAAGTGGCACATAATTGTTAAGTGGTAGGAAAATGATAAATGGTTTTCAACATTTGTTAACAAAGAAATATGTGAAAAGTGTGCTGTGCATTTGTATTGAGCCCACTGAGTCAATATTTCGTAGAACCACCTTTCACTGCAATTACAGCTGAAAGTCTTTTTTTGGATGTCTCTGCCAGCTTTGCCCATCTAAAGAGTGATTTTTTTTTTTGCCCATTCTTCTATATAAATAGCTCAAGCTCTGTCAGATTGGATGGAGAGCGTCTGTGAACAGCAATTTCCAAGTCTTGCCACAGATTCTCAATTGGATTTAGGTCTGGACTTTGACTGGGCCTTTCTAACACATGAATAAGCTTTGATCAAAGCCATTCCATTGTAGCTCTGGCTGTATGTTTAGGGTCATTGTCCTGCTGGAAGGTGAACTTCTGCCCCAGGCACAAGTATTTTACAGACTCATAACAGGTATTCTTCTAAGATTGCCCTGTATTTGGCTCCATCCATCTTCCCATCAACTTTGATCAGCTTCCCTGCCCCTACTAAAGAAAAGCATCCTTACAGCATGATGCTGCCACCACCATGTTTCACGGTGCGGATGGTGTTTTCAGGGTGATGTGCAGTGCTAGTTTTCCGCCACATATAGCGTTTTGCTTTTAGGCCATAAAGTTACATTTTGGCCTCATCTGACCAGGGCACCTTCTTCCACATGTTTGCTGTGTCCCCCACATGGCTTCTCGCAAACTGCAAACGGGACTTCTTATGGCTTTCTTTCAACAATGGCTTTCTTCTTGCCACTCTTCCATAAAGACCAGATTTGTGGAGAGCACGACTAATAGTTGTCCTGTGGACAGATTCTCCAACCTGAGCTGTGGATCTCTGATGCTTCTGCAGTTACCATGGACCTCTTGGCTACTTCTCTGATTAATGCTCTCCTTGCCCGGCCTGTCAGTTTAGGTGGACGGCCATGTCTTGGTAGTTTTGCAGTTGTGCCATACTCTTTCCATTTTTGGATGATGGCTTGAACAGAGCTCTGTAACATTTTCAAAACTTGGGGTATTTTTCATAACCTAACCCTGCTTTAAACTTCAACTTTATCCCTGACCTGCTTGGTGTGTTTCTTGGCCTTTATGATGTTGTTTGTTCCCTAAGGTTCTCTAACAAACCTCTGAGGGCTTCATAGAACAGTTGTATTTATACTGAGATTAAAATACACACAGGTGGACTCTATTTACTAATTAGGTGACATATGAAGGCAATTGGTTGCGTTAGATTTTAGTTAGGCCCCTTTCACACTGGGGCGGGAGGTGCATCGGCGGTAAATCACTGCTATTTTTTAGTGACGCTTTACCGTCTAATTTGCAGCGCTGTTTGGCCTCTAGTGTGGCAGTTTTACCCCCTCGCTAGTGGCTGAGAAAGGGTTAAAAACCACTGCAAAGCGCCTCTGCAGAGGCTCTTTGCCGGTGGTATAGCCACGGTGCCACATTGATTTCAATGGGCAGGAGCGGTGTTGCTAGCAGATGTTGCTAAGCAAGACTTTTTTTTTTTTTTTTTTTTTACCATCCTGCCAGCGCACCGCTCCAGTGTGAAAGCCCTGGAGACAAAGCAGCAGCTGTTTCAGGGCACTTTTCAGGCGCTGTTTTTAGTGCTGTAGCACCTGCAAAGCGCCCCAGTGTGAAGGGGGTCTTAGGGGTATTAGAGTAAAGGGGGCTGAATACAAATGCATTGCCACACTTTTCAGATTTTTATTTGTAAAAAATGTAAAACCATTTATCATTTTCCTTCCATTTCACAATTATGTGCCACTTTGTGTTGGTCTAAAATCCCAATAAAATACATTTATGTTTTTGGTTGTAGATGACAAAGTGTGGAAAATTTCAAGGGGTGTGAATACTTTTTCAAAGCACTGTGTGTCATTTTGCTGTTAGGGGCCTCTTTAAAAAATAAGAATGAAGTTGTTGCCTAAGGTCAGATTCAAATCCGGTTGGTTATTATGTAACAACAACTTGCATTCCTGTTTTCTACAGTAAAAAAAAAAAAAAACACCCCGAGTTATGTAAATTACTGGTGTGAAAAGCTTTTGTGTGACCTTTAATGAAGGTGGGATGAAAGCTGGCAGACTCACACTTCAAAATTGCTATGTTTCTTTTAAAAGCTGATTTCCAGACACACGGCTAAATTCACAATCCGCTGACATTTAAGGCAGCTGAATGAACTGCCTGCATTTGTAATTATCCATCCAGTCCTAAGATTTAAACAGCTCTGCCAGACAACGGAGTCAGCCTTGTGAACTACATTTCTTTGCAGCTGTTAAATTGGCAATAAAAAAATTGGAGCATTGCATACTAGGACATTATGACAGACGTCCCTTGAAACAAAACCCTCCAGTGGTGAACTGTCACCACTAAAGCCGCGTACACACGGGGCGGACTGTCTGGCCAACTTAGTCCGTCAGACAATCCGACGGACAGTCCGTCATACTTTCGAATGAACGGACTTGACCACACACACCACTTTTTGAGCGGACTAATACGGCGTACTAAGTCCGCCATACTATCCGCCCTACTTTTGAAATTAACGGACTCGCCCACACACGCGGAGGAAAGTCCGCTCATTTCGAGCGCGTCTCCAGGTAGGCGGGGCCTGCGAAGGAGACGTCGCTGGCCCCGCCGCCTGGTATGGACTTAAAGGGGAACCCCAACGCCGAAAAAAATCGGCGTGGGGGTCCCCCCCAAGTCCACAACAGACCCGGCCAGGAAAGGGGGGCGAGCGAGCGCCCCCCCTCCTGAGCCGTACCAGGCCGCGTGCCCTCAACATGGGGGGGTGCCTTGGGGAAGGTGGGGCTGCGCGGCCCCCCCACCCCAAAGCACCTTGTCCCCATGTTGATGAGGACAAGGGCCTCTTCCAGACAACCCTGCCCGTTGGTTGTCGGGGTCTGCGGCCCCCCACCCTATGTGAATGAGTATGGGGTACAATGTACCCCTACCCATTCACCTGTAAAATAAAAGTACCAAAAAAAACACAACACACGAGATAAAAATACTTTATTGCACAGCTCCGGGGGTCTTCCGTCTTCGGGGGTCTTCTCGCCGGACTCCTCCGCTATCTTCTTGTAGCTCTTTTGCTAGCGGAGGAGTCCGGCTTTCTTCCTCGCCGCCGTCTCTTCTCCCGACTTCGGGGGTCTTGTCCCCCTCTTCGGTTCTTCTGCCGGGCCACCGCGCCTTCTTATAGCTCTTTTACAGGCGGTGGCCCGGTCTTCTGTCGCCGCCGTCGCCGCCGCCTTCCGTTCTTCTTCTTCTTCTCCTTCTCCTTCTCCTTCTCCTTCTCCTTCTCCTTCTCCTTCTCCTTCTCCTTCTCCTTCTCCTTCTCCTTCTCCTTCTCCTTCTCCTTCTCCTTCTCCTTCTCCTTCTCCTTCTTCTCCTTCTCCTTCTTCTTCTTCTTCTTCTTCTTCTCCTTCTTCTCCTTCTCCTCCAGGAGATGTTGCCTCGACGATCTCTCCAGCCGGAATGCCAGGAACGCACTGCGCGGCCACTTATATAGGGACAATGGGGCGGTGTCACATGGCTTTATGTCACATGGGTTGGTGTCACATGGTGACCCCGCCCCCTTACAATGTCATAGTCCTCATGTGACATCAACCCATGTGACCAACCCATGTGACATAAAGCCATGTGACACCGCCCCTTGTCCCTATATAAGTGGCTGCGCAGTGCGTCCCTGGCATTCCGGTCGGAGAGATCGTCGAGGCAACATCTCCTGGAGAAGAAGAAGAAGAAGAAGAAAAAGAACGGAAGGCGGCGGCGACAGAAGACCGGGCCACCGCCTGTAAAAAAGCTATAAGAAGGCGCGGTGGCCCGGCAGAAGAACCGAAGAGGGGGACAAGACCCCCGAAGTCGGGAGAAGAGGCCGGCGGCGAGGAAGAAAGCCGGACTCCTCCGCTAGCAAAAGAGCTACAAGAAGATAGCGGAGGAGTCCGGCGAGAAGACCCCCGAAGACGGAAGACCCCCGGAGCTGTGCAATAAAGTATTTTATCTCGTGTGTTGTGTTTTTTTTTGGTACTTTTATTTTACAGGTGAATGGGTAGGGGTACATTGTACCCCATACTCATTCACATAGGGTGGGGGGCCGGTATCCGGGGGCCCCCTTATTAAAGGGGGCTCTCGGATTCCGATAAGCCCCCCGCCCGCAGACCCCGACAACCAACGGCCAGGGTTGTCGGGAAGAAGCCCTTGTCCTCATCAACATGGGGACAAGGTGCTTTGGGGTGGGGGGGCCGCGCGGCCCCCCCTTCCCCAAGGCACCCCCCCATGTTGAGGGCACGCGGCCTGGTACGGCTCAGGAGGGGGGGCCGCTCGCCCCCCTTTCCTGGCCGGCCGGGTAGCGTGCTCGGACAAGGGTCTGTTGTGGACTTGGGGGGGGGACCCCCACGCCGATTTTTTTTTTTTTTTTTTTTTTGGCGTTGGGGTTCCCCTTTAAGTCCATACCAGGCGGCGGGGCCAGCGACGTCTCCTTCGCGGGCCCCGCCTACCTGGAGACGCGCTCGAAATGAGCGGACTTTTCTCCGGGCGGGAAAAGTCCGCTCATTTCAAAAGTACGGCGGACTGGCACACACACGGGCGGATTGTCCGCCGAAATGCGAGTCCGACGGACAGTATTACGGAAATTCCGAAATATTTAGTCTGCCAGACTGCACGCTGAAAAAGTCCGCTGAAGCCCACACACGAACGGACTGTCCGCTGAAATGTGTTTCGGCGGACTAAGTAGGCCAGACAGTCCGCCCGTGTGTACGCGGCTTAACAGGGTTTCCATCTTCACTCGGTCTGTCTTCCGGGTGTGTGTGCTCCGGCCGCTTGAATGGTGAACCACAGTGGTTTTACTCCCGTGCATACGCACGGGAGTCATGGTCTATTGGCACACAGCTCTGAAATGGCTGGCGCCTTCCATTCAGTGTGTGTGCGCCAGTGACATCACTAATGTTTAATTTCCTAAATTATGTCTTATTATAGGTTTACCTTTTAGGTATAAATCACTTTACCACCGCTTTAAGCAACACAGCTTTGTCCCTTCCCTACCTCCAGCCTATTATTGACAGTGAAGGAGCAGTAACAGATGGAAGAGGTTATCTCTCTGCTCTCTCCTCTATTCAGCATGTTGCTTGTCAGCATATCAGCATTGCAGTACAACTGATTAGCCCCTGGAGCTGCCCCTTTTCACCAGGGCAGGGCCGAAGTGCAAAGGATCTTGAGTCACATTTTAGTGTATAATCACATTTAAAAGAAAGGTGTGGAGTACCCCTAAAACAAAAAATGCATCTTTGTGCAGCTCTATGGCTGCAGTATTGGTCCGATGATGCAGCGATCATCTGCTGCCTCTAATCTGGAGAACTGAGTGATCACATGACCACTGATGGCTCCATTCTTGGATCTGCTCTGAGCAGAGAGGGGTGATTGTCAGTGACCACCACTCTGTACTTTTCCCCTCCAGTGCTCACTGGAGCCCTGTGTCAGGGATGGAGGCGGGAGCAGCTGACTCTGTGGCATGCTGGGAGGCGGAGTAAGCTGTGGGTCAGGCATCTAGGTGGATTCTGACACCTTTAGAGTCTGGAGCTGCTCTGTCAGTCAGCTGACCCCAGGCTTTAGCCCGCTGTTGGTTGATTCTGAGTCACTTGAGAACACAAGTAAGTGCAATCCTGTGACCAAATGAGAACTATGAACATACTTCTCTTTTAAGACTACTTTGAGAGAGCTGTTAAATGAATACACAACATGTGTGTACTGAGTTCATCTATAAAGGAAGAAGTGCAATCCATACAGAAATGTAAAACACACACACACACACACACACACACACACACACACACACACACACACACACACACACACACACACACACTACAAAACCAGATGAGGCTTATTAGACATGTACCACTAGTAACATTACTTTTCATTGCCTTAGGTTCATAAGAAGGACTCCGGCTTCTGGCGAGATTTTGGGTTTGGCATGACATGTCAGTATAAATCAGATTTCTTATCAATAGGTAAGTTCTTGTTTTTCCAGCAAAGCGATTTGATTTTAGTACAAATTATGGTTATGAAAACAAATAGTTGCCACTGCTGTTGTACCCTGGCTATAGTATTTTGTGACATGCTTCAAGTGGATGCAAACCCTCACATATATCCAATGGAGCGACTGGCCTCAGGTGATACACAGAGATTAAAGTGTCTGTTTCCCTAAAAAAAAAAAGGGGCTGTTCCCTTATAGTAAATTAAACAGTACAGTGCTTGTGCTGTCTAATCTGCCCCTTTCTAAACTGTAAAAAAAAACTGGCTGATCCTTTCGCTTCCTGTGTCCCCCCTCTCTGTACTGACCACGACGATCAGAGCTGCTGAGCCCTGATCACTGTGGTCAGGTTACGCCCCTCTGTCATCCACAGATCTCCACTCTCTTCCCTTCACCCCTCCCTCCCTGCCTGTCAGCTCCATGTCTGTGTCTCTGTCAAAGCCCCCCTCTCTAAAAAGACACTTACAAGCTTTGTTTTAACCACTTCAGCCCCGGAAAATTTACCCCCTTCCTGACCAGAGCACTTTTTGCGATTCGGCACTGCGTCGCTTTAACTGACAATTGCGCGGTCATGCGACGTGGCTCCCAAACAAAATTGACGTTCTTTTTTCCCCCACAAATAGAGCTTTCTTTTGGTGGTAATTTGATCACCTCTGTGGTTTTTATTTTTTGCGCTATAAACAAAAAAAATTGCGACAATTTTGAAAAAAACACATTATTTGTTACTTTTTGCTATAATATCCCCATAAATATATATAAAAAATTTTTTTCCTCAGTTTAGGCCGATACATATTCTTCTACGTATTTTTGGTAATAATAATAAAAAATAAAAAACGCAATAAGCGTTTAATTGATTGGTTTGCGCAAAAGTTATAGCGTCTACAAAATAGGTTATTGATTTATGCCATTTTTGTTATTATTTTTTTTATTGGTAATGGTGGCGATCTGCGCTTTTTATCATGACTGCGACATTATGGCGGATACATTGGACAATCTTGACACCTTTTTGGGACCACTGTCATTAATACAGTGACCAATGCTAAATTGTATTGATTACTGTAAAAATGCCACTGGCAGTGAAAGGGTTAACCACTAGGTGGCGCTGAAGGGGTTAAGAGTGTCCTAGGGAGTGATTCGGGGTTTGTGTGACACGTCACTGATCAGCACTTCCGATTACAGCAGAACGGGGAAAAGCTTGTTTACATCAGCATCTCACTGTGAGACAATCACGAGTATCCCCACGGACATCGGGTCCGCGGGATCCGTGATCGCAGAGCTCCCGGTGGGCACGCCCACGAGCCGCCTCTTAAAGGGCAACGTGCAGGTACGTTAATCTCCCTGTACATACCCTTCTGCCGCAGTATATCTACGTGAGGCGGTCGGGAAGCAGTTAATATAATTTAATAATAGAGGGGCTGTCAGTGATTTACATGTTTATGGTAACCACCACTTTAAATAAATCCTCCTTCATAAGTTGTACCTGTTTATCTGCATTTTTTCTACATCAGTTCCAAGGTGCAGAATTTATAAAGCTTGTCTGAGCTGCTAGAAAACAGGGGGTGGAGAGCTAAAGTTACTCTTCAGAGTTTGGTGAGGAGAGCTCTGACAACTGATTGGAGGGAAGGGAAGGGACACACCCTCCTTCACACAGGAACAGAGTTGAGGCTGAACCAATCACAGGTTGTGTGCTGGAGAACCCCACGCCCCGTCACCTGTTTTTCTCTTGGTGTAAGGAAAACTTGTCAGAAGTGACTCATGCTGAGAGCAGGGGAATGACGCAGCAGGCATAAATGACACAGTGCTCTTGAGACAAGTACACACTATAGAGGGATATGCTTTGTTCATATTTCGTGTCGAAGGTTTACTTTAACCACTTCCCACCCGGCCAATGCACATATATACGGCCGGGTGGGAGCCGTCTACTTCTGATAGGACGTTCAGGAACGTCCTTCAGAAGGAGCGGGATCACGCGCGCGCGTGCCCACGCAGCGGTGCGATCCCGATTTGCTCGTGTCACCCGGACACGGCACATCTCAGATCGGGAGGAGGGCTCTGTGATTGGCCCTCCTGATCACATGACGGCCGTGTCCAATCACGGCCGTCATGTGATGTAAGCAAACAGCCGGTTGCTAGGCAATCGGCTCCTCCTCTCCTCACACGGAAGTCATCGCTGAGGAGAGGAGAGCAGATCGCTGCAGCCGGCTGGTGATCAGTGAGTATGAGCTGTTTTTTACAGCTTTTTACTAACTGATCACCAGTCTAGTGTAAACACACAACACACCGTACAAACACAGTCCCCACATATGTCCCCAAAACATACATGTCCCCAAATAATAAAAACACATGTCCCTAATAATAAAAACATGTCCCCCACATATGTCCCACTAAAATCACATGTCCCAATGATTATCTGCACACATATGTACGTGATCACCTGCACACATATGTACATGATCATTTGCGTACATATGTCCCTGATCACACAAACCAATTATTATACACTTAACGGATTTTTTTTTTACCAAAAACATGTAGCAGAATACATTTTGGCTTAAATTAATGACAAAATTAGATTTTATTAGATTTCTTTTAAAATAGAAAAAAGAAAATATTTTTTTTTTCCAAATTTCCGCTTTTTTTGCGCTTATATCGCAAAAAATAAAAACCGGAGTCGTGAATAAATAACCCCAAAATAAAGCTCTATTTGTGCGAACAAAATGATAAAAATTTCATTTGGGTACAGTGTAGCATGACCGCGCAATTGTCACTGAAAGCGCTAGAGCGATGAAAGCTGAAAATTGGGCTGGGAGGGAAGGGGGCGAAAGTGCCCTGTATTGAAGTGGTTAATGTATAATGGTGACTTTACAGGGTAACAGTTACAGATTATAACTGAGTACCAAACTTGGTTTGCCATTAAAGCTGGATATCACCCTAAAACAGAAGTTCTGGTGATCCTCCTCCAATTCTACTGTTGCCATTTTTTTTTCCTAGGGAGCATGTACCCGTTTCTGGCAGGTACCCACTCCTACTTCAACTGGAATCTCCTAGAACAGCCTTTCTCAACCTTTTCAACCCAGAGGAACCCTTGAAATAGTTCTCCAGTCTCTGGGATCCCTGCTAACAATTAGAAATCTACAACTCATGATACATTAGTGTGATGGTCAGTGGGAAGAATGGTCCTCACACTTGTGGTCATTGGGAAGAATTACCTCCTTACAGATAGCTAAAAAGATCAATGGTGTCGGTGGGAACTTATCTGAGAGGCAGAAATGGCCCAATGCTGAAGGAACCCCTAGCAACCTCTGGAGGAACCCTGGTTGAGAATCGCTGTCCTAGAAGATCCAGGTGGAAGTTTGCCCTGCCCGCCGTGCCCGCAGTGTCCTGGGACATCACAGGTCCCAGAAGGCTGCAGTTCCGTTCCCAAATTACATGTGCAATGGGGAGCCAGCTGTGAAGTCTCAGGGAGTCACAGCCATCTTCCCGAAGACTGGCGAAGAAGTGGCCCGGGTGAGGACAGCGCTGGATCCCTGCACAGGTAAGTGTCTTTGTAGTAAAAATCAGCAGCTACAGTTTTTGTAGCTGATGGCTTTACATTTTTTTTCCCAGGGTGAAGATCTGCTTTTAAAGTGGTGTTGCCACCAAAAAATAAAAAAGTGATTAAAAATATATAAAAAAAAAAAAGTGTCCAATTATTAAAAGTCAGCAGCTGCAGTATTTGTAGCTGCTGACTTTTTACATTTTTTTTTTTTTTTTTGGGGCACCCCACTTTAAGTTAAGAATTGTATAAAAGCCTTCTCTAGTAAGATGTGCAATGAATGATATTCCCACTATTGTAATTTCTCTATTCAGTTCCACATTTAGCACACTTGCTGGTCATTATTAATGGTTTGTCTCCCTCTAGTGGAAAGTTCGAGAAACGACCCTTTTGTACTCAATGTGCTCGCTTTTGTCTTTTTCCAGGTGGCTTTGATTTGGAAGTCAGAGGCTGGGGAGGTGAAGATGTGCATTTGTACAGAAAATACCTCCACGGAGATTTGATTGTGGTGCGAACACCGGTGCCGGGCCTGTTTCATCTGTGGCACGAGAAGCATTGTGTGGATGAACTCACTCCAGAGCAGTATCGCATGTGCATCCAATCGAAGGCCATGAACGAGGCTTCTCACCCGCACCTCGGCATGTTGGTGTTTCGGGATGAAATCGAGGCCCACTTGCGCAAGCAAGCCTTCAGGACAAATAATGAACCGGATGCATGAGCCATCAAGTGATGCGTGGGACCGCGAAAGCCCTAAAAGCTGAAAATCAATAGTCAGCTGGGCCTGAATAGAAATAAAAGGGTACAATATTTTGGATGCAGGACATCACTAATAAATAAGCCCAGCATATCATGAGAACATTGAAGCTTTTTGTGCCATACTATCCATTGCAAAGGTGTCTGGGTAATTCTAGACAGGGATCAGATCTGACAGAGAACGTGTACTCTAACTATGTTCAGCACAGAAAATAATCAGATTCAATAATACGTTTACGCTACTAGATCAGCATATCCATATCTAGCTGAGAAATGTATTCCCGTGGCATAGATGCCACAGCAAAGGGAGCACACAGGTACGTCTGGGCCTAGTAATGGACAGTTTTTGTGCCTTACTACTGCAGAGTCCCTTATGATCACTGCAGGAAAAGGAGAATGTGTAAATATTACATTTTTGTTTTTGTGCTTTTTACTTTTTTGCTAAATTTGATTTGTTGTTTTGGTATTTTTTTTTTTATTTTTAATTTTTTTTACTTTGATTGTCACAAGCCTGTAGAAGGAATGTTGTAGAACGGTCAAGCACATCTTTACATCACGGTTGAATAATTTCATTATGTCAGACAGTTGTGTGAATAGTTTTCTTGGTGTACGCTGGCAGGTCAGATTAAGCACAATTATTTTTTATAGCACCTCAGCTGTCAGAGGAGAGGGTGACATAATACAGCAATAAGCTAATCGGTGGCAACTTAGGATGACTGAATCGCATGCTGTATCCTGTACTTCTAGAAGGTGCTATAAGCAGCCAGGATGCATTATACTAGGCTAAAGCCTTGTTAAAGGTACAGTCCAGTTAGAGCCGAAAATGAAAACTTGATTGGCATACGTGGGTACCAATTATCTGCTCCATATACTTTTTTTTTTTTTTTTTTTATCCAGGCATTCAAGTTACCTTTCTTCTGTAGGTGAATTCAGAACGTACCTACCTGTGATGCTGGATCCTGCACTGCAAGCTCCGTACTGGCTCCCGCATATAGTAAAAAAAATGGAAATATATCAGTTTCTTACAGCCACCAATCTGATTCAAACCTTGTGTGGAAGTTTTCTTTCTGCACCACCAATCGTATTCAGAGAGAGAAGATAGAGAACAGGCTTCAGGAAGTGCGGTCTGACTGCCCTCCTCCTGACCCTGTGAGGTGCTCCCTAGAATGTGGATGCAGGTGATTGGAGAAAACTGCTACCCTGTTTCCCCCGAAACAGGGTCGGTGATTGTCGGTGATGGCTGCAATATAAGCCCTACCCCCCAAATAAGCCCTAGTTAAAGTCCTTGTAGGTCTTATTTTCAGGGTAGGGCTTATTTGCGGGGTAGGGCTTATATTTCAGCCATCGCCGACAATCACGCTAGGTCTTATTTCCAGGGAAGCAGGGTATTAAGGGAAATTGAGAGGTTTTAGCACAGTGTGGGGTTCATTAATACCTCACTGACTGCTTTTCAAATGTTACCTGTATCCTTCTTTGAAAGGATACAGCATCGGCTTTGGTAGCTGACATATCTGCTTTGGTTGGACTTTACCCTTTAATATGTTGATTAAAGTATATGTGAACCCCTGCTTTGCAAAGCAACCCATTTAAAATAGAAATGAAAGGCAACATGTTTGTGTCTATAGATATAAAAAAAAAGATCATATATCCCTTCTGTTCTCCACTGCATATGGGGCTTAGAGAGCTGGGGGAGGATAAACAGCAGCACATTGATCTCCCCAGTGAATGGCTGTGGAGGGGAAGGGGGGGGGGGTCAGCACAAGTCTGATCATTAGAAAACAGGTAGGCTGTTCTGCCTGATAACTGACTACGCTGGGGTGGATGTGCTTCTATGCCTAGTGTTGTCAGTTTGAAGAAGGAGATCGAGGGGGGACTGGCAGGATCAACGGGTATTTCACACAAAGGAAGCAACACAAAGAGAGGATTTTTTTTAAATAAGTACACGGTACAACAGACACATATCAGGAATATGAAATATTGGGGTAACATATTCTTTAAAGCTTCACTTTAGATACGTTTTTAATGAGGCTTATCACTTTTTAAGAACTTTTTTCTTTTACTTTAATACATATGTTAATATAGCCGTTCTATGAAATAGAGAAAAAAAAAATCCACTCTTTTAGACAAACCCGACCCGCCATGACCGTATGCAGGGGTTCTTCTTTACAACAGCCATGTCATTCATTCACAGAGATCTGTGAATGATTGAACTACAAATTCAATTTTCGCTGCAGCAGAGAGACTTGCAGTTCTCAGTGGAACCCGAGGGCGGTGCTCACTGCACTTGTAGTCTATTGGCACTCCCTCCAGCTCTGTAACTGAAAGTCTGTACTCCTGTATGGCCAGAGAGATGGAGAAAGGGAGTCCGCAGGAGCCTAGCATTGCACCTGCGATCCTCTGATCCAAGGTGTAGTACTTTGCTACATACCCTGTTTCCCCGAAAATAAGACCCAGCGTGATTGTCGGTGATGGCTGCAATATAAGCCCTACCCCCCAAATAAGCCCTAATCAAAGTCCTTGTAGGTCTTGTTTCCAGGGTAGGGCTTATTTTCGGGGACACAGGGTAGGGCTTATTTGGGGGGTAGGGCTTATATTGCAGCCATCACTGACAATCACACTAGGTCTTATTTTCGGGATAGAATCAAGAGGACTGACCCTGGCTCAGGTTCGCTCTATAATGCACCTAGCCTTCAAAATGTTTAAATCAAAACTCTGCCATGTGCACAACCCTACTTTATTTGTAGCATTTTGTATATATGAAAAAAAAAAGTATACATTGTACTGCGCCTAATTGCAAAATAAATGTGAGGACACTTTAGTTTTTGTGAGTATAGATCAGAACAAGTAAAATATAATGCTTCTGATATAATCACAGCTCTCCTTGCTGCATCTGTCACTATGATGTAATGGAAAGGATGGACACATCTCTACCAATTAGTGATTTGCGTTTCCTTGCTTTAGGAGACCATGTTATGTGTAAATGTCATTTGTTATTTGTAGCACAGTATTTATACACTTCCACAGTTAGAATGGTCTATTTATTTAAAGTTCACTTTCAAAACGTAAAAGCAAGTCCTGCATAAGCCCAAATAGAAAGGGGCCTGGCATTGCCTTTATTATTCCTAAAACCATGGATGTTGATGGGTCTTGACTTTCCAATCATAAGTGCAAGGCCCTGCCGAACCTTCTTTAGCGAGCAGTCTTATTGGCTACTGAGAGGTTCTTACTGGATGGGGTGGGCGGTGCTTGGGTCATTTAGGTGGGAAAGCCCAGGACTAAGTAATGGAGTAAATCAGGCAGAAGGAAATAAGGCAGGACAACAAATGGTAGCCATCAGACAATAGGACATACGTTTCCGGTGAATTTGAGTAATGTCACTTGTGTCTGCTTTTAATCAGGACTTCCAATTTCAGATGTTTTAAAACAAAAAAACTAAATTTTCAAAGGCAAACCTGTCAAAGAAATAAACTTGTGCAATAGCAGTTCCAAAAGGAAACCATGGTTGTGGGTTGATGTTTAAAGCAGAACTCTGCTCCTGTTGGATCCAGCAATGCAGCATCCCGGAGCTGCCCACAGGTCTCTGACATCTTTGGACAGCTGGCTACCAGGCCTCAGACGCCGAGAACTTTCATTGGTTGGTTGAGAGTGACATCACTGCCACAGTGTCAGCTTCAACATTGCTGAATTTCAACAGTGAGCTGCGCATGCACATCTCACCATAGAGGGGCGGACAGGCAGGTAAGTGAACTTTAGTGCAGAAGAAACAAAGGATGCCTCTTTTGCGTTATCCTAATCCTGCCTGTTCGCCCATTTTTTTTTTTTTTATAGTTAAAGTTCCATGTTATTCTTACCTTTTTAATAAATATTAAAATAAATTAGATATTTTTCTATAAATACATGGTACATCTTTGATATGGGATTTCAAGAATGAGCAGAGCTGTGACCTGCTGGGGGTTGTGGCTCTGCTTAAGACCTTGCAGGAAAGCAGTATGGAGGTCTACTTTAACACTAACTCCCTACCAAACCAAACACTGCAG
Source organism: Lithobates pipiens (assembly GCF_037356315.1). Taxonomy (NCBI): domain Eukaryota; kingdom Metazoa; phylum Chordata; class Amphibia; order Anura; family Ranidae; genus Lithobates; species Lithobates pipiens. Next base: position 1,463,338 of record NW_027507787.1, on the reverse strand, counting down.
GTACATGCAGATCTGTATGCTGATATAGAAACATGCTCCATGCCTCTGTAAAGTAAAATACATGATGGTGCAATTTAATTCATTTTAGTTTCCTTTTTTTGTGGTGACCTAGCCAGGCCTTCAGCTGTCCCATGGGAAGGCTACATCACCAATGCAGTGCAGTGCATGCGTAAGATCTGGCGTGGTCCTTAGTGGGCCAGTGTACAGAACAAGGAAGACGCCAGCCCACGATGACGTGTTCTTTTAAAAAAAGTGGCCTGTTTTTTTGTGGAAGGAAAGAGCAGTGGGATTGGGGAAATACAAGAACTAAAGTGGTATGTCACTAACTAGGGGGCGGGGGAAACCGTCCCCAGCCAGGAGAAGACGGCGATTATTGCTAGCGACTATAACAGCCGCTAGTCATAATTGCATGTAAAATCAGACAGGCTGGTTTTACCCAATTTGATTGATCGATTAAATTTGGTACATTCAGTCTGCCTATACATGGTTTGAATCTTGGCCGGTTCCTGTTGAACCTGCCAAAATTCAAACCGTGTATGGCCTGCCTGTGTTTACTCTTTCATAGACACATTTCATTAGTGCTGGTGGTTTATGGGGTGGTGGGGAGGGTGCCAATTAAGCACTTTCATAAAATAACTTTATTTCAGTGACCGGTTTGCTTCAACTCTTTCTTCTTCTTCTTTTTTTTTTTCCTTTTTTTTATTTATCTTCCTCGACGAACACAACACAACAAAACATCATACACATTGAACCTACAATGCGTCAACTCTGGTTTTAACCAAAGGATTGGCCAAAGAAAAAAAAAACATTTTTTCAGTATTAACGAGCAAAAAGATGAAGTGAAGGTTGGGCATTGGGGGGGGGGGGGGGGGGGAAGGGTGTCAATACTTTTGTTATCACTGACCCATTGGCAGTTCAGCTTCACACAAGCAGGTTTTATATGTAGGGAGGTATAATGATTGTGTCATTGTCCTATTATTCTGCCCTTTTCTGGGTGTAAAAAAAAAAAATAATAATTTTAATGAAGGATTTATTTTTGATCTAGTCGTGTTTTTTTTTTTTTTTTTTTGTTATCTTCCTTGCCTCTCAAATTCTGGAATCCTCCAATTACAGCTCACTTTAACATTTTACCAAAGAGCTTTGCTTTTTTAGGAAAAGGTTGTAGGAAAACCGTGGACAAGACTAGACATTACTTTGTTGTCACAAGCAATGGAAGTTTTTGTTTTTTTGGCTATGGACTATGTTTATATTTGTATGTTCTGCAGTTTACAGTATTTGGTGGACTGAAGTCCCACCACTCACATGCAATGTTTTTGTCTACTTCTGAACCAGTAGTATTACAGTTTATATAAACCAGTTCTAAATGATGGGCTTTGTGTCTTTTTTTATTTTTTTTATTTAACCTTTACTGTTGCCTTTTATTTTTATATGGATTGTTTTTTGATGTGGCTTCATTTTCCCTTTTGCATTTTGATTTAAAAAATAAAAATAAAAACTTTAATAAACATATGTAAACAACTTCCCATGTATATACATTGCACTTGCAAAAATCGACATTTACATATCAGGTTTATTGTTGTGCCATCAAAACCAATGTACATACTAATCAAGGTCCCGTGTCGTCAAAACATGTGACATATTACAACTGTTACAGAGTGACATAAGCATGGCATAATTATCCCACAGGGCATTGTAGAAGTCTGGCCATTACCAACTCCCTGGGGCTCAGTCCTGGCGTATCCGGCCGTGGAGACCAAATACGTTCAAATCTACCCAGGCTCCTCCTGTGTTGCTATACTTTTCCATAACAAGGGTATTCCCCATGTGTGTTTTATCCACGTGGCGACTGTGGGCGATGAGATCGATTTCCAACTCATCAAAATACGTTTTTGGGCCTGGAACAGGTTCCTGGAAAATGCAGTCCTAACCATCTCCTCTGGGATCACATTTTCCAGAACAATACAGTATATTGGGCTTAGAGGTGCATCGGTTTTAAACACCCGGTTGAGTGTGCAAAGCACCTTACTCAAGTAACGATGGAGCTTTGGGCATCGCCAAAGGAGATCGACTAGGTCCCCATTGTGCTGCCTGCACCTACCACATAAGGGGTCTGCCAGCCTGCCCATTTTGTGAAGCTTTTGTGGGGTGTAATGTACCCTAAGTACAATGTATAATTGTGATATTTTTTGTGCAACATTCAAAGAGCAGGTAGAAATGGATTGCAGTGCTTCCTCCCACTGGGCTCCCATGAGCAGTCACTTTCCCATAGGGATACAGCCTTAATGGGGTGCGCCCTCAGGTGGTATGTCAGCAGCATTTGATAACAGTGTGATGTAATCCCCTTAGTTTTGGTGCTAGACTGTGATAGGTGAAAAATAGGCATAGACGACATAACCCAGCTATCTGCATCCCCTTGTGCACCCATGGCATGCCTGAGCTGAAGGTAGGACTAAAGCATGGTGGGAGGTAAATTGAACTCACTTTGTATTTCAGGAAAGGACATCAACTTGCCATCACAAAATATTTAAGCCAGACACCGAAGGTGTGCCACCTGTGCCCTTGTAGCTTAGCCAGTTCAACAAATGAGTTAAGTCATTCCAAATTGGGCTGTATTCAGTGAACCCTTGGATCTGTTTGCCCTTGTTCCATATTTTTTTTATTTTTTGAATTGATGAAAACAGGCGTCTGTTTATTGGATTTATGAAACATACGCCTCCAGTCCCATTGGCATTTTCCCTTTAAGGCAGGGATATGCAATTAGCGGACCTCCAGCTGTTGCAAAACTACAAGTCCCATCATGCCTCTGCCTTTGTGTGTCATGCTTGTGGTTGTCAGTCTTCCTATGCCTCATGGGACTTGTAGTTCTGCAACAGCTGGAGGTCCACTAATTGCATATCCCTGCTTTAAGGTATAACACCACACCAGAGAGCAAAGGACTCTTACTCCAGGTGTGATCTACAGCATCGTTTTTAAATGTTTAACCCATCCACTATTCTTCAGGGAGCCCTAAACTTATCACTGGCCTGTGAAAAAGTACTAATATTGGAGAAGAGAGTGTGAATATATTCAGTACCTAGATACATTGCTGGGTTGAACAAAAATAAATGTAGTTCATCTAGTTCAGCCAATGGAAAACCTCCATATACACAATCCTATTCCCACAGTTGATCCAGAGGAAGTGAAAACAACCCCAATAAAGCATGATCCAATTTGTTCTAGCAGGGAACAAAAAAATCCCTTCCTGATTCCCAGGAGGCAATTGGATATTCCGTGGATTACCTATCCCTGGCATTATCACCTATAGACGTTAATATCCAGTTATATTATGTGCATTTAGAATGTATCCAGCTCTCTTTTAAACATTCTACTCACCAGAACTTGTTTTTAAGGGAGTCTATTCCACATTTTCACAGCTCTTAGGCCGCGTACACACGCGGGGACTGTTCGCCCAACTTTGTTCGCTGAACAGTGTTTCGGCAAACAGTCCGCTCGTGTGTGGGCTTTCAGCGGACAGTTTCAGCGAACAGTCCGCTGAACAAGGTTTTTCGGAAATTCCGAAAAACTGTCCGCTGAAACCTTGTTTCAGCGAACAGTCCCCTCGTGTGTAGGCTTGTTCGTCAAACTAAGTTCCGCGCATGCTCAGAAAGGATTTACACGCCGAAAGTTATAATGCAGTGTATAGGACGTCGTATTTTTCGTCCCGTCGTACGTGCCGTTCACGTCATCGTGCGCGGTTTCAGCAAACTGTTCGTCCGTCGTGTGTGGCCATGTCCGTCCATGCTAATTTTGAGCGGACTGTTTGCCGAAACTGTTTGACGGACAAAGTTGGGCGAACAGTCCCCGCGTGTGTACGCGGCCTCACTGTGAAAGAAGCCTTTCTATATTTGAAGGTTACATCTCTTTCTGCACATGTAAAGATTGCCCCCTTGTAATGACCTTAAAGTAAACTCTAAACCAAGCTCAATAGATGGACCACTTTTGTATTTGTATAGTTGGTAAAGTTGAATAAGGACACCAGTCCATCCAGTTCAACATGAATGTGTATCTGCTAAGAAACACATCTAAATGTTTTTTGAATTGATCTACACTCCCTGCTGACATTACCAACTGTGGAAGGGGGTTTATCTTTACCACTCTAACAGTAATGAACCCCTTACACAGTTTTAAGATTGAACCACATCTTGTCCAACTTTATCCCCCAAGGGGAAGCCTGTTGTATATTCTACTGCCTGATCCTGCCCATACTAGAAGTCCTTCCTTTCAAGTGGCTTTCATTTTCCAGTGGTTAAGAATTCTGTCTTGCAGTAATGGGGCTCTCAGCTCAAATCTTGACTAGGACACCATCTGCAAGGAATTTGGATGCTCTCCCTGTGATTACGTAGATTTCCTCTGGGTACACTGATTTCTTTCCACACTCCAAAAGACATGCTGATAGTCTGATTGGCCCTAGTGTGTGGGGGTCTAAAAATCCCAACTGCAGCCTGCTATGGCAGACCCTTTTAATATGTGGCTATGGTACACATTTCAGGTATGGAGCCAAAGACAAGTAAGGTTCTGGATCCATGGTTAACAAGTTTGGGTGGAAGGCAGCTCTGGACTGGTGTCACTGGAGGTTGCCTAGCGGAGGATAACTGTGTAGAGCAGGGTTTCTCAACCTTTTCAACACAGAGGAACCCACTTTTCAATCTCGGGGAACCCCTGCTAAAAATGACTATATCTACAACTCATTATACATTAGTGTAATGGTCAGTGGGAGGAATGCTCCTTACACTTGTGGTCATTGGGAAGAATTACAGCCTTACAGATCGCTAAACATATCAATGGTGTCAGTGGGAACTTAACTGAGAGGCAGAAATTGCTCATTGCTCAAGGAACCCCTAGCAACCTCTGGAGGAACCCTGGTTGAGAAGCCCTAGTGTAGAGGATATAAAGGGAATTGCTTCCAATGCGTTATATCCCAGTTGTAGGTGATAGATTGTTAGAGTCTAGGGCCTGCTACCTTTCTGATAACAATGGAGGTGCTACCGCAGGGAACACTTGGGTGATTGGAGAGAAGCGTCTGGTGTCTAGGAAAATGTCTCAGTTGATGATTTTTATAGTTGCTTTTTGAAGATAAAAGTATACAAGTGGAGCCAATGTGTTTCAGGGTAGTTGTCTTCCCCTTCTTCAGGGCTTTATTTCTTGGAGAGACTCTGAGAGGGTTAAATATATTTGATCAGTGGCTCTGCTCCACAATGCCGACATATGCTGGCATACTGCAGAGCCGATTATCGAATATATATAGATATAACCCTCTTAGAGTCAAAACATTCTCTGAGAAATACAGCCCTGAAGAAGGGGGGCAATTCCCCCGAAATGCGCTGGCCTCATTTGTTTATTTTGATCTTCAATAAACAACTATACAAATCCTCAACTGAGACATTTTTCTTGACACTGGGTTCCATGTTTAAGGGCACCAAAAAAAAAAAAGAAACGCAACTCTGTCATTGGGGTGGGGAAGACATGTGATACCAAGATGTTTGTAGATGACTGCTACCACTGCACATATAACCATTTACTGACCATATATGCCCCTAGCATAGCCAAAAGATTTACGGTTAGGTCCATATATATTTGGACACAAAAATTCAGTTTTTTTTTTTAGGGATTTACCAAAACATATTCAACCTATAGTTATATAATGGATATGGGCTGAAAGTGCACACTCTCAGATTTAATTTGAGGGTATGTACATCCAATTCGGAGGAAGGGTTTTGGAAATACAGCTCTTAAGAATAGCCACCTCACCTTTTCAAGGGACCAAAAGTAATTGGACAGTTGAATCAAAAGCTGTTTCATGGCCAGGTCTAGGTTATTCCGTTGTTATTTCTTCATCAGTTAAGCAGGTAAAAGGTCTGGAGTTGATTCTAAGTGTGGTATTTGCATTTGGAATCCATTGCTGTGAACCTACATCATGTATTCAAAGGAGCTGTCCCTGCAAGTGAAACCAGCCACTGTAAGGCTTCAAAAAATGTAACAAATCCATCAGAGAGATAGCAGCAACATTAGGAGTGGCCAGATCATCAGTTACAGGTACATTCTGAGGAAAGAAGAATGCGCTGGTCAACTCAGCAACATAAAAAGCCCTGGGTGTCCACAGAAGACAGTGGTGGATGATTGCAGGATCCTCTCTATGGTAAAGAAAACCCATTCACAACATCCAGACAAGTGAAGGACACTCTCCAGTAGGTGGGTGTATCATTGTCAATGTCTACAATCAAGAGAAGACTTCACAAGAGCAAATATAGAGGGTTCACCACAAGGTGTCAACCATGTATTAAATTGAAGAATAGAAAAGCCAGATTAGACTTTGCCAAAAAAACATCTAAAAAAGCCAGACCATTTCTGGAAAGGCTTTGGACAGATGAAACTAAGATTAATCTGTACCAGAAAGATGGGGAAAAAAGTGGGGAGAAGGCTTGGAACAGCTCATGATCCAAAGCACACAATGTCATCTGTAAAACATGGTGGAGACAGTGTGATGGCATGGGTATGCATGGCTTCCAGTGGCACTGGGTCATTGGTGTTTATTGATGATGTGACAGAAGCAGATGAATTCTGTAGTGTTTAGAGATTAGGGATGAGCCGAACACCCCCCGGTTCGGTTCGCACCAGAACTTGCGAACGACCCCCGCGTTCGGCACGAACGTTAGAACCCCATTGAAGTCTATGGGACTCGAACGTTCGAATTGGAAAGTGCTAATTTTAACGGCTAATATGCAAGATAGTATGCTAAAAAGGGTTTGGCGATCTGCCTCCTGCCTCAGGGGACATGGGTCACTGCAAAAAAAAGTTTTAAAAACTACCGTTTTGGCGGGAGCACTGATTTTAATGACGATTAAAGTGAAAAAAAAAAGTGAAATATTCCTTTAAATATGGTGCCTGGGGGGTGTCTATAGTATGCCTGTGAAGTGCCACGTGTTTCCCGTGTTTAGAACAGTCCCTGCACAAAATGACATTAAACGGAAATAACACCATTTAAAACTGCTTGCGGTTTTAATGTTATATCTGGTTCCTGCAATATGGTTGAAAATCATTCAGAAAAATGGCATGGGTAGCCCTCCCTGCCCATTACCAGCCTATTTGGGTCTTGTACGCACATTAAGGGGAACCCTGTACCCATATTAAAAAAAAGGAAATGCGTGTGGCCCCCAGGCCCTATATACTCAGAACAGCAGTATACAGGCGGCGCAAACAAGACAGGGACTGTGTAGGTTTGTTGTGTTAAGTTGAATCTGTTTGTCATTTTCAACCGGTACATTTTTAAAGTGTAGCTCCAGTCAAAAAAAATATCTTTAAGCTTTTTGGAAAACATAGGGAAGGGTTATCACCCCTGTATAATTTGTTTTGTCGTCCATCTTTTTTCATCTCACTTGCTCTTGTCTCCTTCCGTTTGCAAGTAGGAGATGTTTGTAAATTGGATGTTTGAAAGTAGGGGCCTGCCCTATATGCTCTGCAGAAATGGCGGAACAAGGTGTTGGTTTTGCAACAACATTGTAAGCCCTCAAAGTGACTCTTGGTGGCCGCTGGAGCGCCCTGCTGTGAACGATTATATCAAGAATTGTAATTACATGCCATTGTTGAACAGTGGTAGAAAAATTGACCTTTGGTGGTTGTGGTGCTGGTGCCACAACACTATAAGTCCTCACAGTTACTCTGGGTGGGCACAGGAACGGGCCCTCCTGTGAAATATTATATCAAGAATTGTAATTACATGTCCCTGTTAAACAGGGGCAGAAAAATTGGGCCTTAGGCACTGGTGCCATCACACTGCAACCTCTGCCATACACTCTAGTTTTTTTGCAGGAATTAGCCCTGCTGCAAAGCATTGCATCAAAAATTTTACTTAAACGCCCCTGTTAAACAGGGGCAGAAAAATTGGGCCTTAGGCACTGGTGCCATCACACTGCAACCTCTGCCATATACTCTAGTTTTTTTTGCAGGAATTAGCCCTGCTGCAAAGCATTGCATCAAAAATTGTACTTAAACGCCCCTGTTAAACAGGGGCAGAAAAATTGGGCTGCTGGCATCACCCAGAACCAAAAATGTTCTTCCAACATATCAGCGGAGGAGGAAGAGGATAGACAATCAACATAACAGGACAGTCACTCAGCATCAGCATAGGCAGTCTTGAAGGGATGTGGTATTTCAAAAAAAATTATTCGGTTACATCAGCTTCAGGTGCTTGGTAGCTGTGGGTGATCCAAGACTGATTCATCTTGATGAAGGTCAGTCGATCAACTGATTCGGTGGACAGGCGCACCCTGTGATCGGTAACGAAGCCACCAGCAGCACTGAAGGTGCGTTCCGAAAGAACGCTGGATGCAGGACAGGCCAGTAGCTCAATTGCATACTGTGCAAGCTCTGGCCAGTGATCCATCCTCAAGACCCAGTAAGCCAGAGGATTTTCAGTGGGAAAGGTGTCCAAGTCTGACCTTGCCCCTAGGTATTCCTGCACCATGTAAATTAGACGCTGGCGATGGGTGCTGGAACCAATCATACCTTGGGGCTGCGGACTAAAAAATTGTCTGAAAGCATCAGTCAGACGGCCACCTTCTCCACCGCTCCTTCTGACTGATGCCTCAGCAACACGTTGTCCAGGACCAGGAGTTTGTGACCTCCCAGTCTCTGGGAACGCGTTGCACAGAGCTTTCTGCAAGGTCTCCCGGAGATGTCTCATCCTCTGCTCCCTCTGCGATGGCAAGATAAGGTCGGCAACCTTACCCTTGTACCGTGGATCAAGGAGAGTGGCCAGCCAGTAATGGTCCCTCTCCTTGATCCGAAGAATACGAGGATCCTTCCGCAGGCTTTGCAGGATCAGGGAGGCCATGCAGCGTAGGTTAGCTGAGGCATTCGGTCCGGAGTCCTCTGGGTCACTAAGGACAACATGATCCGCAGCTACCTCCTCCCAGCCACGTACAAGTCCACGTGTTTCTTGGGACTGTAAATCATCCCTATAAGACTGCTGCTGCTGATGCTGAGTGCCAGCCTCCACCTCCATGCTGACACAATCATCCTCCTCCTCCTCTTCCTCCTCCTCACCCTCTTCCTGTGTGATGGGTGGCACAGCAGGAACACTGTCTGGATAAAGGGGGCCTTGAGAGGCAAGGAAGTCCTCCTCTTCCTGCCTCTGTTCTGCCTCAAGTGCCCTGTCCATTATTCCACGCAGCGTATGCTCCAAGAGGTGGACAAGAGGTATAGTGTCACTGATGCATGCACTGTCACTGCTCACCATCCTTGTGGCCTCCTCAAACGGTGACAGGACAGTGCATGCATCCCTGATCATGCCCCACTGGCGTGGTGAGAAAAAACCAAGCTCTCCTGACCCTGTCCTGGTGCCGTAGTCGCACAGGTACTCATTGATGGCCCTCTGCTGCGTGTGCAGCCGCTGCAGCATGGCCAATGTTGAGTTCCATCTGGTGGGCATGTCACATATAAGGCGGTTCTTGGGCAGGTTCAACTCCTTTTGGAGCTCAGCCAGCCGAGCACAGGCATTAAATGATCGGCGGAAATGCACACAGACTCTCCTGGCCTGTTTCAGGACATCCTGTAAGCCGGGGTACCTGCCCAAGAACCGCTGCACCACCAGGTTAAGGACGTGAGCTACACAGGGCACATGGGTCAGTTGTCCCTGTCGGAGGGCGGAGAGGAGGTTGGTGCCATTGTCGCAAACCACCATTCCTGGCTTAAGCTGGCGTGGCGTCAACCACCTCTCGGCCTGCCCCTGCAGAGCTGACAAAACATCCGCCCCAGTGTGGCTCCTGTCCCCCAAACAAACCAGCGCAAGCACGGCATGGCATCGTTTTGCCTGCGTACTTGCGTAGCCCCTGCAACGCCTACGGAGCACCGTTGGTTCTGAGGACAGAGCACTGGAAGAGGCCATGGAGGAAGAAGAAGAGGAGGGGGTGGAGGAGAGAGGTGTGTCACAACCAATAGTAGCATTTTGGAGGCGTGGTGGCGGAACAACCTCCAATACTACTGCACCTTGTCCTGCATCCTTCCCAGCAGCCAGAAGAGTGACCCAATGGGCCGTGAAAGACAGGTAACGTCCCTGTCCATGCCTGCTGGACCATGAGTCAGCGGTAATATGCACCTTACCGCTGACCGCCTTGTCCAGCGAGGCAAGGACATTGCCTTCCACATGCCGGTAGAGAGCCGGAATTGCCTTCCGTGAGAAAAAGTGGCGTTTGGGGACCTGCCACTGAGGAACCGCACATTGTACAAACTCACGGAAGGGGGCCGAGTCTACCAACTGAAAAGGCAGCAGTTGAAGTGCTAGCAATTTAGCCAAGCTAGCATTCAACCGCTGGGCATGTGGATGGCTGGGAGTAAATTTCTTCCGCCGGTCCAGCAGCTGGGGCAGGGACATTTGTCTGCTATAATCGGACGTGGATGTACCACTAGCAGAGTTCCCGGAAGCACTTGGCTGTGACACACCTAATTCTACACCTTCATTCCTCTCAGAGCAGGTTTCAGAGAGGACTGAAGGTCTAGTGGGGTTGGAGATGCCAGCTGATGAGGAGCAAGGAGAGGTCCGCTTTGTTCTTTGGTGTGGGTCTTTGAGGTATGCTTGCCAACGAGCTGCATGGCAGGTCAACATATGTCTGGTCAAGCATGTGGTGCCCAAGCGGCTGATGTTTTGGCCACGTGAGATACGCTTGAGACATATGTTGCAAATAGCAGCGGTGCGATCTGATGCACTCGTCTCAAAAAAGGCCCACACCAAAGAACTTTTAGAATAACGCGCAGAGGAAGCGCTCTGCGCAGAGGAAGCGCTCTGCGCAGGCGGAGCTCTGCGGTGTGATTCAGTCGGTGTGCTGCCCCTAAGCTGGCCCCCGGAGGGCATCCTGCCTCGTTGGACATGTGCCTCCTCCTCCTCCTCCTCCCTCCTTCCAGGCACCCACGTGGAGTCAGTGCCCTCATCATCCCCTCCCTCTTCATCGCTGTAGCAAACCTGGCAGTATGCTGCAGCTTGTGGAACATGACTGCCAGATTGCTGTCCTTCTTGAGCATCCCCTCTCTCTGTGCTCACGCTACTGCCTTCCTCTAGCTGAGTGTCATCATCAGAGCCCACCAAACACTGGGCATCCTCCTGGAGCATGTACCCAACACTGTGCTCAAAGAGTTCAGGAGACTCCTCAGGAGGACGTGGTGGGTCTAGGGAAGGAGTCACTGATGATGACATTAAGAGGAGGGACGACGATGTGTTGGCAGCTGCTTTTCTACTACCCTGAGACTGGGTGAGAGAGGATGAGGAAGATGAAGAGGGCTTGGTCATCCACTCTACCAAGTCATTGGCATGTTGCGGTTCAACATGTCCAGCTGCAGAAAAGAAGGACAAGCATGTCCCATGGCCACGTGCTGATGACAATGCACCGCGTCCCCGACCAGCACTGTTGTCTCTAGACACAGAGCCTGCTCGCCCTCTTTTATCGGCTCGCGCCTGTCTGCCTCTCCTTGCTGGCCTTCCAGACATGGTAATGGCCTGAAGGGAGTTGGGTAAAACAGTAGTTGGGTAGTTTATATTGTGCTGGAGGCACACAACACCCACTAACTCCTGCAGATGCCTTTTTTATAGAACAGCAGAGTTAAAGGGGTATATACAGATGTATACTGTGCTGTGCTGGAAGCACACACAACTTCCAATAACTCCAGCAGATGTCAATCGGGCCCAAATAGAGAACAGCTATGTAGGTGGATAATAGCGGTATGTACTGGGTACAGAGCAGGCACACAGCACGCACTATCTCCTGAGTGACACTACTGACTGTAAGCTCTATTGTTAAAGATGGACCACTAGCTATATAGGTGAGGTGAATATCACGGTGTATACTGCGGTCAGGGCACGCAGACAATAACAAGAAAACAGCAGAGTTAAAGGGGTATATACAGATGTATACTGTGCTGTGCTGGAAGCACACACAACTTCCAATAACTCCAGCAGATGCCAATCGGGCCCAAATAGAGAACAGCTATGTAGGTGGATAATAGCGGTATGTACTGGGTACAGAGCACGCACACAGCACGCACTATCTCCTGAGTGACACTGCTGACTGCAAGCTCTATTGTTAAAGATGGACCACTAGCTATATAGGTGAGGTGAATATCACGGTGTATACTGCGGTCAGGGCACGCAGACAATAACAAGAAAACAGCAGAGTTAAAGGGGTATATACAGATGTATACTGTGCTGTGCTGGAGGCACACACAACTTCCAATAACTCCAGCAAATGACAATCGGGCTCAAATAGAGAACAGCTATGTAGGTGTATATAGTGGTATGTACTGGGTACAGAGCACGCAGACAGCACGCACTAACACTACTGACTGCAAGCTCTATTATTAAAGCTAGATCACTAGCTATATAGGTGAGGTGAATATAGTGGTGTATACTGCGGTCAGGGCACAGACAGTAACCACTACACAAGAGCAAAATAGTAAATCAGCCAAAAACGATTGGTGTGTAACTGTGTTGAAGGTACACAGAACACCCACTGCTTCAGATGCTAACAAACACTACACGAGGCCGCCTGAAAGGCAGCTTTATATAGTGTGGGGCGTGCACTACACAGTCTGAGCTATGATTGGCCACAGGCAAGATGCCTGTGGCCAACCATTGCTCTTCCCGCTACTGGCGCTGCGATTGGCCAAGCATGCGGGGTCACAGTGCATGCTTGGCCAATCGTGAGACAGCAATGCATTGCGCCATCGCAGTGCATTGTGGGCCACACGAATTTTGCCGCGAACGGCCCAAACGTTCGGAATTCGGCGAACACACGAACGACCGATGTTCGAGTCGAACATGCGTTCGACTCGAACACGAAGCTCATCCCTATTAGAGATATACTGTCAGCCCAGATTCAGCCAAATGCAGCAAAGTTGATTGGACGGTGCTTCACAGTACAGATTGGCAATCATCCAAAACACTGCAAAAGCAAACCAGGAGATTTTGAAGGAAAAGAAGTGGAATGTTCTGCAATGGCCGAATCAATCACCTGATCTCAACCAAATTGAGCATGCATTTTACTTGCTGAAGGTAAAACTAAAGGCAGAAAGACACACAAAAAACAAACAACTGAAGACAGCTGCAGTTAGAACTTGGCAAAACATCAGAAAGGAGGAAATGGGAGTCTGGTAACGTCCATGGTTTCCAAACTTCAGGCAGTCATTGCCAGTAAAGGATTCTCAACAAAATATTAAAATTGATTTTATTTATGATTTTATTATTTTGTCCAATTACATTTGAGCCCCTGAAAATGGGGGGGGGGGGGGCGTATAAAAATGGTTGCAGCTCCTAAAATTTGTACTTGATATTTATGTTCAACCCTCTTGAATTACATCTGAAAGTCTGCAAGTCTGATTCATTTGAATTGTTTCGTTTTAATTTTATTCAGGTGGCAAACAGAGCCAAAAGTATGAAAATTGCGCCGGTGTCCAAAGATATATGAACCTAACTGTATATATTCATTGTGTCTGATACTATTTAAATAAGTTGTTTTGGTCCTTTAAGATTGAATGATGTCTCGTCCAGCTTTATTGTGCGGCCTTGTGTGAAGATATAGGCTTAAACAGTTTTCTCCCAATAATACAGTTTATGTAATAAATAAAAATGGTCCTTCTGAAACTTATATTACAGGAAAACTGTATGGTACAAATGTGAAATTCTTTACATGCCGCAGCATTTGAATAGATGATCTCAAAAATCATACGGTAAAGAGTGGAGATGTGAAGAATGAAACTCAAGGCCGTGGATTCATTTTGAAGCAAGTCTGTATTTATTTATGCAAGCACATTAGGTCAAACACAGAATACCCTGCTTCACAGTACAGCTTGGATTGGACGAGCTGGTGGCAATAGAACATAAATACCCAAATAATACAGTCATGGAATAGTTCAAACTGAAAGGGAGAGCAGGTTGTAGAGAAACAGATGTACATGAGAAGAGTTCAGTACTGTGAAAGAGAAGCAGAAGGCTGAGAATCCCTCTGTGACCAAGACTTGCACACCATCCCCTTTCATATCATAAACACCTTCCACTTCCTTTTATCCAATTATAAGGCTTTCTGTAGACAATTGGGGCCATGTTGTGTTTTGAGGTTTCCAGGCTGTCTAGGTGCAATGGCGGATTAAATGTGATCGGCCAATGTTGTATGGATGGCAATTAATAGGTAGAACTTCATTTTAGAAAACCAGTTAGTGATCATTCAGAGATTGCAAGTGCGTTGTATACCATGGTCCTGAGCCCCAATGCAGAGCACTAAAACCGAATGTGCCTTTCAGATGATATCAGAATGGTTTTTATTCAGGGGGTTAAAGGGGACACAAAGAACAAGATTACGTCATGTTTGCCCAGAGATGGAGAGATTATTTTGTGTCTTATTACTATTGAAGTGGTTCATTCTATACCATCAGATGCTTTCTTTATTTCATTATGCTTGCTTTGTAGTGAGAGTTTTCTCAGGGCTAAAGTGAAATAAATTGTTCAATGTTATTGTTTCTAATGCTCCAGTAAAGGTGGCCATAGATAGAGGCAGGTGGGCTTTGGTAGAAAATCTAGAGCCCAACTCCGGCCAAGTTATTTTCCCCCCCATGCAATAAGGCTGTGCCCGCACTGCATGGGTTAAATGCTCATTTTGTCTAGGGGTGAACACAGAGCCTATACTCACTCGATCCTTCGGAAAACGGTATTCCCCAATATCCAGAGGTAGATTGTTCCTGATGGCTTCACGTCCAAAGCTAGTCTATGTGCATGATGACGTCAGGAACATTCCACCCGCACGGGGGTGCTGGGAGGATTGGAGGATTAGGAGAGTATATCTCAGCTCTCCAATCCCCTAGACAAAAACAAGCAGTTAACCTATGTTGTGTGGGCACAGCCCCACTACATAGAAAAAATATATTGCCTGGAGTTCAGCTTTAACAACTGATTATCTTCATACGCAGATATTATGCATACAACTGACACTATATACTGACTAATCCATTTTCCCCGTAAAGGAAGTTCTTTGTACATTCTCCTGCCTGATCCTGCCCAATACTAGATGGCCTTACTTTCATCTAAAAATGTAATACTGGGCACTTTTGTCTTGCAGTAATGGGGTTCTCCGTTCAAATTTTAACTAGGACACTATCTGCAAGGAATTTGTATGCTCTCCCTGTTATTTTGTGGGTTTCCTCCAAGTACAATGGTTTCCTTCTACACTCCAAAAGACATGCTGATAGATTGATTTCCCCTAGTGTGTGTGTGTGTGTGTGTCTAAAAATCCCAACTGCGGCCTTCTATGGCAGACCCTGTTAATATTCCCTGGAGTGGCTAATGTGATTCTGGTACGCATTTCATGTATGGAGCCACAGAGAAGTAAGGTCCTGGGTCTAAGGTTAAAGAAGGGTACCGCAGATAACTCTGTCATGGTAGTGGGGAAGGGAAATGTCATACCTTTTGATGTTTATAGATGACTTCTACTGCTGGACACAATTAGGTTTAGTTCTTACGATAACCATTTAAAGGCCACTTGCGCCCCAACATTAGCCAAAAGATTAAATATTCATTGTGCCTGATACTATTTAAATAAGATGTTTTGGTCCTTAAGGAATTTTTTTTCATGCAAACCTTCAACTGCAAATAATAAAGCTTTGGCCACATATCATCTAATGGGTCCCTTGATACTATAAAAGGAGACTTTGTTGAACATAAGTGACCATATTGTTTTTCTTTTTTTAGGTGTTCTAAAAATCAACTTTGGAAACACCGAGCAAACTTGCATGTAAAAACCAATTCAGTGATTTCACCAGTAGAGGGCACACTTGTAAATAGTGTATAAGACAAAGGAATCCACTTGGTAAAGTTTTTTTATTATTTCTTTTTTTTTTTTCCCCCCCAATAGTGTGAGTGTCAGATAAAAGGCACCTTGACTGCATCTAAGAGCAGGCAGTGTAACAAGTCTTCCTGCGACTTTCGCTGACTCGTCATTCCAAATCAATTTACAGAATATTAAAGGAGAGAGTCATAAAGGCAAAATAACATTTTTCCATGTGTAATTGATGGTTTGTACGGCGCTGTAGATGGTGTGGCATGGGTTATTACTACATTAATATAGCAGCATGGGCAGACCGAATGTATATATTAGATCTGTCTGGACCCATTATAAACCCTTCCATTTATAAACCTCCATCAATTTGTTAAACCAGGGCCCTGCCCTTGTGTGTGATTGTAGCATATACGGGGGGGGGGGTAACCCTCTTGTGAAAAAGGCTCATACAGTGCATTTATTACTCTGTACTTTACAAAGACATTCACTTTTTGGCCATTCCAGCAGCAAAGGGTTCCTTTTGTAATAAACAAAAATAAGAAAACATGTATCCCTTTTTAGGTTTCTCCTTTTTTTTTAAGTGCTTACAGCATGAAATATATATATTTATATAATTAAATTTATAGACTGGTATTTTTTTAAGACTTGTAAAAGTTTTTATATACAAAAATCAGCAGACCCCCCCAACCAGCGAGGACTGTCTTTCTGACTCAAACATTCTGCACAATACAAGAACGAAAGAAAGAAAATAAAATAAAAATAAAATAAACGGGTGTGTGCTTGAGACATCGCGTGGATCTTCTCAGGCTCTGTTTAAAAGTGTGGACCTGGGGAGAGAGAACAGAAACAGACTTTAAATGACACCCCAAAACAAGTTCAAATACAGTTGATTTATTTTATGGGTCAATCTACCCAAAATTGACAAATCAGGAAATCCTGGAGCGTGGAATTACCCCGGGGGCTTGTCTTATTTCTATGATTGTGATGACACCTGGCTCTGCCCTCTCCACCCCAAACTCTTAGGATATTCAGGTGCAAAGACCTCATCAGTGGTGTCTGTGTGACATAAAATAATATAACTATCCCCCAAATATTTAGTGGCCTAACGCTTTATTACTGGCGTAAGAACCAGAGGAACACATTGATCCTTGGCAGAAATCACCTTTCATTTGCCTGCTGTCTCTAAGCTGCTGATAGTGAATTTCTGATTGGTGGCTATGAGGTGTAGTGAAGCAATGCAGTTCATGATTAGTGATATTTTCACCATGTGAGTGTTCTACTCTTATTCTGCTGCAGCTAGCCTATTGCCTTAGGCCCCTTTCACACGGCTGTTTAGATCAGGTCTGCCTGTCAGTTTTTCAGGTGGACATGTTTGATTGGTCTATTCACCCCCAATGGACCAGCAGGTGTAAATGGACTTGTGTCTATTTACACCTGCCTTTCTCTGATCTGATCCCAAAAAAATGGACGGGGATTTGTCCTCCTCTATCTAGGCAGATCAGATGATGGTATAAACAGACAGTGCAGTCCATTTACACATGGCTGCCTGCACTATGCAAAAACTGAGGGGACATGGATTTGTCATCTGCTCACTCTGCTCTTATTGGGGGACAGACCAAATGGAGTCCACCCCATGTGAAAGGGGCCTTATAATATGCCCTAGGAAATCCCCTATTTTTACTCTGTTAAAGTAGATGTTAACCCAATCATTAAAGTGGTTGTAAACATTTTGCTACCACTTTTACCTACAGGTAAGTCTTACCTGTGAATATTTCCGAAACTTTCAGCGTTTAGGAGATATTACTATATCCACATGTGCGACATCATCGGCACATGCGCACTGAAGAAACAGCTCGCTCGTGCCGTTTCTTCAGTAGCTCTTCCATGACTGGCAGCACCCACACGCATGCGGAGGAGTTATGTTATCGCGGCTACGGCGCTGTGACAGAAGTAACTCTGGTGGAAGATGTCAGTGCTGTACTCAGAGGGCTGACGTCGTTCCAGGGCATCGTTCTAAGGTAAGTATTTCATAAGCTCATTATGTGTTTGTCTTGTAGGTTTTTTTTTAGGGTTTTTTCCCCCCCCGAGGTTTACAACCTCTTTAAAAACCCATTTAAGTGTTAACACATTAATGTAAGTTCTAAAGTCAATTTCAATAGTTTGAAATCTCCAGCGTTCATTAAAATAATATCTGGTGATCTTCCCATGAAGGTCCATGTGAAGGTACTTCTGATATGGGGTGACACCTCCTAGTCTCTGTCTTCCAGTGGTGGTCCTTTATCACATGGGATTCCGATGGAGACTACAGATGGCCATTTGAAGACAAATTGTACAAGCTCAGACCACTGTTGTCCCCATTTTCAAACCCTGATAAATGCCACGCAGCCATCACTGAAGCCATGTAGACATGTGGAGGAGGCTGCAGGAGTGCAGCAGCATGGAGATGCAACAAAGACTAAAAAATATTGAACACAAGTATTTGGTTTATAAATTTCAATTATTTATGACACATAATTGCTTCATGAAACTAAATGTTCTGTCTGTATTTTAATTGTAGTGTCCTCCCCTTTCTGTTGTAAAGGGCTATGCACACTGTTGGCGCTATATAAATCCTTTATAACAATAAAAATAATAATGTAATTTCATTAGGGTTTCCATCTACTTCTCAGGGCTGGCCCTTTATACCATACATGGTTTCGAATTCCAAACTAATTTTCTTTCAAAAATCTTTTCAAAGAATTTTCGTTAGAATTTTGCATGATTAGTGGGACACAGCAACAGTTGATTTTCATGCGGCTATCGAATTGTTAGAAATTTTTTGAAAAACTAACAATTTTCGAATCAATGATGGGAGAATCGTGTGAGAAATATAATTGAAAAAGGAGTGCACATAACTGCAAGAAAAGAAAATTCCCGGAAAGAAAAGAAAATTCCAAGACATGAAAATTATTTTCTGTAGCAACAGGAGGTAAAATTGAAGGCTTGGTTGGTTGAATTTGGAAAATCAATGGTGGTATCATCGGATCACAAAATTTCTGATTTTGAAAAGAAAATTCGTTTGGAATTCAACAATGTATGGCCAGCCTTATTCTATGTTTAGAGCAATAGAAAATTTGGGAAAAAAAGGTTTTGTTTTGATAGTGCTGCAACCTTATCCTATCATATGATAATCCATGGTGACACCTAAATCATTTTGCAAAATTATATTTGTGAAACTTTTTCTTATATGAGCAGTCACATTA
The DNA here is from genome assembly GCF_037356315.1 of Lithobates pipiens. Taxonomy (NCBI): domain Eukaryota; kingdom Metazoa; phylum Chordata; class Amphibia; order Anura; family Ranidae; genus Lithobates; species Lithobates pipiens. The sequence continues at coordinate 1,444,248 of NW_027507787.1, read as the reverse complement.
ATGAGGATGTAATTGCTATATGCACTGACCATTCACTGTCACATTGTCTAAGTATCTATGACACTGGCCTAGTCCTTTTTACTCCATCAATGTTAACTACATTTGTCAACAGAAAAGTAGCCGAGGGGCCATTAGCTAGCCTTCTCACAGTTTAAATCCTCGTACAACTGTTTTTAGAGCATGTGCATACTGTTGTGTTGTGGTATGCAATTATATGCAGCGGTGCCTTTCATTCTCAGTGGCGCCTCAATGCACCTTGCTAAAGCACCACAATTCACAGAAATGCCCCAGCATGCTGGTTACAATAATAGGACATAAACCTGTTTTGGTGTGTTAAGCAACTCGTTAAAATGAATGTGCTGCCTTTGTGTAATGCACATGCACGCAATAACGCTCTCCAACAACGTAAACCAAAGCGTAAAGCCTTTAGACTTGATGACTTTAAAAGTCAGCAGTTGCAGTATTTGTAGCTGCTGACTTTTAAAGTCATCAAGTCTAAAGGCTTTATGCTTTGGTTTACATTGTTGGAGAGCGTTATTGCGTGCACGTGCATTACACAAAGGCAGCACATTCAATATGGACACTTACCTTTCCAGGGCTCCCGCTATGTCGGCACCCAAAGCCAGTCTGTCCCTCGGCTCTCGGGTAGAGGAGCCGCCATCTTCGGTACTCTGCATGCGCAAGTTGCGCTGCGTGATCCCACATGTCCCTGCTGTCTTCTGGGACCTGTGTGTCTCCCAGAAGACAGCGGGGGGACGGAGGAGGCGCCGGATATGGTGTAGATACGGGTACCCGCGGATATCTATGCCTGGAAGTGGGAGCAAATACCTGGATTATACAGGTATCTCCTCCTCCCTGAAAGATGCCAAATGTAACACCGGAGGGGGGATTCTGAAAAGTGGAATTTCCATTTTTAGGTGGAACTCCGCTTCAAGGTTCATTTTCAATGAGCCTATTGATAAAGAATATATGGCATATTTACATGCACCTCATGACAGCTAAAGATTAACTACACATTAAAAATGTTCTTTATTTATGAGCATGCCCTCCCCCCCAACATCTCTACCTCCTACAATAGGGTCAGTACATATGTAGCATTCAGCCCTGAGCATTGTTTATGATCACAATGATCTTGTATCAGCTTCTAGGACTGTTTCAACAGCGGTCATTGTGTACCTGAGAGTCTTCCAGCTGTCCTTCTCCATATGATTATCTGGACCCTCATTTTCAAACGAAGCCACAAAGAGAGCTACAAATATAAAAAGGTAAATGTTACAAATTCCGTACCCATTGTATCCACCATTAAATCATTGCTTAAAAATGTCAAAGTGTAGAAGAGGGAGTAAAGCTGGCCATGGTTTCATAAGTATAGCCAGCATGGATAGACACATTTCTCCAGCCAGACTACTGTATTCTGACAGCCAGAGCTGCTGAATACCCAAACCAGTGCCTGCACCTGACTGGATGCACTCTGGTCAGCTGACAATCCAGAAGAAAATGGACTTTGGCAAAAGTCCACTGAACAATTGACTGTTTAACAAAGTGGTGCTGGCGTGGCCATACACTGCTCAAACCAGTAGGGAACAGTCACAGTTCAAGCAGGCGAGTTTAAGTCATCATTACAAAGCAGTACTATGAATATCAAGCACACCAAAGTGCTGCTTGTAGAAGTTTAGATAGTAAATATGACCCATCTTAATATAAAATGACTCCTAGATTCTACACAGAAGCACCTTGTTTGTGGCTGAACAGATACAACTATCGCTGTTCAGGTGACATTTCCCAATGCAGATCTCATACTCCTGTTTGGTTCTGATGGTCACATGCTTCTCCCTGTCATATTTCATGCCATGGCATGTCACATAAAGGAAAGTACACAAGATGTTTACATTTCCCATGTAAGGTATGTGTGACCGTTAGCATACACTGCAATTTAGCTTCGACTCCCATTGTAATTGTTTATTACCATTTTGATTTATACAGTTCCTGGAAAGTTATAATGTCTAAAAAACAGTCACGGTTTATTGGGGTAATGTTTCTTTTACACTTTTAATTGCCAGGAACTGGTGTAGATCTGTAATGATAAATGCATCTATGCTGTTTAGGAGGGGAATGGTATGTATTTTCCATAGGACCATAAGGAGCGGGGCAGTACACAGTCTACACTAATATTTATGATATGCCAGAAAGGCTTAAAGGATAAGTTCACTTTTGGAATATGTTACATGTTCCACCTATTTTTAGGGTGTAACATGTAACATATTCCAGCATTTGCAGACCCAATCCCCCACCCCCCCCACCCCCCCAAACCACTCTCTCTGTGACAGCGGATGGAGATCTCCTTCCCTTACCCACTGTCACAATTTGAATACAGTGGGGCCATGCAGGGCTCTGTTCACACAGCTGAATCATTCATTCAATTAATGCCGACAAGTACCATCAGCCATTGAGCTGGTGAGCGCTCTCGTAGTCCACCGATTTTCTCAGGTAACTGCCTGCCAGTACGCGATACAGGCAGACAGCTATGCAGAGAGTTTGCAGGAGTCTGAGATTGCACCCACAATCTGCTGATCATGAGTGCAATGCTCTGCAGGCTCCATGAAAAAAACTGAAAAAAACCAAAGCAAAAATGCAAATTTTTTGCCTGCAATAAAATGTGCATTTATTATTTTTCTTCATAAGGTGAACTGCTCCTTTAAAGTAAATGTTTTGGGCATACCATGTTCTATATTACATTCTCAGGACAATAATGTTTTACAGTGGGCACCAGGGACTCAAAAATGTAAAGGGTTTTGCACAGAGCGGCCCCAATTCTCCTCTTCTGGGGTCCCTCAGCGAAGCTCCTGGCTCTTCCTCTTCTCGCGTACCCCCACAGAGAGCAGCATTCCATGGTGGCATTCGTGCGGGCGCACTCCTGAGTCCTGCTGCTGCGTCCATTAACACAGACAGCAGTACTCAGCCCCGTCCCCCCTTGTCACTGGATTTGACTGACAGCAACAGGAGCCAATGACTCTTGCTGCTATCAATCTATCCAATGATGACTCGAGACAGCGGCTGTAGCTGCTGTGTTTGTCCCCATCACTGGAAGGACCGGGTTCAAGTAAGTAAAAGGGGGGCTGCTGCACTACAGAAGGTTTTACAACCCCTTTAAGGACCACTGGGTCACCAACAGCCTTTTGTAAGAATGCACTCACAATAAACCTCATAACTGGGTACACTGGGGTGCAGGTACAGGGTGGTGACAAGGGTCGGCACTGGCACACTTGGAAACAGCTCACGGTGTTAGCAGAGCAACATGTTGGTGGAAATGGATCTAGTTATTCAGCTATTATTTGATAAGATCGGTTAGTACAATCACATCCTACAAGGTGCATAACATAATTGTACCAATTCCAGTGTGATATTGACTGTACATGCGCTCACCTTCTTCTGTATAAATTGGTGATGTGAGAAGGTATGTCTGAATTTTCTTGTCTTTTTCAAATGGACATTCCACCTGCTTCCAAGTCAGGAAATCATGAATCTGCCTGGAAATCTCCATAAATTTCTGTAAAAAAAGAGAAACATGTTATTCATAAATAACTGATATTAGGAAAACACGTCTGCACTAAAAACATTTGCTGTAGATATATATATATATATATATATATATATATGTATATATATATATATAGAGATATATATATTATTCAAAATGAATAGGTTTTACCTTAAAATTGATGTGTCCATTAGGTAAACGATTGGAGTGAATTTTGTGCAGGAAGAAGATGTCTTTGATGAAAAGATTGAAAACTGGGATAACAATTTTCTCTCGGCTGCTGTTAGCACTCTGAGACCTTTGTGTCGCCCCCTGGAGTGCTGTGCGGTAATTGCAGAAATTGCTGGATGGATCCATATGATGCTGCCAATTACAGAAAAACAAAACCGCCTTAATAGCACCATAATCCCACATCATGCATAAGTATATAAATATTATCGCCACCAAGTCACAAATTGTATGAATTACCCAACAGCAAACTTAGAAATGGTGCACCCACTACCCAACGTATAATTTATGGTGCAGAAGGCTAAACGAGACCCAGTCTACAGTAATTATTAAAGCAGCAAAGGTTTACTATGGGGTAGATTTTCTAAAGGCAAATATACTGTGCACTGCAAGTGCAATTGCTCCAGAGCCTAGTAAATAAGGAAAGCTTCACTTTGCAAAGAATACTCAGTTGCAAGGAAAATAAAAATAAAACAGCATGCTTGCTTTTATGTGATTGGATGACAGAAATCAGCAGAGCTTCTCCTCATTTCTGAGCTTCCTCTCAGATCGAGAGCAAATGCACTGGAAGTGCACAGTATATTTGACTTTAGTAAATCAACCTCTATGTATATTATGCATTATACTATATATAGTCAAAGTCAGTAAAGTTTTATGTTACACACATCTGCAGCCATAAAAACAAAAATAATACATAATTTGTATTCAGATTAAAGAGGATATGTAGTAGTATGAATACCTAATGTATTCTTAATAGGAGGGAGCTGTGTAATGATAATAAAAAAAGTCTCTGCTGCCATTTTCTTCGGGAACACTAGATGGTGCTAAGGCTTACTTTTATGTTATAGCCTTTGGAGAAATAGGTGAGAGTTGAGGGTATTCTAGCAAGCTTTAAGACCTATACAGGTCCTTTTAGTCTGTTGCCGTGCATTAAAGCATATGCATAATGATGCACGTTCACATCTGTTGCATCAAGGCAGCCTTCAATTGTATAGGGTACCAATGCTCCAAAACAAACTGAAAACTGGCCATGCATCCAGGTTTTCTATATTGTGTAACTGTACAAAAAAGTGGCAACCACCCCAACCTATGCCTGGCCAGATATAGGTTGGAGTGGTTGCCACTTTTTTTTAGAGTTGGTCGCATTGGGGGTAGGGACACACAGGAGGCCCTCGCTGCCATTGTGCTTTTTCTGGGCGTCACGTGCATCCCTGTGACTTTATAGAGGGGTGGGCTCCCTCCAGGTACCCCTGCCCTTAACCCAGGGCTCGACAAAACCCGGGCGCCAGGTCGCATTGGCGACTAGAATTAGCGCCTGGCGCCTGGGGCAGCACAGCTGGGGGTATCCTGTCTCCATGGACCCCCCCAGCGTGATTGCGTCCGGCCGCGCCGCCGGCGGCCGGTAATTAAGCCCCTGGCTTTGAGGCCTTCTGTGATGCTAGCTATTCCCTTCTGTGATCCTATTCCTTCTGGAATCTGGCGCCCTCTTGTGGTGGCCGTTGGAATTACAACCATTAATGCTAATGATCTCCTTCCATTTACTTAGAACACCTAAACATTACATACATATATACACACACACACACACACACACACACACACACACACACACACACACACATATATATATATATATATATATATACTTTTTTTTTCTTTTTTATTCTAACACCCTAGAGAGTAAAATGGTGGTCGTTGCAATAATGTCTGTCACACCATATATGCACAGCGTACTTACAAGCGCACTTTTTTTGGGGAAAAAATAATTTATTTAATAAAAAAAAATAAGACAACAGTAAAGTTAGCCCAATTTTTTTTTATATTGTGAAAGATAATGTTACGCCGAGTAAATTGATACCCCAACATGTCATGCTTCAAAATTGCGCCCGCTCATGGAATGGCGACAAACTTTTACCCTTTAAAATCTCCATAGGCGACATTTAAAAAATTCTACAGGTTGCACGTTTTGAGTTACAGAGGAGGTCTGGGGCTAGAATTATTGCTCTTACTCTACCGATCGCAGCGATACCTCACATGTGTGATTTGAACACCGCTTTCATATATGCGTTCGCTTCTGCACGCAAGCTTGGCGGGACAGGGCGCATTTAAAAAAAAATTTTTTTTTCTTATTTTAACTTTTATTTTTTTTCACTGTTCTTTTAAAAAAAAAAAATGTGTGTCACTTTTATTCCTATTACAAGGAATGTAAAAATCCTTTGTAATAGAAAAAAGCATGACAGGTCCTCTTATATATGAGATCTGGGGTCAGAGAGACCTCACATCTCATATTTACACTAAAATGCAATTTAAAAAAAAATCGTCATTTGAAAAAAAATAAAACAAATAAAATGTCCCTCTAAAAGCTATGGGCAATGACTTGGAGACAGGTGGGGGGCTGGGGGCGCTATCTTCCCCTCACTCGTCTCCATGTCAGGCCAGGGACAGGTCCAGATCGCCGTCACGGACCTGGCTCCTAACTTTTTTAGCTGGCTCCTAGATTCCAAACAAATTTGTCAACCCCTGCCTTAACCTATCCATTATTCAATGTGCTCCTACTATGGAGGATCTGTAAATTTTAGAGTTGGGACTGCAATACATGATATTGTGACCAGGAGCATACCAATTTGTTTTTAGCACCAAATCACCAAATTTAAATAGAGGAGCGTAGAAAACGGGACTTTATAGGTGCAGAGTCAAATAGAGAAAATAAAAATAAAAAATATTCCTTTATTAGAAAAGAAGAATAAAAATACATCTATTCCATAAAACCAATTAGACAAAGGAAAGAGGGTACAAATTATGGCTAATGCCAAATATTTTACAGCTCAAACAACACAGCAGTAGATGACAAGCTTTCCAACATGTTTCACCCTTGAAACAGGCTTCCTCAGGGGATGCTGGTCGTTCGCGGTATACACTGCCTTCTGTGTTTATATAAACAAAGAGAAGAGACTGCCGGGATATCTAGATGTACCGCTACGTCAGACAATCCGTGTGCCAGAGGTGGCCATAGATGGTATAGAAAAGACCAGAAACACAAATTAGAAGTGGGATTGACACCAGGGGTGACACATCAACCAGGGTCAAAATGCTTAGTATCTGAATGATAGCAAGCAGCATGTGTGTGTGTCCTGCTGCTTGCATGTATTTCTAATAAAGGAATATTTCTTATATTTATTTTCTGTATTTGACTTTGCACCTATAAAGTCACGTTTTCTACACTCCTCTATTGCAGTAAATATAAATATATAGAGTATAAATAAGGAGGCTTGGGCACTGTGGCTTACGCATGTATTTGCAAACGTGTGCAAACAAAACCCTCTGTTTTTAATGTAAACTGTTAGACAGGACAATTTGGTTGTTTTGCAGGCTGCCTGGTAAGTGTGCTGGGAAATCTTTTGTTGGTTTATTGTGTAACAGAATACAAAAGAGTGCATGTGGTTACTGGGTCATATCACAGGAAGCAGTATATGAAGTAAGTGGGTCATGTCACTGTAAGATGAGCACTATAAGCAGTCACTGGGTCATATCACAGTACGCAGTTTATCACCATATCACTGAAGACACTACATTGTGACTGCCAGATCTGTGAAAGTTGTAGGAAAGTACTCATGTACAATTAACATTCATAAAACTGCACAAAGGAACACACACAAAAACATGACTCCAATAGCCATACTATATCGTCTTGTCTTACCTCTAGCACATCAAACTTGGCTGTTTTGACTTTTGACCAAGTCTTCTTAAGCCTTGCAACAGGACTGAGGTTCATTCCAGCTAGAACCAAACACATCAGACATTGGAAAAGCTGATTCTGATCGCTCAGGTTAGCAGTCATTTTAGTGTAAAAAGCAAAAAAAGGAACGTGGTCAACAATCTGGAATGGCATTCAAGCAATGAGAAAGGTATTGGCCTCCAGCATTATTCTCTTCAGAATGACAGCTATTAGGATTCACTGCCAATGACTTGGACAGTTCTCAGATATATTTGCATTGCACTATTGTATTGCACATACTATTTCAATTTTACTATTGTTTTGTGATATCTATGCTTCTGCTCCTGTCCTTGTTTGAGTGCTGGCTTAAAGGGGAACTTCATGCTCTCAATCAACATTGACCATTTTTAATCCTTTTGCTACTACAGTTAGTAAATAGATAGGAAAGTGTATCATATTTACTTGTTTTAAGATATTATTTACATTTCTTCAGTTACTTTCTGGTTTCTTGCCTAGGTAAATGATGTCATACATCCCAGGAGTCTCCAGGAGGGGCTTTTTTTTTAAGCTAAGCACATCCTCCTGTCTGCATGCATGAGCTAAGGACAGATGGATTCCAGGGAAAAAATGCTACATGAATAATCTTCCCTTACTCAAGATGGTCATGGCCAGAAATGCTATGGGGGTTTTGTTTTTTAAAGTGATTTCCCAGCAAAATAAAGGATGGAGACATGGATGGATGGATGGGTGCGTTCGCTTTGAATATTAAAAAATAATTAAACAGTGTTTTTAGTTGGTGGTGCCCAGATGCAGCGTAGTTCTGCTTTAAATTCTATTCTTTTCCGTTCTTAGTATTGACCTCCAGCTGTCATTGAGGGGACTGGTGTATAGCAGGACCTGCAGCCTCGTTTCACACTGATGCAGTGCAGAATTTGCAGCGAACTCTGTGTGAATTCTGCACCGCATACAAATCGCACCCAATTAATGCGCATCAATGTGGGTGTGTATGTCACGTTAACGACACCCCAAAATCGGTTTGCAAAACCACGTGATTAGTGTGAAAACCATGCGATTTGCAGAATCGTATCGCATAGGTGTGAACACACATGCAATCTGATTCTGTTGCAGCCAAAAAAAGGGTCCTGCACGATTTTGGTGCAAATTCAGTGTGATGTGAGCCATACAAAACAATGGCTCAAATGGCATTGCTGTAGATCCGCATGTGATTTGAACAGGAATGCGGTGCGATTCCTTTTCAAAATCCCATGTGGTTCCCTGCACCGCATAGTGTGAACCGGGGCTCAAAGGCTCCTCCAACACATGAAAGTGATGAATCGGCAGATTAGAGATGATATTGTTCAGTGGGCTCCTCTCTTAGGTAAATGTAATCAGTCAAATGGCTCACAAGCACACCGCCTCTGCTATATGGGTCACCTAATACCAGGATAAGTGTAAATCTGTTGCTTAGTCCTAATCTAATCCTTCTAACTGCCTGTGTGCAATACTTAAAGTATATAGTAAGTGCAGCCAAGGAATGATATTTGCTGAGCAAGGTTAAGCAATCATTTCCCAGCCTGAGCACATTTACAAAGCAGTGTTTGTGTATCGCCCATATCAGCAATCGTTCATTTCTCTGGCTTAGCGTGGCTCACGGCAGATTGTGATGTATTGGATGAAAGGCACTAACAAACAAGGCCTGGGACCTCCAATTTACAAGTGTGAAAGTAGATATAATTATTAGAAAAGTCATACAACTTACAGATGATGGCCATCGTAGAGTTGAAATTGCCAATGTTAAAACATTCCCGGGCTACATCTATGAAGAATTCCATCACCCGTGTCCTTTGCTTCTTCTTTACCACCTACACAACACAAGACATCAAAGTCAGGAATGACAGAACGTTGGCACTGATGTATGTAGATGTTACATAGTTACATAGTTAGTAAGGTTGAATAAAGACACCAGTCCATCCAGTTCAACCTGAGTGAGTGTCTACAATTGTCCCTATCCCTGTACATTGCACACTCACACCAGTCCCGACCCTCAAGGAGCCCACAATCCAAGGTCCCCATTCATATACTAGGGCCAATTTTGGACAGAAGCCAATTAACCTACCTGCATGTCTTTGGAGTGTGGGAGGAAACCAGAGTACTCGGAGGAAACCCACGCAGGCACAGGGAGAACATGCAAACTCCAGGCAGGTAGTGTCCTGGTGTGTCTGCACAGTCTACAGCCAAAGTATTCTCCAAACTATAAAGATATGCAGCGCTGAGACTTTTCTGACACTCATTTACACAGCGTTCATTCTAGATCTGTGATTTAAAAGTATTTAAAAGAGACAACTCTTAGGGGTTTATTTACTAAAGGCAAATCCATTTTGCACTGCAAGTGCACTTGGAAGTGCAGTCACTGTAGATCCGAGGGGGACATGCAAGGAAAATAAAAAACAGCATTTTTGCTTGCACGTGATTGGATAATAAAATCAGCAGAGCTTCCCCTAATTTCAGAGCTTCCCCTCAGATCTACAGCGACTGCACTTACAAGTGCACTTGTAGTGAAAAGTGGATTTGCCTTTAGTAAATCAATCCCTGAGTCTGCTGACATCACATCCAAGATGGCGGTGCCCAGGAGCAGTCTCAAGGCTTTTGGATATCTATACAAGGGAAGCTTTTACCGGTAAATACTATGCACTAAATACCATATTTATCGGCGTATAACACACACTTTTTCTCCCTGACCATGTGTGTGTGTTATACGCCAATCCCTACTACTTGGAATGGAAGGAGGGGACGAGCACCGCTGGATGACACAGAGCCGCAATCTCCTGTGTATCCTGCGCTGTCACACACAGTCCCGCCCCCTGGCCCAGCATTGGACCGCTGCTCTGTCCATCATATGAGTCGGGCGGGACTGTGAGTGACTGAGCACCGGATACACAGGAGATGGTGGATCTGTGTCATCCAGCACTGGCATGGCTGCAATCATCTGCAAAGGTGAGTCTGCAGATGTATACTAAACAGGCTGCAATCATGGGCATGCTAGAGGCTGCAGATGGGCATGTAAGAGGCTGCAATAATGGGCACATTAGAGGCTGCAGATGGGCATGTTAGAGGCTGCAGATGGGCACTAAACAGGCTGCAGATGGGCACTAAACAGGCTGCAATAATGGGCACATTAGAGGTTGCAGATGGGCATGTTAGAGGCTGCAATAATGGGTATGTTAGAGGCTGCAGATGGGCATGTTAGAGGCTGCAATAATGGGCACATTAGAGGCTGCAGGTGGGCATGTTAGAGGCTGCAGATGGGCACTAAACAGGCTGCATTAACGGGCACATTAGAGGCTGCAGATGGGCATGTTAGAGGCTGCAGATTGGCACTAAACAGGCTGCAATAAAGGGCACATTAGAGGTTGCAGATGGGCATGTTAGAGGCTGCAGATGGGCACTAAACAGGCTGCAATAATGGGCACGTTAGAGGCAGTAGATGGGCATAGATCAGGCTGCATTGAATGGCACTCGTGAGGCTGCAGAGCACTGACCCTTATTTTAAAATGTAAGTTTTTTTCCTGAAATTTCCCTCTTAAAGGTAAGGTGCGTGTTATACGCCGATAAACACTGTATGTTAAATGCCCATATAATCCTAGGGGAAGAATTGCGTTGAAATGAACAATCTGGTGGCAGATATTTTTTAAGACAGGCAGAGCTAGTCAACAAGCATTGTTAGAAGGCGACATCCATGGCAGCCCCCATACTTTTCATTGCTAGCTGTACTTTGAACAATAGTGAACATCATTCAGTTTTAATCCTTTTCATATTTCCTTGTCACTGCATAAAATTGATTTAAAGAAATGCAAAACAGACCTTGCATTTTATTGCCTGCATTGACCAGATATGTAAGCATAATGCTAGACATACAGGAAAAAAAAAACCTTGCACTGTGCTTCTGTTACCAGATCAAAGCTGAAGTAACACTATCTGCAGTCATAATATACACACACATTGCCTGACCATTGAGGTCTTCTAACTAGAGAAGTGCTGAGCGGCTGACAGTTTCTAAGAATTCACTCTGTGGCTTGTGTATATATGGCTGATAAAGGAAGTCACATTTCACAGCTTGCACTGACTCCATATACATAGAAAACAGCGAGAAAGTAGAGAAAAGACAGAAAAAAAAAGACATTTTAGAAAAGAAAATTAATTTCTTGAAATGTATAATCCAGTGTTACCTATATTTATTGTGATGACCATTTTCTCATAAGAAACATTTGCTCCTTTCAAAAAGGTTTTGGCAATTTTTACTGCAGTATGTTTAATGTTTTGCTGCAAATATGAGAAATGGCTTCATCATGCACAGATTTCCATTCTCGATAAAACTGAGTTTATTTTTTATTACATGGAAGTAGTTGATTTAGTTTCAATTCCACTTGGAAGAATCTGGTATGATGGGATGTGACTGTTCTGCATAATAAAGGACCTCTGACATAACAAGAAAATCCAGCCCAGATCCCTCGTTATTGAGATGACTACTGAGATAATAAACGTAATAAATGTAGTAAGGCCACGCTGTAACATACAACTCACCCTGCAGATTTCTGTCGCTACCAGCATGCTGAGGCAGTTAAACCAGTTGTCGTAGGCTTCTAGGTTATAAGTCTTGGTGACGTCACTTCGGCACTGGAGAAATATACAAGAGTCTCATTTAGTAAGAAAAGCACATGAGTAGGGAGGCTGTGTTCCCAACATATCATCTAGAATGGGGTGATGTACAGAGGTGGAGATAATAGACCCCTGTGCAAAATTTTAAGTGTTTGTAAAGGCAGAAAGTTTTTTGTAGTAAGGTAAAAAAACCTTCTGCATGCAGCTTCCCCTACAGCCCCCCCCCCCCCCCCCTCCAATACTTACATGAGCACAAGAGCCGAGACTCTCTTAGGTTACATAGTTAAAGTGTAAGTTCACCTTCACAGGAAAATCTGTAAGGTGAACTTACACAGGTCCCCCTCCTCGCCCCCCACCACGGTCCCCTTGACCTGTACCACAGCAATCTCCGATTCTGAGCCCCGATATATCCGTGTCAGGAGCCCAGGGCTTAGAAATCCTCTCTCCATCCTCACATCTTCTGCATAGCTGACAGGACAGGCTATGTGGCTGCTGATTGGTTGCTGCCGCCATGTGACGCTGACCAACTAGAATGCTCCAAAACGTCCCCCTGGCGAGGGCCGTTTTGGACATTCAGCTCAGAGGCTTTCTAAGCTCCTGACACGGATATAGCAAGGTTTAGAACAGAAGATTGTGGCGGTACAGGTCGGGGGGCGACACCTGTGTAAGTTCACCTTACAGAGTATTCTGTAAAGTTGAACTTACCCTTTAAACAGTTGGTAAGGTTGAATAAAGACACCAGTCAATCAAGTTCAATCGGTGTGGGTGTGTATATGTCCAAAATCATATCTCATATCCCTGTATAATGTGTTCACTAAGATGCCCATCTAAGAGTTTTCTGAAACTATCAATAGTTCCTCTCACTCCTGATTGTCTGGGGGGGGGGGGGGGGGGGACCCAAAAAGAGGAGGATCAGGGCTGCTCTGTGCAAAACCATAATACTTTAAATTGGAACCCCGAACATACAAAAATGAAATGGTTACCCATCCTGCTCAGCTTTTGTGACCATCATTTTTAAAGCCTAATTGAATTCACAGACATAAATATTCAGACTTTGTAATTACAACCTTCATTTTTAGAGCTCATGCACCGGGATAACGGGCTGTATAAGCTATTTCCCCACCAGGAGCCTACAGCTGCCTGTAAACATCAATGCCTGTATGTGTGTGTGTGTGTGTGTGTGTGTGTGTGTGTGTGTGTGTGTGTGTGTGTGTGTGTGTGTGTGTGTGTGTGTGTGTGAAAATCTGCATCCAGATTTGTACTCCTGCAGACATACGCATTGTTATGCTGGTACTTGTGTATGCATGCGTATACCTGCATACAGCCATTGACTTTTATAAGCAACTGTATGCTGACTTGTAGGCTCCTTGATGGGGAAATGTGCTAGAATTTACACTACACAGGCCAGATTCCACCATGCATATGAGCCCTTATGGTCTTTCTTCCATTTTCTTTACAGCATCTGTGCAGAGAGTATAAATATGACTGTTCAGTTTAACAGACACATATGAGACCCAGTGCTGCCTGTAATTTAGCAGACCTGATCAGACATGCCTCCTTCTCTGCAATACAATCTAAATGAGGGTACTTGTGATGGGCAGTGTGGCTGCTACTGCCAACACAGAGAACTGCAGCATTAGAGTAAGTAGCAGCATTTTTGTATTGAGAAAAAAGGATTTATTTCTTAACATTTGGGGTGGGAGGAATGAAGAAATAAAAGGATGTGAGACCTCAATTGAGCTTTAAAAAAAGACTAGGTATAATTATAATCTTGTTTACATCCATTTTTTTAAGCTCTGATACTTTATTGGACTAAGTACAGGAAAAATAGATTTGTTCTGGGCAGACTGTAATGTGCACTGCTTAAGCTACACACCTACCTTGTGGTTGTCCTTATCCAAGGAGTCCATGTGAGTTATAATCTGCATGAGATCCTCGGGATAAATACTCGCTAACCGTTCCTAAAACAAGACAATTAACACATCAGTATACTTTACTGTTATCACAGAAATCATATTCTCTGGTCCTGCACAGCAGCTGTTTCTAAAGTGTGATCATTTTCTAGATGAGGAGCATGTGCAAACCTTTACTGAGATTACCTGCACTAATATAGGGGTGCAGAGTGCAGTGAGCCAGGTAGAAAGAAGCTAATAAAGGGGCGAACAGTTGGATAAGGCAGGTAGAGAGGAGTTAATAAAGGGGTAAACAGTTTTATAAGGCAGGTAGAGAGAAACTAATAGAGGGGTGAACAGTTGGATAAGGCAGGTAGAGAGAACGAATAATGGGGTGAACAGTTGTATAAGGCAGGTAGAGAGAACGAATAATGGGGTGAACAGTTGTATAAGGCAGGTAGAGAGAAGCTAATAATGGGGTGAACAGTTGTATAAGGCAGGTAGAGAGAACGAATAATGGGGTGAACAGTTGTATAAGGCAGGTAGAGAGAAGCTAATAAAGGAGTGCACAGTAGGGTAAAGAAAGTGAAGAGAAACTATTGATTTAGAAAAGAGCAGATGGAAGCATGTTTGTGGAATATGCCATAAAAAGTTAGCTAATACACATATTACTCTTCTACTAATACATTTTATCACCAACATGTCTCTTTGATACAACACATTATTTTAGCAGCAGGAGAAGTTTCCGGGCCATCAGGGTTTGGCAGGTTGGACCCCAGTGAAAAAAGTGTGGTGAGCTCAAGACACCCCTCAAATCTTCTAGCACTATCTATTGTAGGACTCACCAATTCGATTGTCGTAAGCTGCTGGGCTAAGATAAGTGGATCTCCACACACACTCAGGATGTCCTTTTGGGCAGACTGGGCCTTAGCTTTGAGAATAGTCCCTTTATCAGTGACTGGCTGTCGGATCTTCTCTCGGACCTCCTGGTACTGGCCCCGCGTGGACAGGGCGAGGAGCACATTCTGCATCATCTGACTGATGCTCTTCTTGATTGTACCATTCTCCTAAACAATCAAGAATAAAAACTATTGGCCACATTGCACACAGAATGCATATAACATCTAAAAGAACACAATTATAATTTCATATTGCCATTTTTCCTCTATCATCATATAGTAATCCTGGGCCATGTGTAGCTCACCAAGAAACACAGACCTCACTGTGCCCTGTAAAGGAGGGAACTGGTACTCCCCAGCAGCTGGCCAACCGCAGCTCCGGTTCCGATTACTGGCTGTGTAAGGAACCTTATAAAATCAAGGTCACGGCTAGCTGTATAAAATCCTCCTGAATCGTATTGTTTACTGAATGGAGGCAATGAGCTTTGGAATACAAATGAACTTATTGTTTATTAGCAGTGTGCGCACATTATGTTTCGCGGCTGGAGCACTGTTGAGGGCAGATGGTCCAGTGATGATGTCCAGGAACAGCATTCACTCTACATCAGCTCTCAAACAGATAACAAAAGCCCTTTTCTTGGTGCTTGGCTCGTGCCGGCAGCAGGAAGAGCGGATGATAAATGAAATGGAGACTAATTGCGTGAAATTATCTGTCTTTCTGGATCTGAAGCTGCACAGTGCTTTCATTTCTCTGACCATGGTGCAGCTAACTTGCTACTGCTATGCTTTATGGTTTCAATTACAGCTGTTAAAAACAATGCAGTGGATTAACCCTTTCAGGTCTGCTGTAAATTGCCTGCCTGTTTTAGAGGAAGACACATATAATGCAGTCATATACTGTATATAAAGGCAAGGATCAATAATCCATGGCAGTAGATGTACTGGAGACACTGAGTGCTGAATGAATGGTATGGTGCTCTTTGCCATATTAAAATAAAATGATGATGGTTGTAAGTCCATTTTAATTTGGATGTTATTTCCAGATCATGTCTTTTTAAACAATTTAAATCTGTTTTTGCTATATATTAAAATTTTGTTTTACGAATAAATATTCCATACATCACAAGGGATTCCCACAGCACTACGGGTTAGCTAAAGACAGAACACAGAAGAGCTGCTTGCTGTTTGGCTTTGTGTGTTTGATTGAAACTCAGGAGTGAGCTCTCTGATAACCAAAGAGTCGGAGATGAGCAACTGAGTTATGGAAGTGTGTAAACAATAAGCTAAGAGCATTTACAACATAAAAAGGTGCTTTAAAGAGGAGATCAAGCCCCCCCCCCCCAAAAAAAAAGCCAGCAGCTAAAAATACTGTAGCCGCTGACTTTTAATATAAGTACACTTACCTGTCCATCGATCCAGCGATGTCTTCACCCAAGCCCATTGGCTTTGGGTACCGGCATAGTATGGGAAACAGGCAGTGAAGTCTTGCGGCTTCATAGCCGGTTTTCTACTGCACATGTGCGAGTTGCGCTGCGCTTTATGAATGGTCCTACAGTCTTCTGGGACCTGTGATGCGTCCCAGAAGGCTACGGGATGAACTGCCGTCTCAGATAGCCGCGGGGGAGAATGCAAACAAGCGCAACTTCCCCTTTTCACTTGTTGGCTCAGCAGAACAAAATATTAATCTGCAATATTACCCATGAAAATAAATACCTAATAAAAAATATTTTTTAATGACGGATATTGGTCAAGACTATGATAAAGAAATGATGCAAAAAAACACGATACATTCCCTTTTTCCCTTTACATACATCCTGTAGTGCTGTAATACAGAGCAAATAGTAACATGGCAGAATATAAGGGGGGGGGGGTACCCGGTGCACCTCACCTCATCACACTGCGTGATTCTCTGGGCAATCTCTTTCAGCTCTTTCCTGGCCCTCTCATCCTGGAAATCGAAGGGGAAGGTCTCTGTCCATTCTCTCAGGAGTTGGATGATTTTAGCAGCAAAGGATTTCAGCTTGGCCTGTGAATTGGAAGAGACAAGAAAACAAGGCATTAGAGATAGGCATAGGTAGGTACTGATCAATCAGGCTTGATCTGAAATAATGCTGATACATTTAATCTCCAGCTAAACCAGGGAGGTGACAGATGACAGTCAGAATTTTAACACACCCAAAATTGTCTGGGCTTGATATCATCAGGAAAAGACACTGCACTGATTAAAATGGTATTCAACCCAAAAGCAAGCATTTATTATATTGCAGCTCACCAACCCCTAGATGTGATGGCTGCAGTCGTCTTTCAAAAGAACAAGCTCTACTGCAGATGTGGCCGTTAAAGAGAGGAGCCAGACCATTTAACACTTGACAAGGGCGTTCATAATGACCAACTTTTATTTATGAAAAACCTCATAAAAGTAAAAAAAAAAAAACTTTTTGCTGTAGCTGTCTATAAAGTGTGAGACCCGGGGTTTGGCTTCAGTTTGTTTCCAAACATAAAAAGGGGACACCATTCAGAGAAAAGGACAACGCTGCACACCCCGGAGAATTGTCAAAGAGGGAAATTCCCCCATATGGGTTTTCTAGGCAGAAAATAATAAAAAAAAAAAAATGAAGAAAAAAATGCTACGAAGGAATAAGAATAGACTTCAATTTTATTAGACAAAAGCCTTTTAAAACTGAGTTTTTAAAATAGTGAATGTGGGAGGCTTCCCACATTCACTATTTAAAAAAATCAGCTTTTTTTTATATTTTGTCTAATAAAATGAAGTCTATTCTTATTCCTTCGTAGCATTTTTTTCTTCATTTTTTTTATTTTTTATTATTTGCTGCCTAGAAAACCCCATATGGGGGAAATTCCCTCTTTGGCTTCAATTTGTTAGTCTATGTAAATCTGTTAGTAAATCTAACACTCCTCTTTGTCCAGACCGACAAGGCTGCTGTATGCTGTGCTCCTGTACTCCTTCCTCCAGAGTGGGGGCGTGCTAATACAGGAGGGGGGTGGGGTGTTACTGGCCAGATCACCAGGTGAAAACAAAAGGAAAAGCATCCTAAAAAAGAAAATGAAAGCAGCCACCACATCATTAATGATTGCATTTCCTTATGTGTCCAGCTAAAATTTCTTTCTTTAAAAAACAAAACAAAAAAAAACAAAAACAATAAACCTAATAATGAGTAATAAACAGAGCAATCAGCTGTGTCACATCCTCCAGATCTGTGGCTGGGTTATGCCCACATGGAGGTCAGAGGCTTTGCCTGCCTACAGATCCAGTAGGAGGAATACAGGGTATGAGTCACACATCTTTGCGCCTGTGTCTTGTGTCACTTTGTATTAGGCTGCATTCACACTCGAGCGTTTCAAAGTCGCGTTTTTACCACGTTTTTGTCACGATTTTGTTCAGATCACCAATGTAAAAGGCAGAAAAACGCCTGTAATCTGCCCCATAGAAGCTCACGTTCTTTTTCGAGCTTACAGCGTTTTTTTCAGGCGTTTTGCTTCAGGTGACAAAACGCTCAGATGTGAACAGGTGCCATTGAAATGAATGGGATTTTGCTTGTTGGTCATTTTTCAGGCGTTTTTTTTTTTGCGGGCGTGTTATAAGCGTTTTATGGGTTGAAAACTCTCAGATGTGAGTGCAGCCTTAGTGCCGTTCACACTACTGCGACTTGTCAGGCGACTTAGTCGCCTGACAAGTCGCGCTCCGTTCTGTACTATGGAACCGTTCTAATAGGAGCGACTCAAGTCGCTCCGACTTAGAAAAAGGTTCCTGTACTATTTTTGGGGCGGCTTCAGGCAACTTGCATTGACTTCTATACAGTCGTCGTTTTGCAAGTCGGCGCTGAAGTCGTGTGCAGGTCGCGTCTGTGAGTCGCGCTGCAAGTCGCGTCGCCCCTGTGTGAACGGGCACTTAATGTAAACATTTTTAGTGGGTTACAGTTAACATGGGTGATGTCACAGGCCTGGCGTTCGGGTGAGCAGTGAAATTTAGGGACCAGCCAAAAATCATCAATGTTTCCAGCAGACAAATATTCTGCTATCAATACTTTGGTAAAAAATGACAGCATATGATGCTGCAAATGTAATGACTAGTTAAGTACACATACCCATTGTAACATTTCAGAGCTCTGACAACAATGAAAAATTATGTTTTAAAGCGGAACTAAACCCAACAATAATGTTTCAAAACAATTATATTCCTGGCATGATGGAATTACTAAGTGTCACACTTCCTAGTGTTCTCAACCAAACTGTCAAGCCATCAGATGGACAAGGGGTGGGCAGAAAGGGGTGGGCACAGTGTGTATTGAAGGGATGAGGCACTGCAAGTTCCTTTTACTGTAAGACTGACAGGAGTAGTGGCAGTGGCATCACTACTTCTGTCAACCCAGTGCTGGAAATGATGAGGAGAGGAGAGAGCCGGGAGGAGGTGCTGGCTGTGTTCTCTCTCCCTCTTCCTCCTCATCAGCTTGCACATAATGAATGATGGGGGGGGGGGGGGGCACAATTTAGCATGTTTGCCCTGGGCACTGAATGGTCTTATCCCGACACTGGCTGGAGTCATAACTGATCACAAGTGCAGCGCCATCGCAGTTACAGATCAAACAGGTGCTAAGTTAGCAGCTTCCTTGGCTGAAAAGGATAGAAGGGTTTAGTTTTGCTTTAATGCAAACTGCCACTAAACCCTTCTATTATCAGAGTGACCTTTGCAGGTTGGAGTTTAACTGCTAATATGACGCTGTTATTGCTTTTTTTTTTTCTGAGAAAGATTATAGAAAAAAAGGTCTTAAATTCTCCATCAACATTTCAGGAGCTATAATTTTTTGCTGTTTAGATATAACTCTAATCAGTCTTCTGTTGGTTCTGAGCACAGGGACAGTATACAAGGTGATATATCCATCTTGTGTGTGTTAAATGGTCACAAAACGAGACCCGGCCTTTCAGTCTAGACACATCCTCATGGAAAAGTTCTGCATTGCAAACCACCATTAAAATAAAGCATGTATTTTTTTTTTAGTTTACTGCAACTCTACATATATATTAAAAAAGGAACAAAAAATGCCCCCACCCCTCCCAACAACTGTTGTCTGGGCGACTCTGTGTCTTGCGGTTGTTTAACTGTATATAAGCAACATGTAATGCAATAAGACACTTCTGCTATTTACAGAATTACATCACATGTCATAAAACGGTACATATGATAAGATACAAAAGTGATGGCGTGTAGCATGCGATTTATCACATTATTGTTGGGTGGGCAGGTGCTCTACAACTACAACCTAGATCTCCTGACGCCTGGATTGTATTACATCCATTAGATTGTATTATTGTACTAGATCTCCTGACGCCTGGATTGTATTACATCCATTAGATTGTATTATTGTACTAGATCTCCTGACGCCTGGATTGTATTTGATCCATTCGATTGTATTATTGTACTAGATCTCCTGACGCCTGGATTGTATTAGATCCAATAGATTGTATTATTGTACTAGATCCCCTGACGCCTGGATTGTATTACATCCATTAGATTGTATTATTGTACTAGATCTCCTGACTCCTGGATTGTATTTGATCCATTAGATTGTATTATTGTACTAGATCTCCTGACGCCTGGATTGTATTAGATCCAATAGATTGTATTATTGTACTAGATCCCCTGACGCCTGGATTGTATTACATCCATTAGATTGTATTATTGTACTAGATCTCCTGACTCCTGGATTGTATTTGATCCATTAGATTGTATTATTGTACTAGATCTCCTGACGCCTGGATTGTATTAGATCCAATAGATTGTATTATTGTACTAGATCCCCTGACGCCTGGATTGTATTACATCCATTAGATTGTATTATTGTACTAGATCTCCTGACTCCTGGATTGTATTTGATCCATTAGATTGTATTATTGTACTAGATCTCCTGACGCCTGGATTGTATTAGATCCAATAGATTGTATTATTGTACTAGATCTCCTTACTCCTGGATTGTATTAGATCCATTAGATTGTATTATTGTACTAGATCTCCTGACTCCTGTATTAGAGATTCTGCTAGGAACCCGTCAAAGCGAATCTCTGAAATTAGAGGCCAAAATCGTGAGGCAGGAGAACAGAATAACACGTGTGACGATATCACACAGCAGTACATTCCTATAGTCATTGAGGGCTCATTCACAGTTCGGGGTACATTGAGCAGCATTACCCAATGCAGTCCTAATGCATAGACAAGGCAATTTGCTGTCCTATTGTTTCAGTATATACCAATGTAGGACAGGTTGCATTTTGTGACACTTCAAAAAAAGGAGAAAAAATGTAAACAATGCGAAGCTTTGCAAAAATGCATCACACTGCCTGAACATAATGTACACCAGCGAGCACGCGTTATATTCTTATTATTATTATAATACAGGATTTATATAGCACCAACGGTTTACACAACACTTTCCAGCATAAGGGCAGACAGTACAATTACAGTACAATTCAATACAGGAGGAATCAGAGGGTCCTGCTTGTTATTATATAGATATAGCGTATAACACATGCGCTCTGGTGTAAAAGGGCCATGAAGGGTTAAATAAGACCAACAATGTAGTAGAAAGCAGAAAATGTATTAATGGAAAAGGACACCAGCTTGTTAAGGCGATGACACTGTATATGTAGAGGAAAAGAAGGGCAGGCTGAGTGTGCAGTGACACGATGAGGTAGAAGGAAGCGGTGTGTAGGCAGACGTATAATTAGACGATTGTTTCCTGTGGAAGGCTCTTGTCATACTATACAAGCCCCCCCCCGTGGACCCACCCCGGTGTTATACGTCAGAATGGACACAAAACACACTCCTACATGGGAAAGCTGCTCACACTTTCACTTCTATGGTGTGGAAAGTCTGAGGACAGCCACATGAGAATGATGTGCTCATTCTAAACACCCCGCAAGAAAGGGCACCCGGAAATTCTACTGCAAGGAAAGCACTTAACAGTAACGTTTTTTACATAGAATATAAAAAAAGTTCACTTCACTATAAATATCATCAATGTACTGAAAAATCCACATTCTATCTATATCATGTGGTTTTATTTGTGACACCATGGGGCAGATTTACTAAAACTGGAGCGCTCAGAATCTGGTGCAGCTGTGCATGGTAGCCAATCAGCTTCTACCTTCAGCTTGTTCACTTACACTTTAGCAATAAAATCTGGAAGCTGATTGGTTTCTATGCAGAGCTGCACCAGATTTTGCACTCTCCAGCTTTAGTAAATAACCCCCACTATCTACATATATATTTCACTCTGCTTTATGCATAGCTACATGTCGTTAGGCCTTGCTGATGCTTTTATTTTAGAAGTCTCTTACTCAGGGTCAATCTTGAAATCAATTAACTCTTTGCAGTCTCTAATAAATTGAAACACTCAGAATGTCCATTTTTACCAGAGATCCTATGACCTTACTTGTCAAGGCTTGTGATGACAGAGCTTGGGAGACAGAGCTTTCTGTTTAACCTAATAAAATGATTAAGAAATGCTCACCTATGCACTATTAATTCATGTGAATTGTAATGATAGGCCCACTTTATTGGCTAGCCATCGCTAAGAGTAAGATATTGGTGTGCGACCCTGCAGAATCAATGCTGCTGCACTACTGGCAATATACAACTGCATCACTTATGTCCTATAGAGAGAACAGCAGGAATTCTAACCATTATTGTATGTGACTTTACTGCCCTAGGCATGGGGCCAAGGGAACGGCTTCATCACATTAAGTGCAAGCTGTTTGTATATGTAGAGGATGCTGCGGGGAGCAAACTGCTTACTGCTGCAGAGAGAAGGCGCTGACATGTCACAGCCCCTGGAGAGTGTCATATTGCTGGATTAGCATTAAAGTCAGGTATATATATATATATATATATATATATATATATATATATATATATATATATATATATATATATATATATATAGATTAAAAAAAGAATATATATATATATATATATATATATATAAAAAAACAAATATATATATATATATATATATATATATATATTAAAAAAAAAAAATATATATATATATATATATATATATATATATATATATATATATATATATTTATATATTTATATAAATTAAAAAAAATATATATATATATATATATATATTTTCTAATCTAATCTATATATATATATATATATATTTTTTTAATCTATCTATCTATCTATATATATATATATATATATATATTTTTTTTTAATCTATCTATCTATCTATATATATATATATATATAATTTTTTTTTTAATCTATATAAATATATATATAATTTTTTTTATCTCTATATATATATATATATATATATATATATATATATATATATATATATATATATATTCTTTTTTTAATCTATATATATATATATATATATATATATATATATATTTGTTTTTTTAATCTATATATATATATATATATATATATATATATATATATATATATATATATATATATATACACACATACACACACACATTTTTTTTCTATCTATAGCAGCCTTTCTCAACCATTTCAACACAGAGGAACCCTTGAAATAGTTCTCTGGTCTCAGGGGAACCCCTGCTAAAAATTAGAAATCTACCACTCATGATACATTAGTGTGATGGTCAGTGGGAAGAATGGTCCTCACACTTCTGGTCATTGGGAAGAATTACCTCCTTACAGATGGCTAAAAAGATCAATGGTGTCGGTGGGAACTTATCTGAGAGGCAGAGATTGCCCAATGCTGAAGGAACCCCTAGCCACCTCTGGAGGA
Source organism: Lithobates pipiens (assembly GCF_037356315.1). NCBI lineage: Eukaryota > Metazoa > Chordata > Amphibia > Anura > Ranidae > Lithobates > Lithobates pipiens. The sequence goes on along the minus strand of NW_027507787.1, from coordinate 1,420,522 downwards.
ACCCTGGTTGAGAATCACTGATCTATAGTATTTACACAGTATACTCTTTTTTTTTTTTCATCATGCTATTCCTACCATCCATTCCAAGCAGATATCCCCTGAGCCACCTGAAACACTCATAAGTGTGGAGACCAGTATAACATCTAAAGAGGCACGAGGAAGAGGAAAATTGTATTTCTCCTAATCAATAATTACAACAATTTAGATCTTAGTACATTAAAGGCTTAAAAGACCAGAATATATGAGCCTTAGTATACTCCCGGCTGATCTATTTATATATAATATTCTATTATTTTGCCATTTGTGGAAGTAACATGAGTTATATTTAGGCTACACTCCAGACAGATGTGGGGAAACACCAAATAATGCATGCACATATGCATTGATTGACAAATGACATGTATTTTTAAAGGCAACTAGTGTAATCAATTGAAATGGACTTGATATCAGCCTTTTGGAATACTCGGTACATTCCGACTAGGAGAGGGAGGGAGCAATACTTGGAGCCAATCAGGGGGGCTGCGCATAAATATGCTAACAAGGAACATGCTGACAGTAGAGGAGAGCAAAGATACGTCATCATCAAGTCTGTTGCTGCTCCTTCCTTTAACTGTCCTGGTATGAGCTTGGGGCTAGGAGGTGACTGAGCTGTATTACTTAACTGCAATGGAGAAATATTAGGTAACTGGCCTTGTTATGCTGTCTGGCAGAGCTGTGTAAACCTCAGCACTGGCTGGAAAGAAATACAAATCCTTGGAGAAGTGAAACCCTTCCCATGTATATATTTCATACAGGTAGCAGCTTACCTACTATTTAGCTTTATGCCTTTTATATTTACATTTTTTTTTTCTAGCAGAATTAAGAGAATAAGCCTACTTAAGGCATATTTTTCACCATGATAATAATTTTTTACCTAAAAAATAAAGCTATGAGCTTTTTAAATATAGTAATATATATAATCGTATACAGTATACGTTTGTTGTTATTATTATATAACATACGTATCTTTATTTTTGTGGGAATGGGACCCCTCGGGGGGTTGGGGCACACCTGCAGTGAGACCCATCAATCTCTCTCACCTTGTCAGCTTCCGTCCCGGCTTCCAGCTGTTGTTTCTGTTTGATGCAGATCTGTCCCACTTTTGCGAGAATCTCATAGGGGTGGATGAAGACACGTGAGCTCAGCAGGAAAGTGAAGATGTACGTTCTCTGAGGGGAAGAAGCAGATGTGAAAAGATAAGATGTATAGTTTTGGACCACAATGTGACAACCATGTTTTAAATGTTAGAGGCACAGAAAATACTCAGGGAAACGGCCTTAAAACCCGTACATTCATAAAAGAAAAAAAAAAAAAACACCAGAGAGCCTCCTATTAAATAAATAAAGCCCTTGCTTTTTGGTTACACTATCTACTGCCTTATAAAAACTATGATAACCATATATTGTATAAAACACAAAAAACTATAGCAATATTAGCTGGTAGGAGCACCACAAGGAACACAACGTTGTGTCTGCATGTCATAGTCTCACCTCCTCTGGTACATATATAAGCCTATATCTAAATGACCACCCCTACATTTACCACCACCATCTCAAATCCATGAAATTAGAATCAGATGTTCCAGATTAGGTGCCAATGGTTAGAACTTCCTCAAGGAGTATGCAGGTGGAACCCATCTATCTTCAAACCTTAGCTACCTAGGGTCTGGTGTTCTCTGTGGTGGCCAACAGAGCCCTCAAAGGCCCTTAGAAAGAAGGTTGTAGATGTCTAGGAGCCTGGTAAAGGAATTTTAAAAGATCGCCAAATATTCCACTGTAAGTAATTAACCTTCAAATGGTGCAGGTTTCAAATGAATGCTAATTTGTCCAGTTTGTCCAATTTGTTCAATTTCAGCCCAATAGTTGGGTATGTAACACTAAAGCCCCATACACACTATCAGATTTTCTGCTGATTTTTTCCATCAGATTTACCAAAACCATATAATATGAGGTCAAACCTTAGGGGTTTCAATGTGTATGCAATCAGGCAGGCCCTTCTACTACATGGTTTTGGTAAATCTCAAGGAAAAAATCAGCAGACAATCTGATAGTGTGTATGGGGCTTTAAAGAGTCTCTGAGAAATCCAAATTTGGTGTTAAAGCGCATACATCTACAATTAGAAAGACAATGCGCCAATTTAACCCATATGTGAGGAGTGCCAGGAATAAGCCTTTACTGCTCACAAAGAACATTTGAGAAAGACTGCAGAACATATAGGCAAGAACCAGGCCTTCTGGGACAGTGTGCTGCAGACTGATTAAACATATAAGAATTATTTGACCACAGTAAGAGTAGACATGTTTGAAAAAAAACACAAAAACAGCATTTGAGGAGAACCTCATACCAACTGTGAAACAAGGTGGTGAAAGCACCGTTGAAAGTATGTATGCTTGTTCAAATATGTTGAAAAGGGCAACAGTTTTCTTTATGGGGTACTTACTTGACTGTATACGGCTACCTCTAACTGCAGGTTGTGAGTAGGGATGGGCTCGGGCGTGTACGCACAATCCAAGTGCAGAGCCCACCAGGAAGTCGGCCTGGCACTGCGCTAATCACAGGCAGTGAGACATTTCCCGATCTCTGCAGAAAAACACGCCCGAGCCCATCCTTAGTTGTAAGTAACATCTTACATTGGCTGCTTCAGCAGGGACCAGCTGAGATTTTATCCATCTAAGTGCAGGCTGATTATATCCAAATCGATCTATCAGTCGACTGGGTCTGTTGTTGGATTTTGTACATGCGATTACTGCCGGCTATAGCCGCTAGCAGGAGTCATGTTCTGCTGGCCAGGAAGGTGGCTCCCCGCTGGCAGAACACAATAGAGCTGCGGGAGGCATTCCATCAAGAGACTTTCCCCCTCCTGTGGTGGAAAGAAAATGGAATCATCTATGGGCTGCTTTAGTAATGACATTTTAATTCACATTAGACCTTCGTACGTACATAGTTACATAGTAGGTGAGGTTGAAAAAAGACACAAGTCCATCAAGTCCAACCTATGTTGTTATTATTATTATTATACAGGATTTATATAGTGCCAACAGTTTACGCAGCGCTTTACAACTTGAGGGTAGACAGTATAACTACAATACACTTAAAACAGTAGGAATCGGAAAGCCCTGCTCATTAGAGCTCACAATCTAAGAGGAGACATGTTACAGACCGTCAGGAGCCTGCAGTAGGCGTGTTTGTGAATAGCTCTCCTGAATCACATGCAGGAGTTCTCAGATCAGCAGGTTCCCAGTAGATGGGGTGGGGGTGAATATTTTTTTCACTTTAGCATTTTTTCACACTTTTTTTGGACTTCATTTCAATGTGCTGTCCATTTATAACACAGTATTCTCATCTCATCATTGTTTATTTACTTTTGGCCCAAGATTATTTATATGTTTGGTATATTAATTATCTCTGTCAGCTGCTGCCCCACCACAGTGCAGAGATACATCTTATGTCTATATGCATGAGTCACTTCTGATAAGTTTTCCTGACACCAAAAGAAAAAAGGTGACAGGGGAGTGAGCTCCAGCACACAGTCTATGATTGACTGCCTCAGCTCTCTCAGTTCCTGAGTGCTGTGTGAAGAGGAGGGGGGGTGTCCTTTCCCTCCCTTCCAATCAGATCGCAGAGCACTTGTACAGTGTGTAACTGCAGCTTTCCAACCCTCCAATCAGTTCTCAGAGCACTTGCACAGTGTGTAACTACAGCTTCCCAACCCTCCAATCAGCTTTGTGAGCACTTGTACAGCGTGTAACTGCAGCTTCCCAACCCTCCAATCAGCTCTCAGAGCAATTGTACAGTATGTAACTGCAGCTTCCCAACCCTCCAATCAGCTCTCAGAGCACTTGTACAGTATGTAACTGCAGCTTCCCAACCCTCCAATCAGCTCTCAGAGCACTTGTACAGTATGTAACTGCAACTTCCCAACCCTCCAATCAGCTCTCAGAGCACTTGTACAGTGTGTAACTGCAGCTTCCCAACCCTCCAATCAGCTATCAGAGCAATTGTACAGTGTGTAACTGCAGCTTCCCAACCCTCCAATCAGCTCTCAGAGCACTTGTACAGTATGTAACTGCAGCTTCCCAACCCTCCAATCAGCTCTCAGAGCACTTGTACAGTATGTAACTGCAACTTCCCAACCCTCCAATCAGCTCTCAGAGCACTTGTACAGTGTGTAACTGCAGCTTCCCAACCCTCCAATCAGCTCTCAGAGCACTTGTACAGTATGTAACTGCAACTTCCCAACCCTCCAATCAGCTCTCAGAGCACTTGTACAGTGTGTAACTGCAGCTTCCCAACCCTCCAATCAGCTCTCAGAGCAATTGTACAGTGTGTAACTGCAGCTTCCCACCCCTGATTAGTGATTCTGTGTAAAAATCCTTATACAAGGATGCCCAGTACACAACTTATATAGGGGGATTTGTATCACCTGAGACCAGTCCCGTCACTGTGTATAGGTAAGGGTTACAACCACGTTCATTTTCAGCCTTGATTGGAATATGCACCTTAAATTAGACTGACGTTCTTTAAGCTGAATGGCTCTGGAAGCTCCAATAAGAGTTCCCAGGCTGCCAGTCTCAATGGCCTATAATTTAAGACAGCGCTGTGAGTCTCTCCTATGATGTCTAAGCTCTGATAAGACAAAAAATAAAGAATTAATGGCACATTCCATCACACCTATATGTTACCCTCGGAGACCACTTACCATCCATGTGTTGGGGGACGGGAGCTGGGCTGCCGAGGACTAACACTGTCTGCTACACTCCTGTCTGAATTTGTCTTGGCTCTCCGTCGCATTTCATGTTTGCTTCCAGTTTGTTTGCTTAAAAATGCTTTTTCCCACAGTCAGCGTGACAAACCCTGGCTGTACTCGCTCCCAAGTGACTTGAATGGGCTTTCTGACTAAGAGCTGCCTGATGTTTTCATTTTAATAACAGCTTTCTCTCTCACAATGCAGGGAATCTTTACTCTTGCGTTATTTATATGGCTAATTAATGCAGCAGTGTTGCTTAGCTACTTCCAAGGTCACTAAATAGCATTTGATGTTTGCAAAATACAGTAAAGGGAGTTGAATGTACATCAGTAAGTGCGTTTTCCTCTCAAATCCTAGGCCTCATACACACAGCAACCGGGGGGGTCATACAATTTAAAATGTGGGCAATTTACTTACCCGGGAGCCACAGGTGCTGCCTATAGCTGCCCATAGCAATCAATGGCTCCATGCAGGCTGGTACTTGTGTAAACACGCACATATGTAGACAGCTTGCATCCAGGATCATACGTCAATACGCATGCATGTGTTTATGCATATACGGCAGTATAACAGTATACAGCCATTGTTTGCTATGGGTGGATGTACACAGCACCGGTGACACCCAGACAGGAAAATACCCCAAAATGCATTATATGCCCCCATGTGCATGAAGCCTAATAGTTGAAATTCATCCTATTACTCTATGAACATTAAACAGCCATATAACGTGTACCTTGATAAATGTTTAGTGCCATATATGACTTCTGCCTGTGCTCTAGTTATACAGCAATTGGCATTGGAAACAGCCCGTTATTTACCGGCAACACCCGGCAATCCCATGCTATGTACATCTTGAGATTGCACAGCCTTACTGGGAAATGTTTCCTCTGTGCCCTGATGCTGTAAAAGTCGTAGATAACACAGGAGGGGCTGAGTGACTCTAAGGGGTTGATTTACTAATGGTAAAAAGACTGTGCTCTCTGCAAGTGCAGTTGCTCCACAGATTAGTTAATGAGGTAAAGCTTCACTTTGCAAAGTCACATGCAAGGACAATTTTTTAAAAATGCACTTTTTCTTGCACGTCAGGGGCGTTGCTAGGTGGAAAAAAGACCAAGGGCTTCAGCCCAAAGTCCGATACTGGCGGGGGAATAGCTTGGGTCCAAGGTGGTCGTGCCACAGAGTTTTTTGGATGGGTTGTGTGGCGGGGGCTAAGCTCACTTGCTGGTTGTTGCCTGGGGCTTACCAGTGCCCATCAATCAATTTTGATCACTAATCTCAGCTACCTGACACACTGACCATTGCACTGACCTACCTGACATGCATACACTGACTTCACCTACCTGACCTACATACACTGACCTCACCTACCTGACATACATACGCTGATCTACCGGTCATATGTACACCTACTTGACATACATACACTTACCTAACATACACTGACCTACCTGTCATATATACGCCTACCTGACATAAACTGACCTACCTGACATACATACACCTACCTAACATACACTGACCTACCTGACATACATACACTTACCTAACATACACTGACCTACCTGACATACATACACCTACCTAACATACATACACTGCCCTCACCTACCTGACCAGGAGACAGACTTCATGTGTCCAGATGTCCTGCAGTTCAGTTCAGCCTCAGCTGTAGTGTGCGGTGTGCAGCGCGCCCATCCTGTGTCACAGCAGGCAGCGGAGGTGAATTTCATCACCTTGACCTTGGAGCTCAGGGCTTTGTCCGGCACATAGTTATACAAAGTAGAGCCCACTGCCCAGTCCCAGCACGGCCAGCAGGCACAAGGCAGTATGGAGAAGACTCTTCTGCCTCCTGCTGCACAGTCCGGTGCCCATGATCGGACACACTGAGATCCGGAGCTCTTTACTCTGCCATCCACCCCCAGCACAGCTCAGGTCATCAACACACCCCAGCGGGCTCCTCTTCTGGTTATCCTCATCCCCTCCTCTACAATCATTGATGCAGTCACTGGCAGATCTCGCCCGATCGTTCCTCCGCTGCCCTGATCTTTCCGAGCACCGAGCGGGGAGCAGGGATCTCAGTGATGTGGTGCGGCGGCATTGTAATTCCCGCCTTCTGGAGCCTTCAGCACCTATGATGGACGTCACACGTCCCGCAGTCCCGGCACTGGACCAGTGGGACGTCCATCATAGCTTAAGGAGACGGGACCTGCTATGTCACTCAGCCACACTCGGAGGATCAGATCGGTCCCCGTTCGGCGGCGGCGCTTGGGGCTAACAATTGGACGGTGCCTTCCTGAGACTCTGGGCTTTTCGGGGACCCTTTCGGGGGCTCCAGCCCCCCCGTCCTGATGCCCCTGTTGCACATGATTGGATGATGGAAGTCAGCAAAGCTTCTGCTCATTTACTGAGCTCTGTAGAGACTGCTCCTGCAGAGTACAATTGCAGTTTGCAAAGTGCACATTCTATTTGCCTTTACTAAGTCACCCCCCATGAGTTGTATGGTGTTGCTGGTAAATGGCTGGCAGTTTCCAGTGCTGTTTGCTGGACAAGCAGAGCACAGACAGAAGGTACTATGCATTCATCAAGGTACAGTGTTGTTTGGTGTTTTATGTTCATCAAGTACCTTTAGAGTAAACTTTCACTGTAAAGAAAATATTTGCGTTGTCATATACTTCCTTATCCTTCACCTTTCCTTCAGCTGCTTGTGACTGACTTCATTACAGAAGACAAGGGGGCACTTTTTATGTTTGCAGGAAAAGAGATTTAACCTCCACATGTGGAAAGGCTTTTTCACAGTAAGAGCTGTGAAACGAACCCACAGCAGCCAATCTGATTTACCTTTTCATTAGATACCAGCTGTGAGAACAATGAAAGAGCATTAATGATTGGTTAATGTATTGCCCTGCATATTGTTCTTAGTGGATGGTCACATTTCCACTGCCCAGGCAGTCTGTGAAGGGCTTGCATGGCAGATGTACTATGAAGAAGTAATAATCGTATCACTTTAGTCTTTCTCCTTTCCAATTTCACCTCCATCTAACATATTTAATGGTTGCTCAGTTTAAACCAGCAATTACATTTCACGGCTAATGCATGTTGCACTTTGTAGCTGTTACAACATACAGCAAACACCATATGAGGTTCAGTCACGGCAGTACATGGGAAAAAGCTTAACTGCTTAGAGCGGTTTCCTAGCAACATAATCAATCACACGCCATACAAAAAAAGAAAAATCTGGAACAGGCCTATTACAGAATGTGGGTAGAATGTACTTGTGTTTGGAGCAAAGCTTCTTTAACCTTTGGCATCTCTGCGATAACTAATGAAAGGCACAGAGAATGTTTTTGGTAGAGTAGAAAAACAAGAAATAAACAAGGCTTCATTAGGATGTGGTGTACAGGAAAGCTGTCAGAATACAAATATCAGCTCTGACATTTCTAATTTGTTGTGCGCACTCTGAGGCTGTCATTCCCAGCCTTGCTTCATTACTTAGTGAGTCGGTGATGTGGAGCAAGCATGTAGTAGGTAAGGCGAACCTGGACCCCCTGCAAGGGAGCTAGCAGAGCTGCCCGATTCTGGCAAATCACAATTTTTTTTTGCTAAGAATAAAAAGATCACGATTCTCGCGACGTAAAATCTTTCATATTATACAAAAAAAAAAAAATTAGGCTGGCTTTACTAGTTTTTTATTTTTTTATTTATTAAAGTAATTCTTTCCAAAAAAATTGCATTTGAAAGACCGCTGTGCAAATACGGTGTGACATAAAATATTGCAACAACCACCATTTTATTCCCTAGGGTCTCTACTAAAAAATATATATTTATAATGTTTGGGGGTTCTAATGATTTTAAAGTGGGGTGCCCCCTAAAAAAAAAAATTAAAAGTCAGCAGCTACAAATACTGCAGGGTCCAGCGATGCGGGGGAATGAAGCCCCCCCCCCCTCGTTCCCCGCTCCGTTCGCATTCTTACTGTGGGCACCCGGCTGTGGCTTCACAGCCGGGCACCCACTGCGCATGTGCGAGCGGCGCCGTGATACGCCGCACAGTCATCTGGGACACGTGACAGGTCCCAGATGAATGTGCGGTGCGAGGGGAAGTGATGTCACCAGCCCGGGCATTGAAGAAGGCAGACTACGAGGGACCCCCTAGCAACAGACATTTAGAGGTGAGTAAAACATTTTTTTTCAAATTTTTTTTTTTTTTTATGAATTTTAAGCAATTTTTTTTTTTTTTGGTGGCAACACCACTTTAACTTGAAACCAACAAATGTCAGAAAAAGGTTTAGGGCCGGTTCACACAGCGGGCGATGCGAGGCGACACGACTCGCCTCGCCTCGCTCCCGCAAGTCGCCCCCGTTCTGTACAATGGAACCGTTCTGAGAGGAGCGACTCGAGTCGCTCCGACTCAGAAAAAAGGTTCCTGTACTACTTCTGGGCGACTTCGGGGGCGACTTGCATTGACTTCTATACAGAAGTCCTCTGCAAGTCGCCGCTGAGCTCGCCGCAGGTCGCGGCGAGGCAAGTCGGAGACGCCTCGCCGCGCCTGCAGTGTGAACCGGCCCTTAGAGCCCATTCACACAGGAGCAACTTTTTATCTGACTTGAAGTCGCCTCAAGTTGCCTCAAGTCGCGCTACATGATAAAATCAATGTAAGTGAATGGATCCGTCTTAATGTACACTACTGAAAACGCTCCGACTTCATAAAAGGTTCCTGTACTACTTCAATCCGACTTCTAGGCAACTTGTACCCATTGATTTCAATGGAAGTTGCCTCCAAGTCGGATCCCCTGTCTTAACTGAAGCAACTTTCCAGGAAGTAAAAATAGTTTTCTAGGCAAACCCCCTCCCTCCCACAGAGCCGATTATTATGTGATTGGCCACTGACCAAGTCCCCTGTCCTGGAGGCAACTTAAAGTTGCCTTGTAAGTTGCTCCAAGTCGTGCTGTGATTCATACTCAAGTCGTGTCCAAGTTGCCTCCCAAAGTCTCGCTGGAAGTTGTGTTGCCCCTGTGTGAATAAGTGGTTAAACTTTAGTGTTTAAGTGGTTAAACTTTCCTCACTTACACACAAAGTCTATTCCATTGACAAATTGTTACAATGTTTAGACTTATTTCAACTGATAAAGAATGTTGCGCTTCTTGGTAGACTGCCCAGATTTATTTCTTCCTTTCTTTTGAGGGCTGTGGCTTCAGAAGAGCAGAGAGAATTCTTTGCATAGCAAGAATCCTGAAACAATTTGATCAAGATCGCAACGGGAAAGAATCGCGATAACGATTCTTGACCATTAATCGTGCAGCTCTAGGAGCTAGCTAAAATATTTCCTCAAAAACATACACTCCTGACTGGCCAAAGCAGCTTAAACCCAAACTCCATCATTTCTAAGCCCCCTCTCTCCCCGACTGTATATAACTTTAATACTGCAGTCCAATCTGGTGACTTCATGTATCTTTCCTCCTCTCCTAAGGGGATCCCTACTCCTGGACAGTGCAGAACTAACATGTTAAAGTTCTGTCCTGTAGTTCTTTGAGCTCAGGCTGGAGAGATGATTCACCTTCCAAAGGGGGGGGGGGGGGGCGTGTCTATGACAACCTGAGCTTGTTTGATGACACTGGGTGTCATTCAACCTGATGCTAGATCACCACTGAGTTTGTGAGGGAGGTGAGTATTACAGTGCAAGCACCTTTTTTTTAAATTTTGTAAAAAGAAAAGATAGAGTTAAAATGATTGTAAGGCTAATTTTTTATTAAAATAAGAAAGTTATACTTACGTGCTCTGTGCAGAGAGGTCTCTTACCTCCTATTCTGAAGTCCCCTGCTGGCATTGTGCACTCCTCCTTCCCTGTAAGGTGCCCCCTCAGCGAGCTGTGTGCTGAGGGGGCACCCGTGCAGGCATGCTCCCAAGCCGGGCTGTGTGCATCTAAAGACACATACAGCATGGCTGGGCAATGCTCCTGCTCCTTCCTTTCCAGGATCTGATTGACAGCAACAGGAACTAATGGTTCCCACTGCTCTCTGTGTCCTGTGAAAGCAAAAAGAGAGGAGAGTGCTGCTGGAACCTGTGCTGGATCAAGACAGGACCAAGGTAAGTGTTTAGTGGTGGGGTGGGAGGAACAGGTATTGGAAGATCATTTTCCTTAATGCAGAGAATACATTAAAGTAGAAAAAAAAAGTTTGTGTTTTTAACCACTTTAAAGAGAATAGGTGCCCTTGGATGTCTAGTAATGCAACAGTGAGACTTTAATGTAGACACATAAGGGAGGATTTACTAAAACTGGAGAGTGGAGTCCTTCTCCAAGTTCTCCACTATGTATTATAAGTCAAAAGTAACAATTCTCACCATAAATCGTGTGTGTGATTATCTTGCCCCAAGAAATATAAGAAATCCGAGGGTAACCCATTCCACCAGGCCCCACTAATAATTGAATTACGAACTAAGAAAATCACAATGGAACAAAAAAAATGCCCAGAAGAACCAATCAAGTTCTAGCATCATCCAGAGCTGATAAAAGGACAAACAAAGAGCTTGGGGCTCTAAAAAGCTGTTCTTTAAAAGTTTTGTAGCCACCAGATAGAATCACGTTGACAATGCCCTTTGTTTTTGTTCACTATGGCTTCGGCAACTATGTCAAACCAATGATCATAGCCCTGAAGCTAATGAAGTATATTTTAACTATTGAAGGCTGAACCTGAACCAGAGAATCTATTTTGATCTTCCTGGCCACGCATCCACTTTTTCCAACGTTTACTTGAAAATAAACATTTATTTAAAATGTAACAGTCCTGCATGTCTTGCAACTTATAAATCATTATAATATAGAAATGACTATAGCGTCAATGCATAAGAATTCTGCAAATTACTACTTACATCGGGATAGTAATCCACTGTGGGAACCAAGCGTTCAATTAAGGCTTCCAAGGACCCAGACACCAAACAGCCATCTTGGTAAACAGGATCTCCAGACTGCTCGCCCATCTCTGGCTGCACCTGTCCACTACAGGCAGAGCCAAGCATGCTGGGAAATATTGGTGTCTGTGGCATACTTTCCTGGAAAACAGAAAAAGAGAAGTGCGATGAATGGAACCATCAGTCAAATACATGGCTTTACCTCCTACGCCTGACACTGAGCAGACCTAAACTCATATCATCCTACAGATTCAACAAATTGGCTTTGCAAAAAGGCTAAGTTCATCTTTTGAATAACATTGACTATGAAGGCGGGAGGACCCCAATAAGTTCAAAAATGCTGGGCAGCTTAGAAAACCTTTGGTAAGTTGAAGCTGGTCATATATGGATGAAAACTTGGCCGGTTCAGAAGAGACCAGATGACTTTGGATCCATCTTTGGCTGTCTCTGCTTCACAGAATTTGATCTAAAAATCGACTTCTGTCAACTGGCAATGTTGGAAAACTTGTTGTCGATCAGTGCTTTGCAGCCAATCGGCTGCAGCGGCTGATCAGTGTATTCTGACAGTGGAGGAATCACAGGCAGGATTTCTCCATCCACCTCCACCTCACTGTGGATGAAAGAATCAGTTTTGTTTTTTATGATCATCGAAAAACAAACAAAAAACATGTATGGCCAACATTACAACAGTCCAGTGCATCCCTATACCTTTAAGGAGGGGTGGGCTCCCTCCAGGCATACCTGCCCTTAAAGGGGTTGTAAAGCTTTGTTTTTTATTTTCTAAATAGGTTCCTTTAAGCTAGTGCATTGTTGGTTCACTTTACCTTTGATTTCCCTTCTAATATTTTTTTTTCTTTGTCTGAATTTCTCACTTCCTGTTTCTCCTCAGTAAACTTCACACCATCATCCGAGCGATGTTTAGTCAGCCAAAACAGCTTACTGAGGAGGAACAGGAAGTGAGAAATTCAGACAAAGAAAACAAAGAAGAAAAACATTTAGAAGGGAAATCAAAGGAAAAGGTAAGTGAACCAACAATGCACTAGCTTAAAGGAACCTATTTAGAAAATAAAAAACGAACCTTTAAAACCCTTTAATCTCCATTCATTATATATATATATATATATATATATATATATATATATATATGTGTGTATATATATATATATATATATATATATATATATATATATATATAATAAAATCATTCTCTGCAGCTATTACCTTTTGTACCACCACCCCCTCCTTTTAGAATGTAAGCTCTATGAGCAGGGCCCTCCTGTACCTTTTGTATTGTACTGTAATTGTGTTGTCCCCCCCATACATTGTAAATCTCTGCGTAAACTGTTGGCGATATATAAATAGTGTATAATATAATAATAATATAATAAAAAAATATCTAAAAAAAAAAAAATATATATATATATATATATATATATATATATATATATATATATATATATATATATATATATGTGTATGCACTTCAACTTTGGAGACTCTCAAAATTTAGGACTGCAGTACCGTGACATGGCCTTTGCAGCGTACGCATATACTTGCATTTGTGTACAAACTAAACGCCTTGTTTTAACATGAACTGTTAAACAGGGTTCATTTGGTTTGTTGCAGGCTGGCTGGTAAGTGAGCTGGTCATTTTTTATTTTTTTTTGTCCATGCATTGTCAGCCTTAGATGCCATACCTGTAGCTCATACACGGAACTCCGAAGCATGGCCAAAAAATCTCCCACTGCAAGCAATCAGCCCTGTTCTGCCTAGAAATTAGAACGCACCATTTGTAGAGTGCTTGCCCCTTGCCCCAATCATCACAGGAGCAAGAGCTCTAACTCTAGCCCTAACCATAACCCTAACCCACGCATGCGCAATCCACTCTCCCTATCCCTGTTGAGGCAGCAGGCAACAGCTGGTAAAAGCATCCTGGTAAGTGTTTGTATATTACCTCTTGCCGTCCTCCTTGGTATAAAAGATCTGTAGTGGCCTGTCTGGTCAGTCTTTCCTACTAAGAGCTTAGCAGCAGAATATAATTCCATAACTGGTTTAAAAATATGCCACCAAGTTCAGACTTTGTGGAACGGAATGTCCCTAACAGCTGATTTTCTTGTCCCATGTTATAAATTCCTTTGGGCATTACACAAAATGCTGTCTGAGAACACCTTGTCCTCCCACATTCCTCCACCCAGAGCACCATCACCCGGCTCTTACAGACAACCTTTTTACTTGCTCTATGATAATAGGCAAAAATCCCGATTGAGTCCGACATACGCCATAGACTAGCATTCCAGTCTTTACACCCAAAAGCTTGCATTCAGCCTTGTTCAGAGAATGGAATGCGGTCCGGTTACAGTAAATAAACAGCTTTTCGAAGTCCAAGGTCAGGAGTGTAGAGGTGTTGTGGGCACCATGGCGTGTTGCTATTTACAGACCAAAAACACAGGCTGGAGTTTTTGTCTTCAACCTGCACCTGTCTTTAGAATGAGAACTGAGTAAACATCACGGGAGATCCAATATCGGAGAGGAAAGACAACAACAAGTATATTCTATTATCTGCATGAGACAAGACACAAAGCCCCAGACCAGATCATGGCACATGAAGAGCTACTGCTGAAAGGAGCCGGCCTGCCATCCATCTCAGCCATACCAACAGATGTGGATAAAAATCAACCATTAAAAAAAAAAAAAAAAAAGGAATAAAATCATATTTTCTTGATTTTTATCAAATTAATTTTAATAAAATGCTAAAAATGTATGTACAGATAGTTTTCTATTTAAGATATATTAATAATTTCGTTTATTCAGCATGAAATGGAGTTTAGTTATGTAGCATGAGGCTGTATATTCTGCAATATTTACATTTTTGGTAAACTCATTCAATGAATCCAAGCTCTCTCTGCAAGCTGAGATAACACGCATTGCATTGATGCATTCACACAATGTCACAGTAACTATGAGATAAGACAACATTCAGGAATAATTAAAATAATGGAGAAGGAAAGAGATAGAGCTCTTTCCAAATGAATGGGATTTTTATGGAGATAATATGTCTGTTATAGAGGTGAGCACCAAAGACAACAATTTATTAAAAAGGTATACATTTATTAAATAGTATCAAAAATAAAGTAAAAACGAGAAGCAGCCAAAATACATAGTTTGGGCCGTAAATTGTAGGTACTGTATTTATTGGTGTATAACGCTCACTTTTTCACCATGAAAATTGGGTACAAATAGCGTGTGCGTGTTATACAACAATACTACAATTTTAGCTGCCTCGGAGGGTTCAGGCCGGGGGGAGGGGGGAGCGCCGTCAGATTACATACAGTGAGAATCTCCTGTTTAATTGGCGGCTTCTGTAAAAGGAAGTCCCGTCTCCTGGGGAGCCATTGGATTCGTGTTCTGTCTATCATAGAAGGTTCTCACTGTATGTAATCTGTCGGTGCTCGTCTCGCCCCCTCACTGTACCTGCATTGATGGCAATGGTGAGGCTGCATTGATGGCACTTGTGAGGCTGCAGATGGGCATTGATCAGGCTGTATTGATGGCACTTGTGAGGCTGCAGATGGGCATTGATCAGGCTGTATTGATGGCACTTGTGAGGCTGCAGATGGGCATTGATCAGGCTGCATTGATGGCACTTGTGAGGCTGCATATGGGCATTGATCAGGCTGCATTGATGGCACTTGTGAGGCTGCATATGGGCATTGATCAGGCTGCATTGATGGCACTTGTGAGGCTGCAGATGGGCATTGATCAGGCTGTATTGATGGCACTTGTGAGGCTGCAGATGGGCATTGATCAGGCTGCATTGATGGCACTTGTGAGGCTGCAGATGGGCATAGATCAGGCTGTATTGATGGCAATGGTGTGGCTGCATTAATGGCAATGGTGAGGCTGCATTGATGGCACTTGTGAGGCTTCATATGGGCATTGATCAGGCTGTATTGATGGCACTTGTGAGGCTGCATATGGGCATTGATCAGGCTGCATTGATGGCACTTTTGAGGCTGCAGATGGGCATTGATCAGGCTGCATTGATGGCAATGGTGAGGCTGCAGATGGGCATAGATCAGGCTGTATTGATGGCAATGGTGTGGCTGCATTAATGGCAATGGTGAGGCTGCATTGATGGTTCTTGTGAGGCTGCATATGGGCATTGATGAGGCTGCATTGATGGCACTTGTGAGGCTGCATATGGGCATTGATCAGGCTGCATTGATCGCAATGGTGAGGCTGCAGATTGGCATTGACCTTTATTTTTCTCCAAAGTTCCTTATTTAAAATGTACGTTTTTTCCTGAAACGTCCCTCTTAAAATTAATTAATGTGCGTGTTATACGCCGATAAATACGGTATATGAAATCAGATCAGATACATGTGCAGAAGTAGCCAACATGTTTCGCAAAGCGCTTCATCAGGGCACTGTATACATCTATGATTTAATCTGGTCCTTTTACAGTAGACAATTCAGCACAACCTCAGAGTACACCCAATCCTGATACACACTAACTGGGACTCAATACCGATGGAAGCCAGATCCAAGCGGTATAGCCAGTGGGAAAACTGGATCGTGGTTATTGCCCAGATCGTGTGTGATAAACAAACAGATACATTAAGTCATGCGTTTGGAGATATGCCTAAATACAAAGATCCCGGCAATGACATTGACAAGATGTGTGTGTCCTTTATCCCATTGTTTTGCAAATCTATGTGCACTACAAACTGTATGATTGAATCAGTTCTAATATCGCCGTTTTACTAACCTGACAGCTAATTATTCTAAATAGGAAACCTTCATTTTATTTGCAAATATAAAAAATTCTAACTACCAGCAAGAATACGTCCTCACATTTAAAGAGCACCTGTCATATCAGATCCATCACGACAGCGCCTGTTAGCGGGCATCCACTCACCTGCTGCCGCCACGTCCCTCACCTTGTTGTGTCCCTGCCGCATCACCAGCCATCCCATTAAAGTGAATGGGACTGTCGGGGAGTCAACAAGCGGGTCAGAGGAGGACACAGAGATGACAATTGCTCTTTAAAAATTATTATTTAAATCAAACCTTTTTTCTAGCAAATCGTGATTTAAATCGACTTGATTTAAATCAAATCCACCCTTCTGCAGAGTCCATATTACGAATTGGTGGCTGTGAAAAAAAATGCCATCTCTTTTTTTTTTCATACACAATTTCTTCATCAAAATACAGAGATGAGAACAAATGAAATGCGATGTATTAGCAGCAACCCAACAACAACAATAGAGGGCCAAAGCAATAAACAGCAAGGCATTTCAGTTGCTCTATCCGCTCTTCAGAGATAATTGTTAGGCCCAGGGCTGGAATAAACCCCGAAGCCTTTTCATTTCCAGACAGCTACTTTCATTTTGCCGGTGAAAGCCCATCATTTCTACAAAGGCCCGCTGGCTTGGAGATTTCAAGTGATTGACCGCAGAACCCCTCCATCAATTTCTCTCTGCCCGCCTGTGACAAATAAGGTTTAAAATGCATCCAGAAAGATATTTACACCTGCTTTAGTAAAGAAAAAAAGATCAGAAAGAATAGAAGCAAAATGTTTTCGGGGAAAAAAGTAAAAAAAAAAAAAAAAAAATTCTGACCACATATTTCCCAGTCTGACCACACGCCAATTCTATTCATTTCACCTGCATTACATACTACATCAAAATATCACTGACATGTTTTTTAGATTCAGAATATTTATTAATATTTATAATGTATCTTTAACCTTCTGCTCACGTCTGCCAAGTGATGACTAAAGTCGGCCATACATGGATGGAAAATCGGGGCGGTTCAGCGAATTTCGATCCATGTATGTGCAGAAGCCCATCTACCAATCAGCTGATCGACCAATAGTCCGGTGCATGAGCAATGATTTGTAATTGCTTTCATGCAAATTGTTTTCTTTTCTTTTAAATCTTGTACAATAAAAGCTATTTTTAATGATAACCAACCAATACATTGTAGTTGTGGTGCCTATAAAGTCCATATTTTTTAAAATGTATTATATATATATATTATTCTTGTAAGCGTTGTAAAGGTAAACATTTTTTCATCTTAATGCATTCTATGCATTAAAGTGAAAAAACATTTGACAGTGACGGCGCCCCCAGCCCCCCTGTTTTAATTAGCGGACCCCTCCAAAGTCCCGCGCTCACCCCCGACATCCTCTTCGCCACTCAGCCTGGCTGGAGAGGATGGATCGAAAGCAGCGCAGCCATTGGCTCACGCTTCTGTCAATCACATCCAATGACGTGGCGCGCCGGGGCTGAGTGATACAGTGCGTGGCTTTAGCCGACGGCTGTATCACGGGAGCGTGCCCGCAAGTGCTTCTGACCATGCGAGGGAGCTCACATGAACGTGAGAAATACTTGCGGGAGGAAGCAGAGACAGCCGCCGAGGGATCCCAGAAGAGCAGGTTCAGGGCCACCCTGTGCAAAACAAGCTGCACAGTGGAGGTAAGTATAACAGGTTTTTTTTTTTATTCTCTTTACAACTCCTTTAACTAAAGATCAGCCTGCTGGATAAATGGCACTCGATCAGCACCGCAGGCTATAGTTGGCAGCGTTGATCATAGTATTCTGACAGCGGTGAGAACACAGTCAGAACACAGTAGCTCAGTGGGAAGTGATTCCTCCATCCACCTTGACTTACTGATATGTCTAAAGGTAAAAAAAAAGTCTAATGCCGTGTACACACGGTCGGACATTCCGACGACAAAATCCATCTGATTTTTTCAGACGGATTTTGGCTCAAACTTGTCTTGCATACACACGGTCGCACAAAGTTGTCGGAAAATCTGATCGTTCAGAACGCGGTAACGTAGAACGCGTACGACAGGACTATAAAGAGGGCAGTAGCCAATAGGTTTCGTCTCGTAATTTATTATGAGCATCTGTGGCACTTTGTCCATCGGAATTGCTACTACACAATCGCAATTTAAATGATTGGATTTGTGCACTTTGTGTGTCAGAAATTCAGACGTAAAAAAGTCAGATGGAACCCACACACGATCGGATTTTCCGACAAGATCCGATCGCACATTTTCTGTCGGAAAGTCTGACCGTGCGTACAGGGCATTACAGTCTGTGCTGTCTATACGTTCTTCCTCTCACATTAGAGAAGGAAATTTGGAATCTGATTGCTAGGAGCAACACACAAGTGTCAGGCCCCAAAGCAGCCATGTTTCTTGAACTGACATAAGATCACTTCTAGCTCCATCTAGTCACCAAAGTGCATAGTTTTGAAGTTTGCAAGAACCTCTATGGGCCATTGGGGCAAAATATAAAGGAGTCTATAACTCACATTATCTAATTGATCAATTGTACAGAGCCGATTTGTGTCACCTCTAGGGCTGCAACTAACGATTATTTACATAATCGATAATCGATTAGTTGGCCGATTATTATTTCGATTAATCGAATAATCGGTTAATAACCTAAAAAAAAAAAAAGTTTGCTGCAATTTGCATTTTTACATTTTTTTTGGCCAATTTGTTGTTGGGCAGATTAAAAAAACACAAATTGCCACAAAAAATGCATTATTACATGCTTTTCTGCAGCTTCTTCATTTAAGTATATTGAACCAAAAAAACAAAATAGCACAGTTTTGCATTAAAAAAAAAAGTCCTTGTCTTTTCCAAATATGCAGCAGCTGAAAAAATCATGGATGTGAACGTGTCCCATAGGAAACCATGTAAATAAACTGTAGTGTGTTTCTGCAAAAAAAGCACCAAACAACACAGAGGTGTGACCCAGACCTGAGATGTTTAGTAACATAATGGGATTAAAAAACTAAAATTAGTACAAAAAGAGCAAATAATCGCTACTGTAAGGGGTTCATTTTTTACTATGGGACAGTGAAAGTAATATTTACAGTAGCGATTTGCTCTTTTTGTACTATAAAGGGCTATTTTTTTTTTAACCCCCATTATGTTAGTGGCCGATTATTCGATTATGAAAATAGTAATCGATTAATTTCATAATCGATTAGTTGTCGATTAATCGATTAGTTGTTTCAGCCCTAGTCACCTCACATTGGATAAAAAAAAAAAAAACAACCAACAAAAAAAATATATATAATTTGACGCCTCTTAACCACTTTCAGACCGGACCATTTTGCTGGTAAATGACCAGAGGTCTTTTTACACTTTGGCACTGCGCTGCTTTAACTGGTAATTGCGCGGTCATGCAATGTTGTACCCAAACAAAATTTGCGTCCTTTTCTTCCCACAAATAGAGCTTTCTTTTGATGGTATTTGATTGCCTCTGCGATTTTTATTTTTTGCGATATAAACGTAAAAAGACCGCAAATTTTGAAAAAAAATGATATTTTCTACTTTTTGTTATTAGAAAAATCCAATAAACTCAATTTTAGTCATACATTTAGGCCAAAATGTATTCAGCCACATGTCTTTGGTAAAAAAAAAGTCAATAATTGTATATTTATTGGTTTGCGCAAAAGTTGTCACATCTACAAACTAAGGTACGTTTTCTGGAATTTACGCAGCTTTTAGTTTACGACTGCCTATCTCATTTCTTGAGGTGCTAAAATGGCAGGGCAGTACAAAACCCCCCCAAATGACCCCATTTTGGAAAGTAGACCCCCTAAGGAAATTGATAAGAGGCATGTTGAGCCCATTGAATATTTTATTTTTTTGCCTCAAGCGATTGAATAATGACAAAAAAAAAATTTTTTTTTTTTTTTTACACAAAGTTGTCACTAAATGATATATTGCTCACACATGCTATGGGCGTATGTGAAATGACACCCCAAAATAAATTCTGCTGCTTCTCCTGAGTACGGGGATACCACATATGTGGGACTTTTTGGGAGCCTAGCCGCGTACGGGGCCCCGAAAACCAAGCACCGCCTTCAGGCTTTCTAAGGGCGTAAATTTTTGAGTTCACTTCTCACTACCTATTACAGTTTTGAAGGCCATAAAATGCCAAGATGGCACAAAACCCCCACAAATGACCCCATTTTAGAAAGTAGACACCCCAAGCTATTTGCTGAGAGGCATGTTGAGTTCATGGAATATTTTATATTTTGCCACAAGTTGCGGGAAAATTACAAACTTTTTTTTTTTTTTTTTTTTTTTCACAAAGTTGTCACTAAATGATATATTGCTCACACATGCCATGGGCATATGTGAAATGACACCCCAAAATAAATTCTGCTGCTTCTCCTGAGTACGGGGATACCACATATGTGGGACTTTTTGGGAGCCTAGCCGCGTACGGGGCCCCGAAAACCAAGCACCGCCTTCAGGCTTTCTAAGGGCGTAAATATTTGACTTCACTCCTCACTACCTATTACAGTTTTGAAGGCCATAAAATGCCAAGATGGCACAAAACCCCCACAAATGACCCCATTTTAGAAAGTAGACACCCCAAGCTATTTGCTGAGAGGCATGTTGAGTCCATGGAATATTTTATATTTTGCCACAAGTTGCGGGAAAATTACAAACTTTTTTTTTTTTTTTTTTTTTTTCACAAAGTTGTCACTAAATGATATATTGCTCACGCATGCCATGGGCATATGTGAAATGACACCCCAAAATAAATTCTGCTGCTTCTCCTGAGTACGGGGATACCACATATGTGGGACTTTTTGGGAGCCTAGCCGCGTACGGGGCCCCGAAAACCAAGCACCGCCTTCAGGCTTTCTAAGGGCGTTACAGTTTTGAAGGCCATAAAATGCCAAGATGGCACAAACCCCCCCCAAATGACCCCATTTTGGAAAGTAGACACCCCTAAATTTAGGGGTACACTAGTGAGACTAGGTAATAAATGGCGGGTGCCCTGAAACTATAAAAAAATAACTAACCAACCAGCGTCACCTGTAACAGTTATATGGTGATCACTGGTGAAAGGGTTAACTAGGGGGCAATCAGGGGGCTTTATGCGGTAGTATATGGGGGTCCCTGGCGCTATAAAAAGCTGCGGCGAACCTAAATACCTACTTGCCTAACTAGCGTCACCTGTGACACTAATACAGCGATCAGAAAAACGATCGCTTATTAGGCTGGGTTCACACTGGAGCGATGCGGGAACGCCACGAATGCGCGGCGGGTTCCCGCATCGCATGCCTCCCGGCGGCAGTTCACACTGCCCTATGCGAACTGCTGGGAGTGTCAGTGAAATGTTACTGACACCCCCAGATCAGTTCGCATATCGCAGTGCGATCTGCAAACTCGGATCGCATGGTGTGAACACCCATGCGATCCGATTCTGCTGCGGGCCAAAAAAAGGGTCCCGTGCGAATTTGCGGCGGGTGCGGCGGGTGTGGCGGGTGCGGCGAATGGCTGAACTCGAATCGCACAGAGATCGGATGTGATTTGCACTGCAGTGCGAATCACATCCGTTCTCAAACCGCTGCAATCTGAACCCAGCCTTAGTGACACTGGCGACGGGGGGTGATCACGGGGTTAAACCTTTATTGGGGGGGTTAGGGGGGTACCTTAGAACTAAAGGGGGCTAACCCTAACTGCCCTAACAGTTATTAGTCACAAATGACACCCGCCGGGTGATCAGGGGGTTAAACCTTTATTAGGTAATAAATGGCGGGTGCCCTGAAACTATAAAAAAATAACTAACCAACCAGCGTCACCTGTAACAGTTATATGGTGATCACTGGTGAAAGGGTTAACTAGGGGGCAATCAGGGGGCTTTATGCGGTAGTATATGGGGGTCCCTGGCGCTATAAAAAGCTGCGGCGAACCTAAATACCTACCTGCCTAACTAGCGTCACCTGGGACACTAATACGGCGATCAGAAAAATGATCGCTTATTAGGCTGGGTTCACACTGGAGCGATGCGGAAACGCCGCGAATCCGCGGCGGGTTCCCGCATCGCATGCCTCCCGGCGGCAGTTCACACTGCCCTATGCGAACTGCTGGGAGTGTCAGTGAAATGTTACTGACACCCCCAGATCAGTTCGCATATCGCAGTGCGATCTGCAAACTCGGATCGCATGGTGTGAACACCCATGCGATCCGATTCTGCTGCGGGCCAAAAAAAGGGTCCCGTGCGAATTTGCGGCGGGTGCGGCGGGTGTGGCGGGTGCGGCGGGTGCGGCGAATGGCTGAACTCGAATCGCACAGAGATCGGATGTGATTTGCACTGCAGTGCGGTGCGAATCACATTCGTTCTCATAAACCGCTGCAATGTGAACCCAGCCTTAGTGACACTGGCGACGGGGGGTGATCACGGGGTTAAACCTTTATTGGGGGGGTTAGGGGGGTACATTAGAACTAAAGGGGGCTAACTCTAACTGCCCTAACAGTTATTACAGTCACAAATGACACCAATGCAAAAAAAAAAAAAAAAAAAAAAAAAATGACATTGGTGTCACTGTGACTGGGGGGCAGGGGTAATTGGGGGGGTGATCGGGGGGTAAAGGGGGGGTGTGAGTGTGCCTGGCATGTTCTACTGTGTGTGGGATGTGTTGGTGCAACTCACTGATCCGCTCTCCTCCGTGTCGGAACAAAAAATACCGACACGGAGGAGAGAATACATCACTTCCTCTCCTGTGTTTACATTACAGGAGAGGAAGTGATGTCACCGGGGATTTCTATTCGTCGGGAGCGATCGCGAGGGGGTGGCCATGAATGAATGGCCGTCCCCTCGTCCGGGATCGCTCCCGAACGAAAACCGACCGCCGCAGGCACCGGGCGGGGGCCCGATCGGGCCCCCGACCCGCGGGAGGCAAATCACGTACATGTACGTGCTTATGCCTGCCCGTGCCATTCTGCCGACGTACATCGGCGTTAGGCGGTCGGCAAGTGGTTAAGAACATCAAGATGACAAAACGTGTCGGGATGGAGCAGAAAGCGATGTCATTCTATACAGTATGGGAATATCCAATTTTTTCTTGGACTTTTCATTAACTTTTTGGAAGTTCATCCATGGGAATCAGCAGTGAAATCTCTGAATGAACCATCTGTTACTCAGAAGACTCATTAAGGCTTGATTATCTAGTCCTACTTATGTGAATTTATTGGCAGAGACTTTGGTTTGTACATAGTGGAATGTGATATTCTTTTACTCGTGGCAAAGGTTTTCTCTATTGTTACCATTACACAGAAGAAATTTCATATATTTCTCATATTTAGTATGGTTCCCTATATGTTCATAATTATTCACTTAATTTGGTGGTACACTGTGCAATATTATCAGTGGGAGTAAACCGTGCCCTATCTTTGGTATTAGAGTGTCCCATTGTTAGTGTCAGTGGGCGAAATAGCTCCCCATTGTTGGTGTCAGTGGGCAGAATAATGTCTCCTATCAGTGGGTGAATAGTGCCCCAAGGGACGGATAAAAGGCAAGCAAAGGGCCCCAGGCCACAGTTTGGACACCCTTGCTCTAATACTTACAAGGTATTGGGATACAGTTGCTCTCATTTGTGTGGTAAATCCTAGCGCTGGTGTATAGCTATAATTTAATATAACCTTCAACCATCATCATTTGAGATAAGAACACTAAAAGGCGATCAGTTGGTTTCCATGGGTGATTGCAGAGTACCGAGAGTTACCGACTGAAGGCCACAGCCTGATTTCCTTCCAAGAACATTTATGGTGCTAATAAATGTGAAAAATGAGTTCTAATTAAATTAGTAAAGCAGTTGGCTAATGTTATATAATACTGCAGATTCATCATAGCTAATTTAGCAGTCAGACAAGGTGTGTCAGAGTTTTCCGTATCTGGTCCAAGTCTTGGCGGTACGACAGACAAGTGTTCCTTCTGAGTAGACGCACCTCAGGGATCTGAAGAACATCCTACGTCTCTAAGACAAGCTCGGATCTCCCTCCCTCTGGACTGCTTGTTTACAACCTATGTGGCTTGCATATTACAGAATGTTCTGCAGAAGCAGACTATCCCAACAGGGTTTGACACAATAAGTAGCACCTTTTCGCATCAACTCGTAAACCTCTAATTGAAGGCTTAGCACTGACAGCGACGGCGACATGGTGGCCATTCAGAACAGCCCGTCTCTGGGCGTGTGCACCTATTAAGTCATTTTCATAAAACGCATAAAGTGAGCTTTAAAAACAGGAGGACTCTGTGTGCCTGTTCCATACTCGTGTGCCCGTTCCATATTTGGCTACAGTGATTGTTAGGCTGAGAACACGCCATTCAATTACCAATGTCCGTACAGCTCGTCATATACAAAGACTGCTCTATTAAGTGGCTCGGCCAATGCAGACTGTGCTATTCAACAATACACATCACATAAAGAACAAGAAAATGAGCTCTGCCCGAGGAAAATGGCTCTAAATTATACTTCATAGTGCTCATACTTGTAGGCGTATTAGAGCAAATATATATATAAAGCATTCAATATCAACTACAAAAAAGGTCCTCTGTGAAAATGTATGTACCTAGAGATCATCACAGTGTATTATTTGCCGGATAAATCATATTTAATAGCAGTCTGGCAGGAGACATGATTGTCACCATCACAGAGCCGAGGCAGCAATTTTTGTATGGCCTAGGCCAGCCTTTTTCAACCAGAGTGCCCTCATACCCTGGAGTGCCTTCAGGTTTCTTCAGGGGTGCCTTGGCAAAACGCCTAACAATTGCCCTAAAATTGTATACAAGCCAGTGAGTGGATGACGCCCGCCCTTTAGTTACACAAAGCCACAGGTTTTCATTGTGCACCTTAAAAGCCTTCTAGCCACCGGTGCCCTAACAACAAACAATGTCATCAGTTGATAAAGGGGGCCTTGGGCGCCTGCAAAACATTCTTGTTTGCCCCTCCCCTGCCCCTCTCCGTCAGCACTGGGGTCACATGCACGAGGGAAAGAAACTGTGGGAGAAGAGAAACATTGGAGCACTAGTCAGTACCAATGTGCTTTGGATGAATAAATCACCTCTAACATTGGGGGTCCTGCTTGTGTGGTTGCTGCTGAGTTATGTATTTTTTTTTACATTTTAGAATGGGGTGCTTCGAATTTTAAAGGGTGCCTTGACTGAAAATAAGATTGAGAAACACTGGTCTAGGCCAGTGATCTTCAAACTGCAGCCCTTTTCTTGCCTTTATCTGGCCCGTAGTACCATTCGTCCAACTGATATCAATGACTGGGCACCTTTCATCCTACAGATGCCAATAATGGGGCACTATTCCTCTCACAAAAACCAATGATGGAGCCCCATTCCTCCTACAGATACCAACAATTGGGCACTGTTTCTCTCATAAAAAAACAATGATTGAGCATCATTTCTCCTAAGGATGCCAACAATGGGGCACTATCCCTCTCACAAAAACCAATGATGGAGCACCATTCCTCCTACAGATACCAACAATGGAGCCCTTTTCCTCTCTCAATGATGGGGCATGGTTTACTCCCGCTGAGGCCAGGGCCTGGCCACCGTCCACCACCCCTAAAGTCTGAAGGACAGTAAACTGGCCCTTTGTTTAGAAAGTTTAGAGACCCTTGGTTTAGGCCATACTTTCTCAACTAGGGTTTCCCCTGAGACTTCCAGTGGTTCCTTGATGAGCAGTTTCTTCCTCTGATATAAAAAGGGATTTTCCAATGACCACAGATGTACAGAATATTCTTCCCACTGACCACCACCCTAATTTACAGTGAGTTGTAGATATACCAGTAGTTACTATTATGAGGGGTTCCCAGAGGCCATAGTTATTTCAAGGTATCCTCCATGTTACAAAGGCTGGTCTAGTCAAAGTCCCTCAAGTTGTGACCCTGACTCCAGACAGGTCCACTTTGAAGCGAGTTCTCTTCTTGGGTTATTATGATTTTTCAGTCACAGAGGACAAAAGCCTCGTGTGAATGTGGTTTTCAACCTGGTTTTGAAACCATTCCAGCAGCAATAGAAAAATATGAAGACTCCCAACTGAACCACAAGAATCCAAGCGGCAGTTATTCCCACAGACAGACATTGTGATTGTACGTCTTCTCCATCATATCTGTGTCCACACATGTTTATGACAAGAACTCACACACAGCTTTAGCTAAATCAGTATATTTTACAACCCGGCCACCCACCGACCTACTAACATCAACTACAAACATATCAGTGCCAATTATTTTAGGATGCAACTATAAATTAAATGTAGTTGCAAACCCTAACTGGATGACATTTAGGGGCTGATTTACTAAGACTGGAGAGTGCAAAATCTGGAGCATCTCTGCATAGAAACCAATCAGCTTCCAGGTTTTATTGTTCAAGTTTAATTCAGAAAAATCAAGTTAGAATCTGATTGGCTGCCATGCACAGCTGCATCAGATTCTGCATTCTCCATGTTTTAGTAAATCCTCCCCTTAATTTGCCAAAGCACTATGTATCATAAACAATTATGTATCATAAACAATTATGTATCATAAACAATTGCCAGCTTTTTTTTATTTTATAAAATGCTGTTTTAACACATATCACATTATAATTTTGCTGACTTTTCCACTTAAAAGGTACCGTCATTTTGCTAAAGTACACTGAAAGACAGCTCAGAATGAACAAGCTGCATGAAGCCCAGCCCATGTCTAATTTCTTCATAAACAGCAATGTCGTCATGTAGGTTACCATAGTCCCCATATTGATGATTGTATTACTATGTACCTAGGATGAAAGTCTAGTGTTAATACGGTGCAGAGAGCGTAGTGTAAATACATGAAATTTCCGTTGGAAATGGCAACGGAAAAGGTCCGATCGGACTATGTTGTCGGAAAATCCGATCGTGTGCGGACTTTTTTCCATCGGAAATCTCGGCGGAAAAAGTTTGAGAGCAGGATCTAAAATTTTCCGACAACAAAATCCAGTCGGACTTTTTCTGATCGTTTGTAGAGACTTTGGAGGGACAAAGTGCCACGCATGCTCAGATTAAATTACGAGACCAAAGCTATTGGCTACTGGCCTCTACGTAGGCTCATCGTACGCAACGAACGTCACCTCGTTCTGAACGATCGGATTTTCCGACAACTTTGTCCGACCGTGTGTATGCAACACAAGTTTCGGACAAAATCCGTCGGAAAAAAATCTGCGGGATTTTGTTGTTGGAATGTCGGACCGCGTGTACAAGGCATAAAACTTGAATATGTTCATCTGCATATGTTCCACAGTACTCAATGTAAAACACGCCTGGAATGGAACGTCCAGATTCCTGACGCTCATCTGGATTGTTAAGTGATGAAGGATTATGTAAGACGGTTTAATACAAGCAATCCTCAGCCTTCTATTACTCACACCGCCAGTGCTGAGCACACTGCAAGCTCCATCATAGTGCAAAGTCTTCCTGGCCCTACGAGCCGACATGCAGCCCGGTCACCGATATAAATGACAGTTATATTCTCCAGCTGCTCACTTCTGACTAAACAAAATCAAAGGGAATTGTTGAAAGTCCTGAGAATTTTCTACACAAGCGCTGTTCTTTTTTTAAAGCTCAACTCCAGGAATTGCAACACCCTTTCAGCGCCCCCCACCCCACCCCCAATAAATGCTTAGGGGTAGAGAATAAGGTGTAAAACTTACCTCACTCTGGCAGGCTTTGGTGCTCTCCTTTGGCGCACTATCGCCGTTAGCAGATATGGTGTTAGTGGCGGCTTCTGTGCCGGCGGCGCGCACGCGACCCACAGCTGGGCACTTAAAGGTAACGTACCTGTACGTGATTGTGCCCAGCCGTGCCATTCTGCCGATGTATATTGGCGTGAGGCGGTCCTTAAGTGGTTAAAGAGCACCTGTCATTTCAGATCCATCATGGCAGCGCCTGTTAGCGGGTACCCACTCACCTGCTGCCGCCACGTCCCTCACCTTGTGTCATTGCTGCATCACCAACCGTCCCATTAAAGTGAATGGGACTGTCGGTGTGTCAACAGCGAATCAGAGGAGGAGCCTCTGCGGGACAGAGATGACAGTTGCTCTTTAGACCCCTTTCACACTGGGGCGTTTTTCAGGCGCTTTAGCGTTAAAAAAAGCACATGTAAAGCGCCTGAAAGAAGCCTCATCTGCAATCCCAATGTGAAAGCCCAAGCGCTTTAAGAGCCCTTTCACAATGTCAGCGCCCGAAAAAAAACTTAAACTAGCGGCGCTTTACCAGCATTTTTCGAGCACTAGTGGGACGCTTTTAACCCTTGCTAGTGGCCAAATAAAGGGTTAAAAGCGCCCACAAAGCGCCGCTGCTAAAAGCGCTTTGCAGGCGCTTCCCTGTGATTTCAATGGGAAGGGGCGCTCCAAAAGCGCTGCAAAGAGCCAGCGCAGCACCTCAGTGTGAAAGCACTCGGGCTTTCACATTGGGATTGCAGATGAGGCTTCTTTCAAGCGCTTTACAGTCACTTTTTTTAACGCTAAAGCGCCTGAAAAAAATGCTTGAAAAACGCCCCAGTGTGAAAGGGGTCTTAAACATTATGATTTAAATCGAGTTGATTTAAAGCAATCCTTTTTACTAGTGATTTAAATCATGATTCAAATCCACCCCGCTGCAGAGTCCATATTACGAATTGGTGGCTGTGAAAAAAATGCCACTGCGGGACAGAGATGACAGCTGCTCCTTAAAGCGGGAGTCCGCCGTTTTTTTTTTTTAAAAGCCAGCAGCTACAAATACTGCAGCTGCTGACTTTTAAAATAGTGACACTTACCTGTCCAGCGCGCCCGCGATGTCGGCACCTGAAGTCGATCTCTCGATCATCTCTCGGGTGCTGCCGCCGACATCTTGGGTATGGGAATCAGGAAGTGGAGCCTTTCGGCTTCATTTCCCGGTTCCCTACTGCGCATGCGCGAGTCGCGCTGCGCAATAAGGATGGTCCCCGCTGTCTCTGGGATCCGTGTGTTTCCCAGCAGGCAGCGGGGGACTTTCGGAAAGGGGCGTAGATTCTGCGGAAAGGGGCGTACCTTCTGCAGAATCTACGCCGGAAGTGGGTGCAGATACCTGTACTGTACAGGTACCTGCACCCCCCTGAAAGGTGCCAATTTTGGCGCCGGAGGGGGGGAGGATTCCAATGAGCGGAAGTTCCACTTTAGTGTGGACCTCCGCTTTAAAAATGATGATTTAAATCGAGCCTTTTTCTAGTGATTTAAATCCAATCCACCCTGTAAGAGACACAGACAGCCACATTATCTAGTGAGAAACTGCAGGCAGTGTTTATTTTGTAAAGTGTATGATGCTTACATATTATTACCAACATATTATTAGGAGTAACAAAAAAAAAAAAGCCATGTATAACATTTAAACACTAAACAAGAACAAACACGTGTAGTAATCCTGAAGTGTGAGCTGTCAGTCATGCCCAGAGAGATCAGATGTGATGCCTGTGAGTGTATCACTTCCAAGACTCGCCAGCACCATGGAATTCCATGTTTTGATATCAGAACGATCCACCCCACACCGCACATCAAAGACGTCTGTGCAGAGCGGCTGCTCCCAGCCTGACAGCTTGCAGGCGCCAGGTGGGATTAGTGGAAGTAAGCTGGGTGAGCAAATGTTCTCATTGTGCTACTGTGCGTGTCACTGGCCAAACACAAAGTGGGCGAGCGCTTTCCGGGGCGCAGACGAACGCCACGTTATTCTGGGGGGTTTTAACGGATACACCTCCTCCCCCCAGTCACAGTTATGGTGGGGAAGCCTCTCCTACAACATGAACAGCAAGGCTTACACTCTATTCTAGATCTCCTTTCAACAACATATTCTGCTGTTTGCTGCATTCACTGCTGACAGCCAACATACAACACAGGCAGATCTCACTTTTATTAAAATAAATTTAATTAAAAATATATTTTTTTTTAAATCAATTTAAAAAATAAAAAAAAAAAGCTGATTTAAATTTTTTAAAAAATCAGATTTTCTTTAGATTTTTTCCAAAAAATCATTGATTTTTATCCCCCCTGCTTGGCTGTCATGGGAGCATAGGCAGAACCCCAAAGCAACTAATAAAAACACAATACAATGAAACAGGCCAGGGGCTCCTTATTATTAGATTCAATGACAATGTGGCGGCACAGACACAGCCGTTGCTCCCAATTGGACAGCCGTGCGGATGCGTCTCTCCGATCACACGCTGTCTGACAGCTCCAGCTGACCATAAAAAGGAATAAAATGACAACTGCCCCCTTTGATAGAAGAGATGGAAACCACATAGATCAGGAGTTGGGACTTCGCTCTGAACTTTGTAATCTGCTTATATATTGAAGTCTAAGACAGCCAATCAGTATTTATATTAGAGGTCAGCAATGGCAGCCCCATATTTCTCCCAGTTTGGGGTTTTTATATAATGCATTGTTTTCTGCTGCCTTGCTTACACTGAGAACCATGTCTGCCTCCACCTTACCAACCTATTCCACCCTATGCTGCAGCCTTAGGCAAGCCATAGATGATGTGATTTTCTTCTCTCCCGCAGCACTATAGTGTTCTGTCGGCAGGGAACCTTCTCTGCCAGCAGAACACAATGTTTACTGCTGGTGGCAATAGATAGCCGCCAGCAGTAAATTCATGCAAAAAAATCCAATAGACGGGTTGTACTGAAGTTGATTGATGGATCGACTTTAGTACAACCAGCCTGCCCATCCATGGATTGAATCTTACCTCGGATCCGCTGGAATGCCAGATATTCGATCTATATGGCGGCTTTAGTCTCAGCCTCGATTTCTCTCTACAGAGTTGGTAGACCACCAATGCCACTAAAAAATATCATTGTAACAGCCGCTGGCACTCCTACCAAATACAAACATGTGTGCTAAAGCAGAATAAAAATCCGTAATCCCAATGGCAGTCACACTCTGCTGCCAAAATGTAATAGACTAGGCAAACTAATAAATAAATAAAAGGTACCCGTATTTGCGGGGCACGAGTGCCCAGTTAGATCACTGCATCCTGGGAGATGGATGTTCTCAGGCTTCCTTCCCCTGATTTCTCCAGCCCCTCTGCTTGGCATAAAAGGAAACCATCATTTGTATTACTTTGTATCCCCTGACTCCCTCCCGTCACTTTTCATGGAAGCAGAATGAATGAAATCCATTCATATTCCAGTTATAATGCAATCAGGAAAAACAGGTAAAGCCTCTTTCACACGGGCAGTCTGATCGGGTCCAACGGTCAGTGTTCGTTTTTCAGGTGGACCCGATAAGAAACTCCATGCAAGTCTATGGGCACGTAGATGCAGAGGTGAGTCCATCCGGAAATGTCTGCTGGATGGAGGAATGCCCACCCTACACCCCCCTGTGCTGGGACACTGTGTTTGGATGGCAGGACCCACTGCTGTCAGAATACACCAATCTGCAGCCGCTGATCTAGAGACATCAGCATGTCCCTTTGACAGAAGTCAATTATACTATCAAATTCTGTCAATCAGGGATGACCGCACACTGATGGAAATTTGGCTGGTTCCTGCTGAACTGGCAGAATATTGATCAGGGTATGACCAGTAAGGAACCTCTTTCTGAGCTTGTCCAGTCTTGTGGTCACGTGCCTTGTTAAGGGTCCTTAGAGTAAACACGTTACTACAGTTTATACATTTTGGTCAGATCCCCCCCCTTATTAGGCAAGCCATAGATTATGCAATTTTCTTTCTTTCCAACTACAGGTGGAAGGGAAAAAAAACCTGCTCCATTCTCCCATCAATGGGGATTCCTTGTGTTCTGACAGAAAGATGCTTCCCTGTTGTGAGCATACAATGATCACTGCTGTCGTCTACAGCCACCAGCACTGATCACATGACAGAAATCCAATGGGAGGGTTGTACTGAAATCGATCAATGGATTGAAATTCATCCAATTCCTCCGATTCCTGCTGAACCAGCCGAATTTCCATCCATCTATGGCCGAGTTAAAGTGTTACTAAACCCGGTAATATGAAAATAGTTCATACAGACTGATTTTACTGTTGTGGGTTTAGTAATACTTCTGTAGAGTGGAGAATGGCGGTTTATAAAAGGTATGCACACCATGTCTCCTGACCCACTCCGTCTATATGAGTCGTTGATAGAAGTTACAGGGATATGTATACAAAGTTTTTTTTTTCTTCAAGTTGCTGTAATGTACAGTCATGGTGGGCTAATGCCTAATCCATAGATAACTAATCACCTCTACTTGTAAAGCTGACCTTGGTGGGTGGGGGTGGGGGGCACCCCTCTTCTAAAAACAGACTTCAAAGAGTCTTCTTAGAGAACCCATTCCTTTAATAACAAGGGAGCTGAATGTAATCCTTTCTAAAGCAAACAAGTGAAAGGAACAAAGGTCAGCACTTAAACACAGCGGGAGAAAAGACCACCTAAAATAGAGGAAGCCCCCATCCTCTCCATGGTAATCCACAGAGCAGCCTAAGGAAGCTCATTATGACAAAGTGTGACAATGGATCGGAGGAATCCATCCAGACCTGGGAACAGGGCTCAGCCTAATGGAGCAGAAATGATGTGACCCGGACATAGAGCATAGGGGACACGATCACCACAACACTGAGCCTGGGATTTGTCCCTGCAAGGGAGGTCATAATTATTATAATGCTATAATAATCCTGTATAGGTGAGGTATAATAATCCAATATAGGTGGGGTATAATAATCCTATATAGGTGGGTTATAATAATCAAATATTGGTGGGGTATAATAATCCAATATAGGTGGGCTATAATAATACAATATAGCTGGGCTATAATAATCCTATATAGGTGGGGTATAATAATCCAATATAGGTTGGCTATAATAATACAATATAGGTGGGGTATAATAATACAATATAGGTTGGCTATAATAATACAATATAGGTGGGCTATAATAATCCTATATAGGTGGGCTATAATAATCCAATATAGGTGGGGTATAATAATCCTATATAGGTGGGTTATAATAATCAAATATTGGTGGGGTATAATAATCCAATATAGGTGGGCTATAATAATACAATATAGCTGGGGTATAATAATCCTATATAGGTGGGCTATAATAATCCTATATAGGTGGGGTATAATAATCCAATATAGGTTGGCTATAATAATACAATATAGGTGGGGTATAATAATACAATATAGGTTGGCTATAATAATACAATATAGGTGGGCTATAATAATCCTATATAGGTGGGCTATAATAATCCAATATTGGTGGGGTATAATAATCCTATATAGGTGAGGTATAATAATCCAATATAGGTGGGGTATAATAATCCAATATAGGTGGTGTATAATAATCCAATATAGGTGGTGTATAATAATCCTATATAGGTGGGTTATAATAATCAAATATTGGTGGGGTATAATAATCCTATATAGGTGGGGTATAATAATACAATATAGGTGGGGTATAATAGTCCAATATAGGTGGGGTATAATAGTCCAATATAGGTGGGGTATAATAGTCCAATATAGGTGGGGTATAATAGTCCAATATAGGTGGGGTATAATAGTCCAATATAGGTGGGGTATAATAATACAATATAGGTGGGGTATAATAATCCAATATAGGTGGAGTATAATAGTCCAATATAGGTGGGGTATAATAATCCTATATAGGTGGGTATAATAATCCTATAAAGACATAAATCCCTCCCTTTGCCTATGCTACCCACCAACTACAAAATCACTAAAACAGGAGAAGCGCCATCTTCAGTCCTTGTCCACACATTCAATGTATTATTTTAAATTCAAGCAGTGCAAGTTCCTGGATGTGACTTGGTATCCCTGTACAGCAGAGCTCAGATAGGGGGAGAGAAGCAGCACAAAACTCTGCTGTATTGAAGTACAAGAAGCATGCTGCTAGGAGGAGAGAGCAGGGTGACATGAGCTCACCATTCAGCTGCTGGCTGGGTGAGGGACAAAACCTGTAAAGCTGGCGATACATTATACAATTTTCTTATTCAGTTTCTATGTAGTGGAAGGGCCGGCCTGACTGCATACACATTGAAGGTGTTTAGATTTGACCTCATATTATAAGCTTTTGGTAAATCTAAAGGACAGTTGTACAAGATAATTGTATAATGTATGGTCAGCCTTTAGTGTTACTGAACTGCAGCAGAGAGAACTCAGGTCTCCTGCCCTGCCTAGACAGGGCTGTGCTATGTGGCGGAGCTGTGTAAATTCCAGGACTGGATTGTTGCGAAAACAAATCGTTTGACGAGTAAAACAGCCAACTTATATGCATTGTATCTGTGTATTTAGCTGTTAGCATGGCGTTCAGTATTAAGACATCTGAACACCACATACTTTTTATTTTTAAATATAATGAAAACCTGTCATGTTAACATTTCAAATATTACATCCTGATTAGAGATCTGCTTTACTCCTGAAGTGACAACCCAGCCGAAAATATCACCAAGAAGTAGAAGAATAAAAACAAAGGACATCTCCACACAGGCCTGACAAATGTGAACCTACATAGTGGGATTGTCCGATGACAATGGGCGCCATGTATAGATGGCAGAGCTGTCATCACCAATACACTCAGCTGTCACTGCCGCTGACCTAGGCGGCTCTACCAAACAATACGCCACAAAACCAACACAGGACAGCCAACAAAACCGCCCCATGACAAATACGCACATCCAGGTCAAAGCTGTGTTTAACCTTTCCGTCGCCTAAAACTGCGCTGATTACAACTGAAAATCAAAAAAAAATTCTCCAAAAACTGCCCGGCAAAAGTACAGCCAAATGTTTTTAAAACTGCTAATTTAATAACCTTAAAAAATAACATACTTACTATTATTGTTTGTTATTATTATTTAATACTTAGTATTATTATTATGAATTATAAACCTTAATGTTAATTCTGTTGCTCACCTTTGAGGTCAAAGCTTGCGTTCTGGTTGTAGATGGGGAGGGTTGGGCTGTAAGGTTCTTATTACCGTCTGTGGTCCCCGGTGGAGATACGTCATTTTATTTGCCTGGGTGACCACTGGGACCAGGACAGAAAATGGTGGGAAATCCACACCTCGGGTTTCTGTCCCCCTCTTCAAAGGAAAAATCTCACTCCATGACGTTATGGGAAAAAGACCTCTCCCAATCCTTCCACATTCTACGATGGCACAACGCCACCAACTATGACTTTAAACATTCAAGATGTGCTACACACTGGGAATCCCACAGCTGGTACTACACGCCAACACGCCTATCCACGTTCTCTCCCTCCTACTCACCACTTTGTTGGAGACGATGCGGAGAACCAGGATCCCTTTTACACACATGGTGGCCGTGTCCTAATCTATTTCCATTCTGGATCAAAATATTTCATTTCATCTCCTCGGTGATTGGTTATAAACTGGATCCAGACCCCGCATCAGCAAATATGAACATTGGCCCAAACGACACCTTCCCTTCATCATACACTGCATGAGCCAGGAGATCCATCATATGTGAAGGGAAGCAAGCAGAACCTCCAGATCTCTCCTCTTTCACGGACTACCTTAACACACAAATTTAGCAAATTGGATAATGCTCTGCTGGGGTTTTTCACCTTCCTCTGGGTCAACTGTGGGTATAGAATTGGGTTTATGGGATTGTATGATATTATTTTTATTTTTTTGTGGTTGAACTGGATGGACTTGTGTCTTTTTTCAACCTGCCTGACTATGTAACTATGTAACAATCTCAATTTGATCTTATGTTCTCCATCAAGAATGGTGAAGGCCAATCCTTCTGGTCCCTTTGGTCACCTTGGCTTCAACACCCATCCTTAATGATGGCACGATAACACCCTTTGTTTCACTGGGAAGCCATCCTTTTTGCTCCCCAAGCCTATCCTGTGTGGTCTCCCCTCTTTTTGAAAAATCCGGTTGGGTTTTTCTCCCTAGAGTTGCCAAAACCAGATGCCGCATTTAGGTAACAGCTCTCTTGCTTAATGCTAATAATGCTATTATTTAATGCCTTTTACACACCCGTATAGGCTTTAAGAACCTGATTTACTGAACTACATCCTACAGAATGTTTGGGTCATTATCACCAGTTTCATTATCACCAACTCCTGGAATATTATTATTTGAAAACGATGTTCATTACTTATTGGTAATGAAATTGTATTAATAATACTTGTTTAACCACTTCCCACCCGGCCAATGCACATATACGGCCGGGTGGGAGCCATCTACTTCTGATAGGATGTTCAGGAATGTCCTTCAGAAGGAGCAGGATCGCGCGCGCGTACCCACGCAGCGGCGCAATCCCGATGTGCTCGTGTCACCCAGACACGGCGCATCTCAGATCGGCAGGAGGGCTCTGTGATTGGCCCTCCTGATCACATGACGGCCGTGTCCAATCACGGCCGTCATGTGATGTAAACAAACAGCCAGTTGCTAGGCAATCGGCTCTCCTCTCCTCACACAGAAGTCATCGCTGAGGAGAGGAGAGCAGATCGCTGCAGCCGGCTGATGATCAGTGAGTATGAGCTGTTTTTTACAGCTTTTTACTCACTGATCACCAGTCTAGTGTAATACACAACACACCACACAGTACAAACACAGTCCCCACATATGTCCCCAAAACATACGTCCCCAAATAATAAAAACACATGTCCCTAATAATAAAAACATGTCCCCCACATATGTCCCACTAAAATCACATGTCCCAATGATTATCTGCACACATATGTACGTGATCACCTGCACATATATGTACATGATCATTTGCGTACATATGTCCGTGATCACACAAACCAATTATTATACACTTAACGGAATTTTTTTTTACCAAAAACATGTAGCAGAATACATTTTGGCTTACATTTATGACAAAATTTGATTTTATTGGATTTCTTTTAAAATAGAAAAAAGAAAATATTGTTTTTTTTCCAAATTTCCGCTTTTTTTGCGCTTATATCGCAAAAAATAAAAACGGAGTCGTGAATAAATAACACCAAAATAAAGTTCTATTTGTGCGAACAAAATGATAAAAATTTCATTTGGGTACAGTGTAGCATGACCGCGCAATTGTCACTGAAAGCGCTAGAGCGCTGAAAGCTGAAAATTGGGCTGGGAAGGAAGGGGGTGAAAGTGCCCTGTATTGTAGTGGATAAGCAACTTGAAATTTAATAAAATATGACTGATTTAAAATGGTGGGAAATCCAAAATGTTACAGCTATCTCCGAAACAGGAAACCCCCTCTAACTGTGATGAGCGTTCTGGGGGATTTCCGCTCTCTGTAGAAAGTTGCCCTCTCACCTACTGCTATGTCTCTGAAAGAGGAAGAGAATGGGAATCTCCCAACAGAACAGAAAACTTTCCTTCCGATACCAAAACAATTCAGCCAACAATAACTAAATAAAAAATGCTAGTCGGTACAAATTGCCCAGCTGGGCCTGTTTTGGGTTCTGTAACGCAGATGTTCCCAACCTCGCTCCTCAAGTACCCCCAACTGGTCATGTTTTGGGAATTGCGCTTAGATAAAATAGCTGTCCAAAATACCAAGCCATTGACTCTGATTTGAAGCCCCTGTGCGAGATAAAGGAAAACCTGAAAACATGGCCTGTTGAGGGTACTTGAGGACTGAGGTTGAGAAGCACTGCTGTAGGGGGTCTCCAAGAATCTGAAGGATGTGCGCTTCTATCTCCTGTACTACACATCGGGGCTGGTGTGTGTAGTATAGGTGCGGTGAGAGCCGCCCTTACAACAATAGCACTGTTTTAACTTTTTTGAGGTATCCCAAAGAAGATGTTGCGGTGACATGTAATGCATTGGTACAGAGCACACACCACCACACAGGTATGGAGTGATAAGGCCCATAGGAAGCCATTGTTCTCTCTGTGCCCATAGAGACAGACTTTTTAATGTGGAAGAACCCTTGAAACAACGTTCTGGCTTCAGGGAGCCTCTTCTAATAATGACTATATCTACAATGCAGGGAACGCCAGTGTGGTGGTCAATAGGAAGATTGCACCTTGCACTTGTAGTCATTGGGAAGAATCCCCCCTTATAGACAGATAAAAGATCACAGGTGTCTGGGGTGACTTATCTGAGAGACAGACATTGCTCATTGACCAAGGAACCCCCAACAGCTTCTAGAGGAGGAAGCCTAATCCATGCAGATCAAAGGTCATAGGAAACGTGTCCATTGGTGGGTAATATGAACATTGGAGCAGAACAAACCTGCTGCTCGTAAAAACCAGATAAAAGCGGGGGGGGGGGGGGGGGGGACTGAGAAAAGGAACATCAATGGTAGCCACTGTATGTCCAACAACCCTCAGCCCTTGTACACACGGTCGGAGAATCTGTCGGAATGCGTCTTATCGGACCGTGTCGTCGGATAATCCGACTGTGTGTGTGGTATGCATCGGACCGATTCCGTCCAAATCTCTGTCCGACCCAATTTTCCAACATGTTGGAAATATTTCCCGACCAACTGGGCCGGACGGACCTAATCAGATCATGTGTAGAGCATTTTCATCGGACCAAGTGCCACGCATGCTCAGATCTAATTCCTACATCAAAGCTATTGGCTACTAGCCTGAATGTAGTCCCATCGTAATGAAATTACGTCATCACGTTCTGAAAGATCGGATTTTTCGCCCCAACTTGGCCCGACCGTGTGTATGCAACAGTTTCGGACACAATCCGTCGGACTAAATCCGACGGGCAAAATCCGACGGATTAGGTTGCCAAAATCTCCGACCGTGTGTACGTGGGCTCAGTGTGTCTAGTGTTCTCCATTACCACTGTGACAATCGTATTCCATCCGCTGCTATCTGATCGTTGATATTTTGGAGATCTTTATAAATGAGGTTCAGTCAGCTGATCTTCTGAAACTTTTCCTGGCAGTCTGTAGAAGGCAGAGATGCCATGATGTCCCCTCGCATTACACCCAGAGCAATGTCTGTCACCTATGAGATGATACAGTGGGAAGGATTGTGCAAGCTTGAAGAGAAGACCTCTTTTCTTCCTCCATCTCCTCACCACCCCAGCTCAGGTGGAACTAGATGGACTGGTGTCTTTATTCAGCCTTACCAACTATGACACTATGAAGGCAGCCAATGGTCAGATCCAGGGCCGTCTTTAAGGCAGGGCAAAAGGGGCAGCTGCCCTGGGCCCTGTCATTGTTGTGGGGCCCAAAATAGCTGCCTCACACTTGTCAACTATCCAGGTTTAAATTCCCTTGTCCCTTGAAGTTTTAGTCCTGTGCTGTGTCCCAATATCTCAGTATGAAGTGCTGCTACTAATGCTGCCCAGCTCTGCCCTATTGTTGTGTGCAGATGACTCACCTGCACACCCTGTGTTTACATGTAAATATGTAAATAATGGCGACAATACTAAGTAAACAGCTGTGGACGGCGGCATTGATATGTAAATAAAAGCAGCATTCATATGTATATCATGCACCCCTGCAGTGAGGAGATGATGTGCTGTAACGTCTAGCAACCAATCAGTGAGCCGTAATGATATGCCGTAACTGCTGGTAACCAATCACAATAGCTGCCTGATCTGATACAGTAAAATGATTTTAAGTCTAGCTGCTATTTATTGCATGTCTCAGAGCAGGTGGAGAGCAAAATTGTGTGGGGGGGCCCCAAGAATAATTTTGCCCAGGGTCCATTCATCATTAAAGACTGCCCTGGTCAGATCTGCTCAGATCTCTATGTGATGACCCCCAACTTCCATGTAGGAGAGGCTGGAAGAGCCGACATATCTATAGCTGTGAGAACTGGAACAGAGAATCTTCGGATCGGCCGCACACCCACACAGAGAGTAAAGTATAAAGTCTTTATTGAGGCATAAATATTAAAAGCACTGGATGGGTACAGGCAGGGGAAATGCAGGTATGTTGACGCGTTTCACACTATAGAAGTGTTTGTATGGAGGGACATGTGTTTGTATGGTGGGACATGTGTTTGTATGAAGGGACATGTGTTTGTATGGTGGGACATGTGTTTGCATGGGGGGACATGTGTTTGCATGGGGGGACATGTGTTTGTATGGGGGGACATGTGTTTGTATGGTGGGACATGTGTTTATATGGAGGGACATGTGTTTGCATGGAGGGACATGTGTTTGTATGGTGGGACATGTGTTTGTATGGTGGGACATGTGTTTGTATGGAGGGACATGTGTTTGTATGGAGGGACATGTGTTTGTATGGGGAGACATGTGTTTGTATGGGGGGACATGTGTTTGTATGGTGGGACATGTGTTTGTATGGAGGGACATGTGTTTCTATGGAGGGACATGTGTTTGTATGGAGGGACATGTGTTTGTATGGGGAGACATGTGTTTGTATGGAGGGACATGTGTTTGTATGGTGGGACATGTGTTTGTATGGAGGGACATGTGTTTGTATGGGGAGACATGTGTTTGTATGGAGGGACATGTGTTTGTATGGTGGGACATGTGTTTGTATGGAGGGACATGTGTTTCTATGGGGGGACATGTGTTTGTATGGGGAGACATGTGTTTGTATGGGGGGACATGTGTTTGTATGGAAGGGACATGTGTTTGTATGGAGGGACATGTGTTTGTGTGGAGGGACATGTGTTTGTATGGTGGGACATGTGTTTGTATGGTGGGACATGTGTTTATATGGAGGGACATGTGTTTGTATGGAGGGACATGTGTTTGTATGGAGTGGAGGGACATGTGTTTGTATGGAGGGACATGTGTTTGTATGGAGGGACATGTGTTTGTATGGAGGGACATGTGTTTGTATGGAGTGGAGGGACATGTGTTTGTATGGAGGGACATGTGTTTGTATGGAGGGACATGTGTTTGTATGGAGGGACATGTGTTTGTATGGAGGGACATGTGTTTGTATGGTGGGACATGTGTTTATATGGAGGGACATGTGTTTGTATGGTGGGACATGTGTTTATATGGAGGGACATGTGTTTGTATGGTGGGACATGTGTTTGTATGGAGGGACATGTGTTTGTATGGTGGGACATGTGTTTGTATGGAGGGACATGTGTTTGTATGGAGGGACATGTGTTTGTATGGTGGGACATGTGTTTATATGGAGGGACATGTGTTTGTATGGTGGGACATGTGTTTATATGGAGGGACATGTGTTTGTATGGAGGGACATGTGTTTGTATGGAGGGACATGTGTTTGTATGGAGGGACATGTGTTTATATGGAGGGACATGTGTTTGTATGGTGGGACATGTGTTTATATGGAGGGACATGTGTTTGTATGGTGGGACATGTGTTTATATGGAGGGACATGTGTTTGTATGGTGGGACATGTGTTTGTATGGAGGGACATGTGTTTGTATGGTGGGACATGTGTTTATATGGAGGGACATGTGTTTGTATGGAGGGACATGTGTTTGTATGGTGGGACATGTGTTTGTATGGTGGGACATGTGTTTATATGGAGGGACATGTGTTTGTATGGAGGGACATGTGTTTGTATGGAGGGACATGTGTTTGTATGGTGGGACATGTGTTTATATGGAGGGACATGTGTTTGTATGGTGGGACATGTGTTTGTATGGAGGGACATGTGTTTGTATGGTGGGACATGTGTTTGTATGGAGGGACATGTGTTTGTATGGAGGGACATGTGTTTGTATGGAGGGACATGTGTTTGTATGGAGGGACATGTGTTTGTATGGTGGGACATGTGTTTATATGGAGGGACATGTGTTTGTATGGAGGGACATGTGTTTGTATGGAGGGACATGTGTTTGTATGGTGGGACATGTGTTTATATGGAGGGACATGTGTTTGTATGGTGGGACATGTGTTTATATGGAGGGACATGTGTTTGTATGGTGGGACATGTGTTTGTATGGAGGGACATGTGTTTGTATGGAGGGACATGTGTTTGTATGGAGGGACATGTGTTTGTATGGAGGGACATGTGTTTGTATGGAGGGACATGTGTTTGTATGGTGGGACATGTGTTTGTATGGAGGGACATGTGTTTGTATGGAGGGACATGTGTTTGTATGGAGGGACATGTGTTTGTATGGAGGGACATGTGTTTGTATGGAGGGACATGTGTTTGTATGGAGGGACATGTGTTTGTATGGAGGGACATGTGTTTGTATGGTGGGACATGTGTTTATATGGAGGGACATGTGTTTGTATGGAGGGACATGTGTTTGTATGGTGGGACATGTGTTTGTATGGTGGGACATGTGTTTATATGGAGGGACATGTGTTTGTATGGAGGGACATGTGTTTGTATGGAGGGACATGTGTTTGTATGGTGGGACATGTGTTTATATGGAGGGACATGTGTTTGTATGGTGGGACATGTGTTTGTATGGAGGGACATGTGTTTGTATGGTGGGACATGTGTTTGTATGGAGGGACATGTGTTTGTATGGAGGGACATGTGTTTGTATGGAGGGACATGTGTTTGTATGGAGGGACATGTGTTTGTATGGTGGGACATGTGTTTATATGGAGGGACATGTGTTTGTATGGAGGGACATGTGTTTATATGGAGGGACATGTGTTTGTATGGAGGGACATGTGTTTGTATGGTGGGACATGTGTTTGTATGGTGGGACATGTGTTTATATGGAGGGACATGTGTTTGTATGGAGGGACATGTGTTTGTATGGAGGGACATGTGTTTGTATGGTGGGACATGTGTTTATATGGAGGGACATGTGTTTGTATGGTGGGACATGTGTTTATATGGAGGGACATGTGTTTGTATGGTGGGACATGTGTTTGTATAGAGGGACATGTGTTTGTATGGAGGGACATGTGTTTGTATGGAGGGACATGTGTTTGTATGGAGGGACATGTGTTTGTATGGAGGGACATGTGTTTGTATGGAGGGACATGTGTTTGTATGGTGGGACATGTGTTTGTATGGTGGGACATGTGTTTGTATGGAGGGACATGTGTTTGTATGGAGGGACATGTGTTTGTATGGTGGGACATGTGTTTGTATGGAGGGACATGTGTTTGTATGGTGGGACATGTGTTTATATGGAGGGACATGTGTTTGTATGGAGGGACATGTGTTTGTATGGTGGGACATGTGTTTGTATGGAGGGACATGTGTTTGTATGGAGGGACATGTGTTTGTATGGAGGGACATGTGTTTGTATGGTGGGACATGTGTTTGTATGGAGGGACATGTGTTTGTATGGTGGGACATGTGTTTGTATGGAGGGACATGTGTTTGTATGGAGGGACATGTGTTTGTATGGAGGGACATGTGTTTGTATGGTGGGACATGTGTTTGTATGGAGGGACATGTGTTTGTATGGTGGGACATGTGTTTGTATGGTGGGACATGTGTTTGTATGGTGGGACATGTGTTTGTATGGTGGGACATGTGTTTATATGGAGGGACATGTGTTTGTATGGAGGGACATGTGTTTGTATGGAGGGACATGTGTTTGTATGGAGGGACATGTGTTTGTATGGTGGGACATGTGTTTGTATGGTGGGACATGTGTTTATATGGAGGGACATGTGTTTATATGGAGGGACATGTGTTTGTATGGAGGGACATGTGTTTGTATGGAGGGACATGTGTTTGTATGGAGGGACATGTGTTTATATGGAGGGACATGTGTTTGTATGGTGGGACATGTGTTTGTATGGTGGGACATGTGTTTATATGGAGGGACATGTGTTTATATGGAGGGACATGTGTTTGTATGGTGGGACATGTGTTTATATGGAGGGACATGTGTTTGTATGGTGGGACATGTGTTTGTATGGTGGGACATGTGTTTATATGGAGGGACATGTGTTTATATGGAGGGACATGTGTTTGTATGGTGGGACATGTGTTTATATGGAGGGACATGTGTTTGTATGGAGGGACATGTGTTTGTATGGAGGGACATGTGTTTGTATGGTGGGACATGTGTTTGTATGGTGGGACATGTGTTTATATGGAGGGACATGTGTTTGTATGGAGGGACATGTGTTTGTATGGAGGGACATGTGTTTGTATGGAGGGACATGTGTTTGTATGGAGGGACATGTGTTTGTATGGTGGGACATGTGTTTGTATGGTGGGACATGTGTTTATATGGAGGGACATGTGTTTATATGGAGGGACATGTGTTTGTATGGAGGGACATGTGTTTGTATGGAGGGACATGTGTT
The DNA here is from genome assembly GCF_037356315.1 of Lithobates pipiens. Classification (NCBI taxonomy): domain Eukaryota; kingdom Metazoa; phylum Chordata; class Amphibia; order Anura; family Ranidae; genus Lithobates; species Lithobates pipiens. The sequence continues at coordinate 1,375,874 of NW_027507787.1, read as the reverse complement.
TATATGGAGGGACATGTGTTTGTATGGAGGGACATGTGTTTGTATGGTGGGACATGTGTTTATATGGAGGGACATGTGTTTATATGGAGGGACATGTGTTTGTATGGTGGGACATGTGTTTATATGGAGGGACATGTGTTTGTATGGAGGGACATGTGTTTGTATGGTGGGACATGTGTTTGTATGGTGGGACATGTGTTTGTATGGAGGGACATGTGTTTGTATGGAGGGACATGTGTTTGTATGGTGGGACATGTGTTTATATGGAGGGACATGTGTTTGTATGGAGGGACATGTGTTTATATGGAGGGACATGTGTTTGTATGGTGGGACATGTGTTTATATGGAGGGACATGTGTTTGTATGGAGGGACATGTGTTTGTATGGTGGGACATGTGTTTATATGGAGGGACATGTGTTTATATGGAGGGACATGTGTTTGTATGGAGGGACATGTGTTTGTATGGAGGGACATGTGTTTGTATGGAGGGACATGTGTTTGTATGGTGGGACATGTGTTTGTATGGTGGGACATGTGTTTGTATGGAGGGACATGTGTTTGTATGGAGGGACATGTGTTTGTATGGTGGGACATGTGTTTATATGGAGGGACATGTGTTTGTATGGAGGGACATGTGTTTATATGGAGGGACATGTGTTTGTATGGTGGGACATGTGTTTATATGGAGGGACATGTGTTTGTATGGTGGGACATGTGTTTGTATGGAGGGACATGTGTTTGTATGGTGGGACATGTGTTTATATGGAGGGACATGTGTTTATATGGAGGGACATGTGTTTGTATGGAGGGACATGTGTTTGTATGGAGGGACATGTGTTTGTATGGAGGGACATGTGTTTATATGGAGGGACATGTGTTTGTATGGAGGGACATGTGTTTATATGGAGGGACATGTGTTTATATGGAGGGACATGTGTTTGTATGGAGGGACATGTGTTTGTATGGAGGGACATGTGTTTGTATGGTGGGACATGTGTTTGTATGGTGGGACATGTGTTTGTATGGAGGGACATGTGTTTGTATGGAGGGACATGTGTTTGTATGGTGGGACATGTGTTTGTATGGTGGGACATGTGTTTATATGGAGGGACATGTGTTTGTATGGAGGGACATGTGTTTGTATGGTGGGACATGTGTTTGTATGGAGGGACATGTGTTTGTATGGAGGGACATGTGTTTGTATGGTGGGACATGTGTTTGTATGGAGGGACATGTGTTTGTATGGTGGGACATGTGTTTGTATGGTGGGACATGTGTTTATATGGAGGGACATGTGTTTGTATGGAGGGACATGTGTTTGTATGGTGGGACATGTGTTTGTATGGAGGGACATGTGTTTGTATGGAGGGACATGTGTTTGTATGGTGGGACATGTGTTTGTATGGAGGGACATGTGTTTGTATGGTGGGACATGTGTTTGTATGGAGGGACATGTGTTTGTATGGTGGGACATGTGTTTATATGGAGGGACATGTGTTTGTATGGAGGGACATGTGTTTGTATGGTGGGACATGTGTTTATATGGAGGGACATGTGTTTATATGGAGGGACATGTGTTTGTATGGAGGGACATGTGTTTGTATGGTGGGACATGTGTTTGTATGGAGGGACATGTGTTTGTATGGAGGGACATGTGTTTGTATGGAGGGACATGTGTTTGTATGGTGGGACATGTGTTTGTATGGAGGGACATGTGTTTGTATGGAGGGACATGTGTTTGTATGGAGGGACATGTGTTTGTATGGAGGGACATGTGTTTATATGGAGGGACATGTGTTTGTATGGAGGGACATGTGTTTATATGGAGGGACATGTGTTTATATGGAGGGACATGTGTTTGTATGGAGGGACATGTGTTTGTATGGAGGGACATGTGTTTGTATGGTGGGACATGTGTTTGTATGGTGGGACATGTGTTTGTATGGAGGGACATGTGTTTGTATGGAGGGACATGTGTTTGTATGGTGGGACATGTGTTTGTATGGTGGGACATGTGTTTATATGGAGGGACATGTGTTTGTATGGAGGGACATGTGTTTGTATGGTGGGACATGTGTTTGTATGGAGGGACATGTGTTTGTATGGAGGGACATGTGTTTGTATGGTGGGACATGTGTTTGTATGGAGGGACATGTGTTTGTATGGTGGGACATGTGTTTGTATGGTGGGACATGTGTTTATATGGAGGGACATGTGTTTGTATGGAGGGACATGTGTTTGTATGGTGGGACATGTGTTTGTATGGAGGGACATGTGTTTGTATGGAGGGACATGTGTTTGTATGGTGGGACATGTGTTTGTATGGAGGGACATGTGTTTGTATGGTGGGACATGTGTTTGTATGGAGGGACATGTGTTTGTATGGTGGGACATGTGTTTATATGGAGGGACATGTGTTTGTATGGAGGGACATGTGTTTGTATGGTGGGACATGTGTTTATATGGAGGGACATGTGTTTATATGGAGGGACATGTGTTTGTATGGAGGGACATGTGTTTGTATGGTGGGACATGTGTTTGTATGGAGGGACATGTGTTTGTATGGAGGGACATGTGTTTGTATGGAGGGACATGTGTTTGTATGGAGGGACATGTGTTTATATGGCGGGACATGTGTTTGTATGGAGGGACATGTGTTTGTATGGTGGGACATGTGTTTGTATGGTGGGACATGTGTTTGTATGGAGGGACATGTGTTTGTATGGAGGGACATGTGTTTGTATGGAGGGACATGTGTTTGTATGGTGGGACATGTGTTTATATGGAGGGACATGTGTTTGTATGGAGGGACATGTGTTTGTATGGTGGGACATGTGTTTGTATGGTGGGACATGTGTTTGTATGGAGGGACATGTGTTTGTATGGAGGGACATGTGTTTGTATGGTGGGACATGTGTTTATATGGAGGGACATGTGTTTGTATGGAGGGACATGTGTTTTCCAGCGCTCTGCTATTGGTATTGTCTGCTAGAGAAGCATTGCAGGGGAGGAACGAGGAAATTCCTGTCTAAGAACTGAAAAACAAACCGCCACCTGCGCCTCACATCATCAACTCAGGGGAAGCACAGAGGCTGAAAACATTCCCCTCCTTAGGGACACACGGGGGACCCCCGCGACCTACAATACCCTGCATGGCTGATCGGGGACTTCCCACTACTACCATCACACCTGTCATCTGTGTCCAATCTACTACATCATCACATCTACATCATCACACATGTACATATGTACTATATCATCACACACGTCTAATACATTATCACACATATGTAGTACATCATCACACATTATATCTGTGTCCAGTCTACTACATGATCCCCCCAGGACACAGCCATGTATAGGAGACACTGCAATGTGCTGGTTACATAGGCTCTGTGTATAGGGGGTGTCATAGTGCAGTAGTAGTAGTAGTAGTAGTAGTAGTGTGGCGGACATACATATGATGTAATATGGAGAGCAGACAGGTCATATGTCACCAGGAGGACAGGGCACATAGCAACCCACATTACATGGGATGAAGATCATAGAGATCTCTGGATGAGGACATCATCCACCTACCTCCAGGGAAAGCACACGGGACACACACACAGGGACTGCTGGTTCTACATGACATGGACTGTGTGGGTTCAGGACAGTGAGGAGCAGATACAGGGGAGGACAGTAATAGATCAGATCTGCCACACTCAGCAGTCTACAATACAAGGGACACCTCCTAATCCTGGTCCCTGGAAATGAAGGACAACAACCAGCTCCGAGCTTTACTACACATGTCCACAGGAGTCCCACAGGAACACCTCCGATGTGACAAAGCAGAATCTTGGTAAAGCAAAGCTTCTGGCTGAGGAACACATGAGAGGGACAGTGATCACAGCAGACAGGAGCACACATGACAGCAGAAGTGATGAGAATAGACAGGTGCACACATGACAGCAGAAGTGATGAGAATAGACAGGTGCACACATGACAGCAGCACAGATCTGATCAGACAGGAGCACACATGACAGCAGAAGTGATGAGAATAGACAGGTGCCCATGACAGCAGCACAGATCTGATCAGACAGCCTCAATGACAGCAGACAGGAGCACACATGACAGCAGACAGGTGCCCATGACAGCAGTACAGATCTGAGCAGACAGCCTCAATGACAGCAGACAGGTGCCCATGACAATAGCACAGATCTGAGCAGACAGGTGCACACATGACATCAGGTGAGATATGTAGCGGTGGCCCCGCCCAGATTGCACACACTGGGATCGCTGGATGAGCGCACAGCTCAGTCCTAGAAGAACACTATGGGACTTACCCTCATTTTGGGCACCATACACACAGGCGCTCCGGATCCTATGAGGGTGAAGAATGGAGGTCTCTCCTCTCCCGGGCACTCCTCAGTATCTAGTCTGTGGACATAATAATCCTCGCACACGGCTCTCGTCTCCCCGCACACTGGTGTAGAGCTCCTCTCTCCTCTCCTCCTTCTCATAGACTCACATAGGACGGCGCTGATATCTTGTTTTGTAGCTCTCTCCCTCCGCGCTCCGCTCCGGCCCCGCCCACTCGCCTTTTATGGAAGCGCATAGATATCATTTATATACTGTATACTGTACACAGGCTCCGCCCCTCTGAGAGCGCACAGGGACCGTCACCTCACCTCAGAGGGGAGAACACCGTCCGACACCACCACACACCACCACAAATCACCTACAGAGGGACGACTACAAATCCCGTGTGTGATGTCATAGGCGGGAACTTCCCCGTGTATACAAAGTAATAGTATACATGAAGCCCCATATACTATATAATGAGGGAGAACTTCCCCATATATACAAAGTAATAGTATACATGAAGCCCCATATACTATATAATGAGGGAGAACATCCTCATATATACAAAATAATAGTATACATGAAGCCCCATATACTATATCATAAGGGAGAACTTTCCCGTATATACAAAGTAATAGTATACAAGAAGCCCCATATACCATATAATGAGGGAGAACTTCCCTGTATATACAAAGTAATAATATACATGAATCCCTGTATACTATATAATGAGGGAAAACATCCTCATATATACAAAATAGTATACATGTAGCCCCATATATTACATAATGAGGGAGAACATCCTCATATATACAAAGTAATAGTATACAAGAAGCCCCATATATTATATAATGAGGGAGAACTTCCCTTTATATACAAAGTAATAGTATACATGAAGCCCCATATACTATATAATGAGGGAAAACATCCTCATATATACAAAATAGTACACATGAAGCCCCATATATTATATAATGATGGAGAACTTCCCCATATATACAAAGTAATAGTATACATGAAGCACCATATACTATATAATAAATGAGAACTTCCCCATATATACAAAGTAATAGTATACATGAAGCCCCATATACTATATAATAAATGAGAACTTCCCCATATATACAAAGTAATAGTATACATGAAGCACCATATACTATATAATAAATGAGAACTTCCCCATATATACAAAGTAATAGTATACATGAAGCACCATATACTATATAATAAATTAGAACTTCCCCATATATACAAAGTAATAATATACATGAAGCCCCATATATTATATAATGAGGGAGAACGTCCCTGTATATACAAAGTAATAGTATACATGAAGCCCCATATACTATATAATGAGGGAGAACTTTGTGTATATGAAGTTATTGCCCAATATATGATAAATAATAATACGTTCTGACACAAGCCCAAACCCCAAGCTACAGACATAACGCAAAGCCATCCCCTCAGAATCATATACCGTAGTATATGTGTAAGTCCTGCACTGATGAGTATTGCATGTGAAACAATCCAACAATAAAATAATCAGACATGTAAGTCCATGTAAATCATGGGACTATGAGTCCATTAAAGCAACAATTCAGTGCAAAACGTGTGAAAATAAAAATCCAAACGCTCCAACGCACTCAAACAATTCAGTGAGAGCGTGCCAGACCCCTCACCAAGCCGTTTTGGGGCGCCCTCTGCACTTTCCTATTTGGTTCTCAGCACAAAGGTCACATACACGGGTTACTTTACTCCCAGGAACAGGATGGACCATGGAGCCAGGAAAGACCCCTCCCAATGGTGTCCCTGCAGTATGTACCCCTTTACTTCCACGACTAGACAGCAGTCTGATCAATGGACCCAGCTACTCAGCCATGGAGCAGGCAATCAGGCTTAAGGAAGACAAATGTTTAATGATAAAAAAATAAAGATTCTGCATTCAATTATAACACAGCAGATAGCACTCCACATAATACAAGACACAAATCTGAGCACCACTGTCTGCATATGAACCGTCAGCCAGTAGTCACCAAACTCATCCACCCCCCAGACACCAGACTTACTGCAGGATTGCAGGACTCCACCCAACGTGTTTTGTCATTACAGACATTGCCCTTGACACCTGTCTATCATGATGTAGTGTGGCAGAATAATGTTATTCAAAAAGGCAGCTGACTGCCCAGAGCTCCAAATATTTTGTCTATTCACCTATTGATCTGTGTATAATGATATATATATATATATATATATATATATATATATATATATACATATACACACACACAGTATATAAACACAGTATATATATATATATATATATATATATATATACATATACAGCATATAAGCAAGACAACTTTTAGATCATTTTACCAACAATTATATTTAAACTTTATTTTTTTCGTTTTGGATAGAGTGGAGAAGAATTAGAACCCCTGTCAGTTTTCATTGCTGTCTGTCCACCTGTTAGGGAGATTCACCCTCTTTATTTCTCCCGTTTACCATAATCATTGAAAGTGAAAGTTAAAAAAATCCTGTAATTATCAGGGATTCCCTCTCACTTCCTGTTTTGGCTATGGGACAGGAAGTGATGGTAAATCTCCCCAATGGAACACATATGGAAAAAAAAAACCTGACAGGAGCTATAACCCCTCCCTTGCTCTATTCAACATGAAAAAGTTTTGCCTTTAGTTCTACTTTAATTCTAGTACATAAAAGTAGAGAGGTCTGTATGCTGAAGATAAAGAGAGGATGGCACTGACTCATTCTTGGCAAAAAGTCACCCCCCCCCCCCCTCCCTTTGGTGAGTCACTAATGATTTTTACTCTCACACATTTGTGTAAATATTTCATCTCACTTGTCCTTCAAAGATAGAGCAAGCTTTTAACAAAGTCAGTAATTAAAATAATTTTTAGTATGAAATTTCACATCCGCTCAGTCTACTCTTACAATACAGTAGCTCCAATTTTTTTCATTTTCCTCCTGACCTATGCAATACTACCCAAGTCATTAGGGTCCACCTACCCAAGACATTAGATTCCATCTACCCAAAACATTACAGTCCATCTACCCAAGACATTACGGTTCATCTACCCAAGACATTAGGGTCCATCTACCCAAGACATTAGGGTCCATCTACTCAAAACATTACAGTCCATCTACCCAAGACATTAGGGTCCATCTACCCAAGACATTAGGGTCCATCTACCCAAGACATTAGATTCCATCTACCCAAGACATTTGGGTTAATCTACCCAAAATATTAGGGTCCATCTACCCAAGACATTAGGGTTCACCTACCCAAGACATTAGGGTCCATCTACCCAAGACATTAGATTCCATCTACCCAAGACATTAGGGTCCACCTACCCAAGACATTAGATTCCATCTACCCAAGACATAAGGGTCCATCTACCCAAAATATTAGGGTCCATCTACCCAAGACATTAGGGTTCACCTACCCAAGACATTAGGGTCCTTATACCCAAGACATTAGATTCCATCTACCCAAGACATTAGGGTCCATCTACCCAAAATATTAGGGTTCATCTACCCAATACATTATGGTCATCTACCCAAGACATTAGGGTCCTTCTATCCAAGACATTAGATTTCATCTACCCAAGACATTAGGGTCCATCTACTCAAAATATTAGGGTTCATCTACCCAATACATTATGGTCATTTACCCAAGACATTAGGGTCCATCTACCTATATTATGAGAGTTGTGTATGTGTACAGGCCCCTGCTATACACACCCAGGACTAGATTCCTATCGGTGGAAGATGCAGGCAGACAATGTCGGTGCCCTTAATACCACTCATCTGCTTGGATCATTTCTTTTACACAAAACATTTTCTTCTCTTCCAGGTCTTTATCTGGATTACAGTGATATGATAATGTGTAAATAATCATATGAAATTACTATTTATACTCATGTGTGTCCAATAGTTATACAGGGTAGAGCTGCCTCTATAGTCATATGCCTTCTGTGCCTAATATAAAAAATACAGCCCTGTATACATACTTGAGCATTGGACTGTTTTTTCAAGAGCAGGACCCCAGAGCAGACCCCTCTGAAAATCCTACCCCAACATCCATGAGAGAGAGCTTAGGGAAGGCAGGGTTCATTTTAAGGCTGCATCCACAGCTCAGCGTTTTTGCACATTTTTTTTTTTTTTTTTTTTTTTGCACATTTTGCTACAGCATTTGAGCTTCAGGTGTTTTTTCTATTAGGCTATAGAAAACAGTATCATCTGTGACATCACTTATGGCTGCACACTATTGATAAATGCCCCAACCATAGTCACAACGCTCTAATGACCTGCACACTATTGATATTTGCACTGCTTCTTGTAGAATTTCACGTGTCAGATGCTGGTGAAAGGCCTACGTGATTAGGCTTGACAAGAGTACCTGTTTAAAACTAGTACTTGTGGGATTTTATTATTAGTGTCAGGCTTTTAACATTCTTGATGCCAAAGAAATATAGATTACTACCATCTACTACACTCTGTAAGAGCCTTTTATTTTACAATGGGGAAGCCTTGAAATATTGTCCGCTCTCAGAGAACCTGCTAATAATTGCTATGTTCAAAGCTAATGGTACATTAGTGGGATGGTCAGTGGGAAGAACGCTCCTTACATTTAAGATCATTGGTAAAAAATCCCTCCCTGAAAAGCTGAACAGATTAGTGCTGTCAGAGGTGATTTATCTGAGAGGAAGAAATTGCTCATTGTTTAAGGAACCCCTAACAATTTCTGGAGGAACCCTAGGATTCTATGGAACCTTGAATGAGAATAGTTGCTCTATAACAAGCATAGATAACGTGGTTATCACCACCCTAGCCACACACCATGGATAGTGTTTTAATGAGACGCAACAATAAAATCCCTGAAATATCCTATCTGCTGGAGGAGTCTAGTGAACATGTACGTTGTACATTTACATTGCGACCATCGGATTGGAAAAGCGAATAGAATTCTAGGACGCATCACTAAAGGGATCGCCAGCAGGAGGAAGGAGGTTCTGATTCCCCTATAAAGATCTAGTGAGACCTCATTTAGAATACTGTGTCCAGTTCTGGAGAGAGATGGTAACAAAAAATGGTGAAAGGTCTGGGGGATAAAACATATTGCGAGCGACTTCAAGAACTTAATACCCTGTTTCCCCAAAAATAAGACCTAGCGTGATTGTCGGTGATGGCTGCAATTTAACCACTTCAGCCCCGGACCATTTTGCTGGCTTAAGACCAAACCACTTTTTGCGATTCGGCACTGCATCACTTTAACTGACAATTGTGCGGTCGTGCGACGTGGCTTAATTGAACAAGGCGAGGTTAGAAGCTGATTGGTTACTATGCACAGCTGCACCAGATTCTGTGTGCACCAGTTTTAGTAAATCTCCACCTAAGCCCTCATTTACACTGAACACGGCTTTGAAATCGTTCTAGTTCATATGAACTCACAATTTCAAAGCCACATTTCAGTCTGACTTTTCTAAAAGCTCAGACAAGCTTTATACTGTAAATTCTGGACTCTGAACGGATGTAGAGAAGAGAAGACTATGGATAAACAGGTAAACTTATGTAGTAGGTTTGTTTGATCTGTGTATCACTTGAGGATTGTCACGTCACTGGGTATATGGGAGGGTTTACAACCACTTTAACGTGCCATAGAAGACTACGAGCAGGCAGATTTTTTTGTGGTGGTACATTGGTTTTGTGGTGGTGGTGAGGTAGGTTAATTTTATTACAGAAGAGACTTGCAATACGTAGCCTGCTGGCTTGTAAGTTTTTAAATGTTGCCTTCAGTTTCTCTTTAAGCATATAAAGAACATAAATAGTAAAATGTGTGCAGATACTGTTGGATGTTGGATGTGCCCTGGGACTCAAAGCTGAAAGGTTCTGAAATATATATATATATATATCGATGGCGGCCCATCCATAGAGGGTGAATGTGCGCCACTTCCCATATCCCTATGTATGTGCCCGGCCCCCTGATCTACATATCAGAGTGCAAGACCGTGGATTCCAATGTGGGGGTGGGTGTTTTTTTTAAACACCCGATTAGAGCCAGAGGCTCTGATAGGCTTCAAAAAAGGGTGGCCTCAGAGCGCAGAGCATTGCACTCTGATCCCTCCCTGTTGTGTGATGATAGCAATTTATTTTTTTGCTATTTTCACACTAAAGTTCCTCCCCACCAATCAGGAGACAGGTCCTGAAACCTATTTCCCAATTGGCCAAAGAGTCAGGCGATCCTATTGGATGCCTAGTGCTTTGGCGGAAGAGGAGACACAAGCTTGAGGAGCAGGCACTGGAGCCGCCGCTGCCTGCACTCCAGGAGAGGAGGAGAGGACACCACATCCCCCCACACAAGCAGGTAAGTGCCAGACCACCCATGGGGGGGATGCTGTCAGTGCCGTGCTGCATCGCCCGGTGGGAGGGATGCTGTCAGTTCCCCACCACTGGGGCGGGGGTTTGTTTGCTGCCCCCCCAAAAAAGAACCCACCAGCCACCACTGATATATATATATATATATATATATATACAGTATCTCACAAAAGTGAGTACACTCCTTACAATTTTGTAAATATTTTATTCTATCTTTTCATGTGACAACACTGAAGAAATAACACTTTGCTACAATGTAAAGTAGTGAGTGTACAGTTTATATAACAGTTTAAATTTGCTGTCCCCTCAAAATAACTCAACACACAGCCATTAATGTCTAAACCGGCGGCAAAAAAAGTGAGTACACCCCTAAGTGAAAATGTCCAAATTAGGCCCAATCATCCATTTTCCTTCCCCGTCCCCAGTGTTATGTGACTCATTAGTGTTACAAGGTCTCAGGTGTGAAGGGGGAGCAAGTGTGTTAAATTTGTTGTTATCTCTCTCACTCTTGCATACTGGTCACTGGAAGTTCAAAATGGCACCTCATGACAAAGAACTCTCTGAAGACCTAAAAAAAAAGAATTGTTGCTCTACATAAAGATGACCTAGGCTATATGAAGATTGCCAAGACCCTGAAACTGAGCTGTAGTTCCAAGACCATACAGCGGTTTAACAGGACAGGTTCCACTCAGAATAGGCCTCGCCATGGTCGACCAAAGTAGTTGAGTGCATGTGCTCAGCGTCATATCCAGAGGTTGTTTTTTGGGAAATAGACGTTTGAGTGCTGCCAGCATTAATGCAGAGGTTGAAGGGGTGGGTGGTAAGCATGTCAGTGCTCAGACCAGAAGGAAGCCTCTTCTAAAGATGATGCACAAGAAAGCCCACAAACAGTTTGCTGAAGACAAGCAGACTAAGGGCATGGATTACTGGAACTATGTCTTGTGGTCTGATGAGACCAAGATAGGCTTATTTGGTTCAGATGGTCAAGCATGGTGGTGGGAGTGTCATGGTCTGGGGCTACGTGAGTGCTGCCAGTACTGAGGAGCTACAGTTCATCGAGGGAACCATGAATGCCAACATGTACTGTGACATACTGAAGCAGAGCATGATTCTCTCCCTTTTGAGTCTGGGCTGCAGGGCAGTATTCCAACATGATAACGACCCCAAACACACCTCCAAGATGACCACTGCCTTGCTAAAGTAGCTGAGGGTAAAGGTGATGGACTGGCCAAGCATGTCTCCAGACCTAAACCCTATTGAGCATCTGTAGGGCATCCACCAGCTCCATGATGTCATCATGAAGAAGTGGAAGAGGACCCCAGTGACAACCTGTGAAGCTCTGGTGAACTCCGTGCCCAAGAGGGTTAAGACAGAGCTGGAAAATAATGGTGGCCACACAAAATATTGACACTTTGGGCCCTATTTGGACATTTTCACTTAGGGGTGTACTCACCTTTGTTGCCAGAGGTTTAGACATTAATGGCTGTGTGTTGAGTTATTTTGAGGGGACAGAAAATGTGAGATACTGTGTATAAAAATAAATGTGTGTGTATATATATATATATATATATATATATATATATATATATATATATATATATATATATATGTATATATATATATATATATATATATGTATATATATGTATATATATATATATATATATGTATATATATATATATATATATATATATATACACGCACACAATTTTTTCTGTATTTCTATTTTCCTGATATGAGCTTAAAATTGGACATTAATGATGGCTACTGGCAATGAAACAAGCCAAGCGTGTTAATCTTATGTGCAGAAAGATAACATATGGAAATGAGATATTGCCATTTTTTTGTTAAGATAAAAATCATATTGCACCGTGGATACATTATTCATGTGAACTGATCAGAAAGCACAGATGACGCCCTTTCTCGTGGGTTTACCGGTAAAGTAAAATGTTATTAATAATGGTTGGCAGCCCTGCATTTTCGCTTACCATTGTACAGTATGATGTGACCATAGTACAGGGACTTCCTGAGCCAAATGCGATTCTCGGACAGCCCAGGTGTTATTTTACACCGCAGGGAGCTGCTAATTCACTATAGCGGCGATGTCACTAATCCGCAATTATAGATGATGACAACACACGTCATCAATTATTCCAGTGTAAATCACAGAAATCATAATAGCACAGCATCAGTGTTACATGTGTAAAAGTAATCATTTGTAACATGCTTTATCCCGGGGAGCTGCTATTTGCTTCATCGTATGGAGAAAGCAGGGGATTTTACACAGGGGGAGATTCAGCCCACAATCTATACGTGGGAGGGAGAAGTGGGGGCGAGAAATTAAAGAGCCTCAGACAGAGCTTTTCATTGAAAATGGAAATACGGCGAGCGGTTTTATTGGAAAGAGGAACTCAGTTTCTTTACACTGAGCTGGCGATCGTCCCATGACGGTCACAGGGAAATTCTCAGCACAATCAGTCCTTTCGCTTCATTTTAGGAATCACAACATTTTCCACAAGTCATGATAATGTACAACGGCGACCAAAGTGATATGTCATGTGACAAATGAGGATCTGGGAACAAAAACCCCTGCCCTGCCCAAACACACTCTACACACCAATCAAAGATTACGGCTACATTTGTTAGTGTTATAATACATTTTTTTTACTTTTTTTTTACATTTAATTTTTTTTTATAGTCTACATGTAAAAGTCACTATCTTAAAGTGGTTGTAAACTCAATTTTTTAACTTTTACCTACAGGAAAAAGGCTTACCTGTAGGTAAAAAAATATCTCCTAAACCTGTACGGTTTAGGAGATATTCCCCTCGGTATGCGCCGCTGACTGCAGCGGCGCATGCGCACAAGGGGATTCTCGGCCTGAAAATCCGGCAGTGGCAGACCGGCCGGAATGAAATCTCCCGTGCGCATGCGCGGGAGTGACGATATCGCGGCTCCGGCCACTCACAGTGCCGGAGCCGCGATACCCGGAAGAAACGCAGAGGGAGCATGTCAGCTCCCTCGGCGTGGATCGGGCCAGATGTCGGGGCCTCGTTCGAAGGTAAGTATTTCATTATGATTAATTATAACGTACATACAGATTCTACTACTTTTAGTTGATCTCTTTGCATTGCAACTCTGCATTAGACACTAGTTAGTTTCCACAATCCATGACTTAACTTCAAAGTTCACACAAATACGTTTTAAATTCAAACTGTAGCACTGACGTAAGTATTTTTTTCCACAGTAGCGTGACAATCCCTCCACTTCCGGTCTAACTAATGACTCTCACCTTATGGCATGGACCCCTGTGCAAACAGGTGGTCATGCAAGCGGGTATCAAAAGGGTTAACACAGACCATAAACTTCTCTCACGTCTCCTTAGATCGCAACAAGGACACCAGGTCATGGGTAGAAATAAAAGATCTAAGTGCTCACCGCTTAAGTATAAGATTACATTTTTGTGTTCAAACACAAACTACTTACATAAAGATGATAAAAACACAGCATGTAAAGATGTAAAGCCGACAATCGTGTTAATTCTGTAGGGCAGCAGCGGGTGACGTCATGCATAGCTCCTCCCCCATACGCGTTACGTTCAATCAGAACTTTGACGTCACCGGATTCCTCCCCCTTTTCCCTTCATTGGCAGATGGAGGCCCTTGGGGAAGGAGGGAGGAGTCCCGTGACATCGATGTCTGTGACGTCACTGGATCTCCGACGGAACTCCCTGAAGACCCGGAAGCCGGCAGAGAGGAGAGTACCGATCAAAATAATTTTGATCGATCAAAAAAATTAACAATTAATCGAGGAATTAATCTTTAATTTCCACAACCCTAATTCTATGTAATATAGTAACAGAAATATGTAAAATTACATAAAAAGTTACTTTAAATTACACTTTAGAGTAATAAGTAAAAAGCACACAATGGCAATTTTATTAAGTACACCTATCTAGAAATGGCTTCCCTTTTGCTTCCAGATAGCATGAATTAATCACAGGGTTCAATACTTATATATTTGTTATTCCCATATTTTTTTTTCCTTTTTATGAATGTTAATGTGTATTTCTGTGCATTTTATACATGCACTGCTTTTGTTACTGAATACAGGCATACCCCACTTTTAATTACACATTGGGGTTTATTTACTAAAGCTGAAAAGTGCAAAATCAGGCTCACATCTGCATAGAAACCAATGAGCTTCCAGGTTTTATTACCAAAGCTTAATTGAACAAGATGGAGTTAGAAGCTCATTGGTTTCTATGCAGAAGGGAGCCTGATTTTGCACTTTTCACCTTTAGTAAATAAACCCCATTGTGTACTTAAAAGTGGGGTATGCCTGTATTCAGTATGCAAAGCGAGGAAGAAACATTCAGAAAAAGGATTTTGTATGGAGATGGCGATGCGATTTGTGTGGAACTGCTAAAAAATGCAGAAAATAGCATAACACATGAGTTTTGTGCATTTAACTTTCGTTTCATTGCCTTCTATGTCGAAAAAAGCCCTAAAATACAGCATGTCCTATATTTCAAAATGCCTTAAAAGAGGAACTTCCCCCAGGCATGGGATTAATAAAAGTCAGCAGCTACAAGTAGTGTAATTGCTGACGTTTAAGAAACACTTATTTACCAGCCTATGAAGTCCAGGACTGTCTTCTACACAGCCGATTGTGCTCAGGGTTCTCGTCTTCAGCACTGCCATCTTAGCTTTGGGAGTTGGATTTTATCTCATGATTACTCAAAACTGTCCCCTACTACACATGTGCAAGACATCGGACTGCTGTGAGACTGGTCCTGTAGCCTCTCGGGATGTGTGACTTTATCCCAGGAGGCTCTAGGTGTGAGGGGGAGAAAGGAGTGGGCTGAGTTATTGTCATCTTGGCCCACCTTCACCCCAAAAAATACTGTGAATTTTGTCTGGGAGGAGGAAGAATATGAGAATTACTTTTAGTTTCAGGTGAAGGTCTGCTTTAAAGTAGTATTATGCCGCGTACACATCAGTTTTCGTTGGAAAAGTCTTGGATGGTTTTTTCGATGGAATTTAACGCTCAAACTTGGCTTGCATACACACGGTCACACAAAAGTTCTGTGAACTTTTGACCATCAAGAACATGGTGACGTACAACACTACGACGAGCCGAGAAAATGAAGTTCATTGCTTCTGAGCATGCGTCGAATTGTTTCCGAGCATGCGTAGGATTTTTGTGCTTCGGAATTGCTACAGACGATCGGAATTTCAGATCGGAACTTTTTCCGTCGGAAAAATAGAGAACCTGCTCTCAATCTTTTGCTGATGGAAATTCCACCAGCAAAATTCCACCAGCACAAGTCTGATGAAGCATACACACGGTCGGAATTTCCGACCAAAAGCTCTCTTCTGACTTTTTCTGGCGGGATTTCCGATCCTGTGTATGGGGTATAAGACTCAAAAATGTAAAAAAGGCAGTGTTCTTATAACAGAAGAGACCCTAATGGTCTATTCTATCAAAAATGCATTCCCCTGCCTGTCGGCGGTAATGTACACTCAGCCACGCATGCACAGTTCAGTGTACATTGCAGTACCTCATCTGTGCCAGAGTGATGTGACCCCTGTGCACATGCACAGGAATGATGTCTTGTCAGCCTGGCCATTGAAGAGTCCGAACACATGGAACCCGGAAGAAAGTCCAGACAAAAATGAAAGTACATGTGCCCCGAGAATTGGGGACAGCCGCAGTACTGGAGGGCACAGTGACGGCTGCTCTATTAGGGGCGCAGAGGCGCTGCCCCCCTTATCCATGCGCCCAGCCCCTAATCTACATGTAGGGCACCGTACGCAAGGATTTCAATGTTTTTTTTTTTAAGTACACGATTAGAGCCTGATGCTCTAATTGGCTTAAAAAAAGGGTGGGCTCGGGATGTAGAGCACTGTGCCCTGAGCCAACCCAGTTTGTGTGACAATAGTGAATTAATAGTCGCTATTGTCTTCCTGCTTCTCCTCCCGGCCAATCAGTAAGACCCCATTGGTCAAGAGGAGAAGCGACAGTATTGGCTACAGAGGAGGAAGAGACACAGGAGGAAGCCAAAGCTGCCCACGACCTAGATGGGAGTGCAGAGCTGTTTGGCAGACACCTCACCAATGTGACACCTCCCCGCCTGAGTCACAGTGACAGTCTCTCTCCATGCCAGGTGGTCCCTTCAGTTCACTCCAGTCCAAATAGCAATGACAGTCCTTGCCTTGCACCATGACATCAAACAACATGCTCTGCTAGACCCGTCCTCCGCCTGCACAGCCCAAATACACTGTTGCAGACACTAGGGGTGGTCTTGTCCGGCTCCGGACTGGAACCGTGCATGCTCAGTTCCGAGGCGACACAGCCATATTTTAAACTGGCTACCTTTTCTTGTCACTGGCATTTTTCCATCAGATTTACCAAAACCATATAATATGAGGTCAAACCTTGGGCATTTCAATGTGTATGCAATCAGGCAGGCCCTTGCACTACAGGGTTTTGGTAAATCCGAAGACAAAAATCAGCAGAAAATCTGATAGTGTGTATGAGGCTAAAGTTTGTCACCATTCCACGAGCAGGAGCAATCTTGAAGCGTGACATGTTGGGTACCGATTTACTCGGCATAACATTATCTTTCACAATATTAAAACAACTTGGGCTAACTTTACTGTTGTCTTATTTTTTAATTCAAAAAAGTGTATTTTTTCCCAAAAAGTGCGCTTGTAAGACCGGTGCGCAAAAACAGTGTGACAGAAAGTATTGCAATGACCGCCATTTTACTCTCTAGGGTGTTGGGAAAAAAATGTATAATGTTTGGGGGTTCTAAGTAATTTTCTAGCAAAAAAAAAACTGTTTTTAACTTACACTTAACAACAAAAAGAGGCCTGGTCCTTAAGTGGTTAAAAACCATAATGTATGAAAATCCTGGTAGGTCGGCAGACTCTGAGATTTGACTATCACCGTTCCTGCCACCAACAATCCTTATTTAGTATATCACACTTAGATCATTCCCATTCTAATATTGTTCTAAAAACAAGTGAAACTCTTGACATCGATGGTAGGTCTTATGGACTGAAATGCATCAACATGATTCATTGTTCGGCTATTTGTGTTAACAAGCGCGTGTATCCAATAAAGTGGCCACTGGGTGTCTGCCCATATTTAAATACACCATAGTTTCCCTTTAAAATTAGTATATTAATTTTATAGTTGCCATTTCTGACTGGATGTATGTCCAAGGCCATTGTCCTTATCCTAGTTGTAACACCTAGTACATTACCAACCTGGAATAAGTATGCGGGATGGGGATTTAGACCTCTGGATTTCATTTGACTCCTGCCTGTTCCATGCCAGCGACATACTAGGTAGTAAATCCAGGATCAGGATGACTGAAACAGAGCTTGTATCATTAAAAAATGTCTGAAATGCCTCCTACCATATTACCATATTTCTATCCTATAAAACACTAACTATAGCTAAACGAGGAACTAGATTGCAATCTTATAGAGCTTCTCCAAATAGCTTATACATAAATTAACAGCTAAAATTTTATAGGAGGAATTACAACTGTGCTACAATCACAAAGCCATCTCAAATGGCTTTTTGTATTTCCTTGGAAATCTACCGTATTTATCGGCGTATAACACGCACAGGCGTATAACATGCACATTCATTTTAAAAGGGAAGTTTCAGGAAAAAATTATTTGGGTCAGCGTACATCTGCAGCCTCATCATTGCCATCAATGCAGCCTGATCAATGTCCATCTGCAGCCTCACAAGTGCCATCAATGCAGCCTCATCAGTCCACATCAATGCAGCCTCATCAGTCCACATCAATGCAGCCTCACCATTGCCATCAGTGCAGCCCGGACAATGCCCAATTGCAGCATAGAGGGAACAGGAAGGGGGGTGGGACAAGTGCTGACAGAGTACATACAGTGAGAATCTCCTATTATAGACAGAACAGTGGCCCAATGGTGGCCCAGGAGACGGGAATTCCTATTACAGAGGCCACCAAGCAAACAGGAGATTCTCACTGTATATAATCTAACGGCGCTCATCCCGCCCCCTCCTTGTCCCCTCCGAGGCAGGTAAAATTTAAGTATTGGTGTATAACACGCACACACTATTTGCAACCGATTTTCATGGTGAAAAAGTGAGTGTTATACGCCAATAAATACAGTATTTATAAAGATCGGCAAAATACCTGTTTTAACTTATTTGTTTTATACAAAATAGTGCCCACCTTTACAGACCTGTAAAAGACTGGCATGAAAAGGTGGAATGGGAAATTGCACGGCAAAAAATGAGTGAAGTCTGTAAAGACTGCCAAAAAGGGTATTATATGTATATGAAGAAGGAAGAAGAGCATCACACTATTTTTTCAGAGCAAAAATGGTTTATTAGTCCTCAAATTATAAAAAAATAAGGAAATTGAATCCAGGTTGTAGAGCTTGTTCCAATTGTTAGTTTAGCATCTAGATGATAAATGGGCATTCCCAAAGCAGGTTATGGACCAAGTACTCAATTTTAGCTAAGACTCAGATTCCAGTTACAAAATAATAATCCTTTATTAAGATATTCCCCGTTCAGTAAAAGCTTTCAAGCCCTAAGGGATGGTGTCCCCTAAAAGTCTCGAAGTACATTGGCTGTGGTTTTTGGACTTGTGTGTTCTTTGCAATTACTACCCATATAGAATGACGGAGCCTCTGTGGATATTATTGTACATCTTTAGTAATGCATGCTTTGTAATATGGTTTGCTTTCGCCTCTAACAGCAGATACACCTCTAGGTAGGCATCCCCTTTCACTTATTCTCCATACTGTCATTCTGGTCATTACTATTGTGTAACTGGAGAGGCTTTCATCTAGCTGTGCATAAGCGTGCGCACAGGGTGTGCTGGGTGTGCCCAGGCACACCCTAATAATCCAGTGTGGTGCCGACCTCCCCCTGCTTCCTCTCTCCCTCTGCAGTGCTGCCAGCTTCCCTCCTCTCCTCTCCCCTCCTCTTCCTTTTCTGAATGAACACATTCTTAACTGAAGCATAGTAAACTATGTTTACTGCAGGCTGCAGAGACAGGGACTGGGGAATCTCTGTCCTCAGTTTCTTTTTCTATCTCAAAAGTGAGACATCAGGGGTCTGTTTAGACCCTTGATATTTAACCAAAGCCCCATAACGGGGCTCCTAAAAAAAAATATATAAAAAAAAAAAATAATAGAAAATTATATTGTAAAAGATAATTAAAAAAATAAAATTGTAAGAAAAAAAAAAAACCACTGACATCATCCACTGCCCTACTGACACCAATATTTTCTCTACTGGCACTGTCCACTGCTCTGCTGATATACACGCATGTGTGATTGTGGTCTGGTATGCACACCCTATTGCAACAGGCTGCATACACCAATGTAGCTGTGGTTATGTTAACATTAGTGATGGCCGAACGGTTCGCCCGGCGGTCGTTTCGCGGCGAATTTCCGACTTTCGCCGTCCGCGGGTTCGAACGCCTTTTTCCGTCGTTCGCCCCGGCGGACTTACGTGTTTAATGTATACAAGAACTTTAACCTTTCGTGACACGTTTATCATGTGTTACAGGACAACCAATTGAGACATGACAGCTCATGGACACTTGGACATTCCCCCTAACCTATAAATACACCCGATCCGGTGGCCATTTTACATTCTTTCTTCTGTCACTGTAGGGAAAGGATCCTGTGTGGAGTAGGGACAGAGAAAACGCTAGCTATTTGGTACACAAAAGTTCTTTTCAGGACTGGTATAGGTGTTAGGTCAGCAGCCTGAGTTTCTTTTGTCAGTTTAGATAAAGGGACAGAGCGCTGTATGCTGCTATTTTAGGGACAGCTCAGCCAGATTAGTCTTTCTTCATCATCATCATCATCATCATCATTAGCTGTTACTATCAGGTCCACAAAAGAGCTGTTCCAGCTAATCGTTCCAGCCTACTCTTTTTTGCCAATTTGTATAGGGACAGGCAGGAAGCAGTGTGTCAGGCAGTGAGGATAATTTTAAAGACTTGCTGTTACTATTAGTTCCACAAAGGTTCTTTTCAGGACTGGTATCAGTGGTACGGTAATAGGCTTGTACACGTATAATATTCTTTCTTCCAAATATAGAAAGAATATTATACTTGACTGCTGCCCTTCTGCTGCAGTCTGCTAATCATTCACAACTCACTTGTTCCACAAAGCTCTTTATCAGGACTGGTAACTTGGTCTGTCTAGGGTGCTACGGTACATAGGCTTGGGTGCGGTACAGTCTGCTGTTCTGTAAGGACCGCTATCGGTCCACAATACATAGGGTTGCCGTGCACTACTGCTGACCGCTGCCCTATACTGCAGCAGTCCTTCATTGGTATAGGGACTGACGTACAGTCTGCTAATCACTAACACACAACCTGCTTGGTCCACAAAAGTTCTTATAAGGACTGGTAACTTGGTATAGGGTGCTACGGTACATAGGCCTGAGTGCGTTACAGTCTGCTGTTCTGTAAGGACCGCTATCGGTCCACAATACATAGGGTTGCCGTGCACTACTGCTGACCGCTGCCCTATACTGCAGCAGTCCTTCAGCGGTATAGGGACTGACGCACAGTCTGCTAAACACTAACACACAACCTGCTTGGTCCACAAAAGTTTTTATAAGGACTGGTAACTTGGTATAGGGTGCTACGGTACATAGGCCTGAGTGCAGTACAGTCTGCTGTTCTGTAAGGACCGCTATCGGTCCACAATACATAGGGTTGCCGTGCACTACTGCTGACCGCTGCCCTATACTGCAGCAGTCCTTCATTGGTATAGGGACTGACGTACAGTCTGCTAATCACTAACACACAACCTGCTTGGTCCACAAAAGTTCTTATAAGGACTGGTAACTTGGTATAGGGTGCTACGGTACATAGGCCTGAGTGCGTTACAGTCTGCTGTTCTGTAAGGACCGCTATCGGTCCACAATACATAGGGTTGCCGTGCACTACTGCTGACCGCTGCCCTATACTGCAGCAGTCCTTCATTGGTATAGGGACTGACGTACAGTCTGCTAATCACTAACACACAACCTGCTTGTTCCACAAAAGTTCTTATAAGGACTGGTAACTTGGTATAGGGTGCTACGGTACATAGGCTTGAGTGCGGTACAGTCTGCTGTTCTGTAAGGACCGCTATCGGTCCACAATAGATAGGGTTGACGTGCACCACTGCTGACCGCTGCCCTATACTGCAGCAGTCCTTCAGCGGTATAGGGACTGACGTACAGTCTGCTAAACACTAATACACAACCTGCTTGGTCCACAAAAGTTCTTATAAGGACTGGTAACTTGGTATAGGGTGCTACGGTACATAGGCTTGAGTGCGGTACAGTCTGCTGTTCTGTAAGGACCGCTATCGGTCCACAATAGATAGGGTTGACGTGCACCACTGCTGACCGCTGCCCTATACTGCAGCAGTCCTTCAGCGGTATAGGGACTGACGCACAGTCTGCTAAACACTAACACACAACCTGCTTGGTCCACAAAAGTTTTTATAAGGACTGGTAACTTGGTATAGGGTGCTACGGTACATAGGCCTGAGTGCGTTACAGTCTGCTGTTCTGTAAGGACCGCTATCGGTCCACAATACATAGGGTTGCCGTGCACTACTGCTGACCGCTGCCCTATACTGCAGCAGTCCTTCATTGGTATAGGGACTGACGTACAGTCTGCTAATCACTAACACACAACCTGCTTGGTCCACAAAAGTTCTTATAAGGACTGGTAACTTGGTATAGGGTGCTACGGTACATAGGCCTGAGTGCGTTACAGTCTGCTGTTCTGTAAGGACCGCTATCGGTCCACAATACATAGGGTTGCCGTGCACTACTGCTGACCGCTGCCCTATACTGCAGCAGTCCTTCAGCGGTATAGGGACTGACGCACAGTCTGCTAAACACTAACACACAACCTGCTTGGTCCACAAAAGTTCTTATAAGGACTGGTAACTTGGTATAGGGTGCTACGGTACATAGGCCTGAGTGCAGTACAGTCTGCTGTTCTGTAAGGACCGCTATCGGTCCACAATACATAGGGTTGCCGTGCACTACTGCTGACCGCTGCCCTATACTGCAGCAGTCCTTCATTGGTATAGGGACTGACGTACAGTCTGCTAATCACTAACACACAACCTGCTTGTTCCACAAAAGTTCTTATAAGGACTGGTAACTTGGTATAGGGTGCTACGGTACATAGGCTTGAGTGCGGTACAGTCTGCTGTTCTGTAAGGACCGCTATCGGTCCACAATAGATAGGGTTGACGTGCACCACTGCTGACCGCTGCCCTATACTGCAGCAGTCCTTCAGCGGTATAGGGACTGACGTACAGTCTGCTAAACACTAATACACAACCTGCTTGGTCCACAAAAGTTCTTATAAGGACTGGTAACTTGGTATAGGGTGCTACGGTACATAGGCTTGAGTGCGGTACAGTCTGCTGTTCTGTAAGGACCGCTATCGGTCCACAATAGATAGGGTTGACGTGCACCACTGCTGACCGCTGCCCTATACTGCAGCAGTCCTTCAGCGGTATAGGGACTGACGCACAGTCTGCTAAACACTAACACACAACCTGCTTGGTCCACAAAAGTTTTTATAAGGACTGGTAACTTGGTATAGGGTGCTACGGTACATAGGCCTGAGTGCGTTACAGTCTGCTGTTCTGTAAGGACCGCTATCGGTCCACAATACATAGGGTTGCCGTGCACTACTGCTGACCGCTGCCCTATACTGCAGCAGTCCTTCATTGGTATAGGGACTGACGTACAGTCTGCTAATCACTAACACACAACCTGCTTGGTCCACAAAAGTTCTTATAAGGACTGGTAACTTGGTATAGGGTGCTACGGTACATAGGCCTGAGTGCGTTACAGTCTGCTGTTCTGTAAGGACCGCTATCGGTCCACAATACATAGGGTTGCCGTGCACTACTGCTGACCGCTGCCCTATACTGCAGCAGTCCTTCAGCGGTATAGGGACTGACGCACAGTCTGCTAAACACTAACACACAACCTGCTTGGTCCACAAAAGTTCTTATAAGGACTGGTAACTTGGTATAGGGTGCTACGGTACATAGGCTTGAGTGCGGTACAGTCTGCTGTTCTGTAAGGACCGCTATCGGTCCACAATAGATAGGGTTGACGTGCACCACTGCTGACCGCTGCCCTATACTGCAGCAGTCCTTCAGCGGTATAGGGACTGACGTACAGTCTGCTAAACACTAATACACAACCTGCTTGGTCCACAAAAGTTCTTATAAGGACTGGTAACTTGGTATAGGGTGCTACGGTACATAGGCTTGAGTGCGGTACAGTCTGCTGTTCTGTAAGGACCGCTATAGGTCCACAATAGATAGGGTTGACGTGCACCACTGCTGACCGCTCACCTATACTGCAGCAGTCCTTCAGCGGTATAGGGACTAAGAGTTTTGTCACAGGGTCATTTAAAAAATGACATGCAGAGGAAGAGGCAGGCCCTTCCGCAGGGGTGGTAGGGGTAGGGCAGGAGCAACAGGCTTGAGCCAAAGTGGGAAGTTGCAGAAGGTGCGTTCAATTACTTTAAAGGATGCACCAGACTTGGTTGAGTGGCTCGCTCAGCCTTACTCTTCTGCACCCTCCTCATCCTCTCGATCTGCACCCTCTTCTTCACTCTCTGCTATGTGCACCCCCAAAGACACTACCACCAACAACACGACCACCACCACCACCACCACATACCTTCCGCTTGAGTCACTGGAATTATTTTCCGATCCATATCAAGAGGACATTTCTGATGCGCAGCCACTCTTGGTATTGGATCAGGAAGAGGAGGTAGCAACAAGCGCTACTCAGCAGTCTGACGCCAGTACCCAGATCAGCCCAAGGAGGAGGTTGGTCCCCGGTGTTGCTGCCTACTCTACTTATAGCGGTGGGGAAGGTGACGTTGATGATGACGTGTCTAGTGATGTCACGTGGGTGCCCACAAGAGAGGAAGAGGAGGGGAGTTCAGAGGGAGATATGGACCAGCAGATAGGGAGGAGAAGCAGCAATGACTTACATTGCACAGCAGGGACAAAGCAGACTGCAAATGTATCAGGAGCGAGTCATCGACCATGTACGGTCACATCTGGCGCTCCCAGGACACCGGCACATGGCTCCGCAGTGTGGGCTTTTTTTAACGTGTCCGCTGCTGACAATAGCGTTGCCATCTGCAATCTTTGCAGTCAACGCGTTAGTCGCGGTAAGCCCAATACTCACCTAGGGACGACCGCCTTAAGAAGGCACATGAGCAGCCATCACCGAGCCCAGTGGGAGCAACGGAACACACAAAGCCACACTGCAGGCTCTCACCGTCCAGCCTCGTCTTCTACTTCTCCTTCTCCTCTCTCCTCACAATTGTCCTCCACTCCACCTTCCATCACGCCAAGCTCACATTTTTCTGCAAAAAGGCAGGCTTCCGTGGGCCTAATGTTTGAGCGTAAAAAAATGATGACGCCGGATAACCCTCTTGCCCAACGGTTGGCGGCTGGCTTGTCAGAACTCATAGCCCGCCAACTACTGCCATATAAACTGGTGGACTCGGAGGCCTTTCGCAAATTTGTGGCCATTGGAACACCACAATGGAAGGTCCCAGGAAGGAAGTATTTCTCAGAGAAGGGCATCCCAGAGCTATATGGCCATGTTCAGCGGCAAGTGAATGTATCTCTGGCACACAGTGTCGGTGCCAAGATACATCTGACCACAGACACGTGGTCTAGCAAACACGGGCAGGGAAGGTATATCAGTTTTACTGCCCACTGGGTGAACCTTCTGACGGCCGTCAAGCATGTAACCCGTGGCACCCGTGTAGATTTGGTTTTACCGCCACGGATTGCATGCAGGCCTGACTCTTCTTCTCCTCCTCCTAC
Organism: Lithobates pipiens; assembly: GCF_037356315.1. Taxonomy (NCBI): domain Eukaryota; kingdom Metazoa; phylum Chordata; class Amphibia; order Anura; family Ranidae; genus Lithobates; species Lithobates pipiens. The sequence continues at coordinate 1,350,212 of NW_027507787.1, read as the reverse complement.
TCCATCCTCCTCCCTCTCCTCCTCAGCTGCCTCCTCCTTTTCCGCTGCTAGCGTCTCTTCCACTGCACCGCCCAAGCTCCCCAGAACCTATTCCACATGCCAGGTGAGACGTTGCCATGCCGTGCTGCGTCTGTTGTGCCTGGAAGCAAAGAGCCACACTGGCCCGGCACTCCTTTCAGCTTTGCGTTCACAGGCAGATGAGTGGCTAACACCGCTCAATTTGACAGTTGGTAAAGTGGTGTGTGACAACGGTGCCAATCTGCTTAGCGCATTGAAACAGGGCAAAATCACGCACGTGCCGTGCATGGCACACGTCTTAAACTTGGTCGTGCAGCGATTCCTTGTCAAATACCCTGGGGTCCAGGACATCTTGCGGCAGGCAAGGAAAATCTCGGCCCATTTCAGAAGATCTTACACGGCCATGGCTCGCCTTGCTGACATTCAGCGGCGACACCATCTGCCGGTCAGACGTCTTATTTGCGATTGCCCGACGCGATGGAACTCAACCTTCTATATGCTTGATAGGCTGCTCCAGCAGAAACGTGCAGTTAACGTCTACCTGTATGAACTCTGCGAAAGAAACGGTTCTGGGGAGCTGGGTTTTTTTTCACCGCGCCAGTGGCTGCTCATGCGCGACACATGCAGACTTCTGCGGCCATTTGAGGAGATCACCAAACTGGTCAGTCGCAGCCATGGCGCCATCAGTGACATGGTACCTTATGCCTTCTTTCTGGAGCGTGCATTGCGTCGTGTCATTGATCAGGCTGTGGAGGAGCAGGAGCGGGAAGATGAGGAAGTCGCAATGCTGGATGAATTCCCAGGGGGGGCTACTCTATCTGAGACAAGTCAACAACAGGAGTCTGATGAGGAGTCAGAGGAGGATGGTGCCGGGGCGGATGAGCAGGAGCAAGAAGAGCATGCTTTAAACCTTTCTGGGATCCCTGTTGTGCGAGGATGGGGAGAGGAGAATGAAGAGGACGACATTATCCTGGATGATGAGCAGGAGCCAGGCCACCACACCGCTTCCACTTTAGTGCAAATGGGGGCCTTCATGCTCCAGTGTTTTAATAGGGACCCCCGTATAAAAAGCATGAGGGTCAAGGACCAGTACTGGGTGGCAACGTACTTAGACCCCCGGTACAAACACAAAATGGCGGAAATGTTACCGCCGTCGCAGAGGGCTGTCAGAATGCAGCACTTCCAGGCCTTGCTTCGAGAAATGCTGCATTCTGCTTTTGCGTGCGCTGGCAGAGGAGCAATTCCCACTCCCAGAGAAGGATTTGCGGGTACCAATCCAACAGCGCCTGCAAGAAGAGGCCGGTTTGAAGATGTGTTGGTGACTTCGGATATGAGGTCATTCTTTCAGCCGACCCATCGACAGGTGTCATCCGGATCCAGCATCAGGGAACGCCTAGACCGTCAGGTGTCCGACTACATTGGGTTAACGGCCGATGTGGACGCTCTGAGGAGTGATGAACCCCTAGACTACTGGGTGGGCAGGCTTGACCTCTGGCCAGAGCTTGCCCAATTTGCAATCGAACTGTTGGCTTGCCCCTCATCCAGTGTCCTGTCCGAAAGGACGTTCAGCGCAGCAGGGGGGATTGTGACCGATAAGCGTACTCGCCTAGCTCACCACAGTGTTAACTACCTCACATTTCTAAAAATGAATGAGGCATGGATCTCGGAGGAATTCAACACATGTGATCAGTAGACCATGTATATGTCTATAAACAATTTTTGGAATCAAGCACACAGACCTTCTTAATTCATTTGGCTCACTTCCCTGACCCAAAAAAGCACACCGTACTATATGCCCCTACCCTCCTCTTTGAAGAGGTTGAGCGGTGTCATATTTCTACTGGGGCTGCTTATTATGAGGGGTTCCCACCATCCCTGTGCTGTGCTGACTTCCTCCTGGGTGTTCTTATTATGAGGGGCTCCCACCATCCCTGTGCTGTGCTGACTTCCTCCTGGGGGTTCTTATTATGAGGGGATCACACCATCCCTGTGCTGTGCTGACTTCCTCCTGGGGCTGCTTACGGTGCTGCTGTCAGCGCTGTATGTCACGGAGCTGCTGTCAGCGCTGTATGTCACGGAGCTGCTGTCAGCGCTGTATGTCACGGAGCTGCTGTCAGCGCTGTATGTCACGGAGCTGCTGTCAGCGCTGTATGTCACGGAGCTGCTGTCAGCGCTGTATGTCACGGAGCTGCTGTCAGCGCTGTATGTCACGGAGCTGCTGTCAGCGCTGTATGTCACGGAGCTGCTGTCAGCGCTGTATGTCACGGAGCTGCTGTCAGCGCTGTATGTCACGGAGCTGCTGTCAGCGCTGTATGTCACGGTGCTGCTGTCAGCGCTGTATGTCACGGAGCTGCTGTCAGCGCTGTATGTCACGGAGCTGCTGTCAGTGCTGTATGTCACGGAGCTGCTGTCAGCGCTGTATGTCACGGAGCTGCTGTCAGCGCTGTATGTCACGGAGCTGCTGTCAGCGCTGTATGTCACGGTGCTGCTGTCAGCGCTGTATGTCACGGAGCTGCTGTCAGCGCTGTATGTCACGGAGCTGCTGTCAGCGCTGTATGTCACGGAGCTGCTGTCAGCGCTGTATGTCACGGAGCTGCTGTCAGCGCTGTATGTCACGGAGCTGCTGTCAGCGCTGTATGTCACGGAGCTGCTGTCAGCGCTGTATGTCACGGAGCTGCTGTCAGCGCTGTATGTCACGGAGCTGCTGTCAGCGCTGTATGTCACGGAGCTGCTGTCAGCGCTGTATGTCACGGAGCTGCTGTCAGCGCTGTATGTCACGGAGCTGCTGTCAGCGCTGTATGTCACGGAGCTGCTGTCAGCGCTGTATGTCACGGTGCTGCTGTCAGCGCTGTATGTCACGGAGCTGCTGTCAGCGCTGTATGTCACGGAGCTGCTGTCAGTGCTGTATGTCACGGAGCTGCTGTCAGCGCTGTATGTCACGGAGCTGCTGTCAGCGCTGTATGTCACGGAGCTGCTGTCAGCGCTGTATGTCACGGTGCTGCTGTCAGCGCTGTATGTCACGGAGCTGCTGTCAGCGCTGTATGTCACGGAGCTGCTGTCAGCGCTGTATGTCACGGAGCTGCTGTCAGCGCTGTATGTCACGGAGCTGCTGTCAGCGCTGTATGTCACGGAGCTGCTGTCAGCGCTGTATGTCACGGTGCTGATGTCAGTGCTCTGTATTACGGTGCTGCTGTCAGTGCTCTGTATCTCCTGCACCCTCTTGTTTGCCTACCCTGGTCCCTGACCTTCCCTCTCCTCCATTGCCTTCATTAGCTCCATAGTCCTGAATTGTCAGAACAATTTCCCAAATAAAAAAAAAATGCTTGTAGTTATCGATCCCAAATTCACCTCATACATGTATTATGCTATTGTCCAGGTGGTGGGACTACGTGCTACCCCCTAATAATTACCCCGTGGCCGCAAATTCGACCTAAAGGTTTGCGAAATTCGCCTCCCATTGAAGTCAATGGAGCCCGCGGCGAACGGTCGTTTTCGCGAACGTTTGTGTCCGTTCGCGTTTCGCGTTCGCGAAACGTCCCGTCGGAAGTTCGTCCATCACTAGTTAACATACATTATTTTGTTTTTAGAGAACATATCTAGACACAACCTAGATATTTTTAGTGGCCTCCCATGCTGTGTCATTTCCTTTTATATCTGGGCAGCCTTGGCACTCGCCTGGTAGACTATACAGTTATGGTGATTTCTGACATTCCAGCATGTTTACCTGACTACATGTACGTAAAATAGGAGAGGTATTTGTCTAACACTAATGAAATGGTCCTAAATTTGTTATGGTATTGATTGATACTTTTTATGTATAGTTTTTATTATATATTTTTTGTTTCACCTTAGATTATAATCTCTTTTGTTCTCATCTGAAGAAGCAGAATTTGATCCTGGGAAATGTATTGCGTTAAGGACCAGTCCCACCTCCAGTGGATATGTTATATATGTGATTTCTTAAACATCTAGTACATTTTTTTTTAATGAATACTGTGCTACTTATATAAATATTTGAGGTTAAATTCTGGGAGTGTGACATATCCCCCGGATGAGTTCTAGTCATTTGATGCCGTGTAATATGTTTTCCTTGCTGTATTTTTAATCGTAAATCATATGTACAGTACATTAACCAGTTGCCGACCGCCGCACGCCGATGTACGTCGGTACAATGGCACGGGCAGGCATAAGGACATACATGTACGTCCCTTGCCTCCCGCGGGTCGGGGGCCCGATCGGGCCCCCGCCCGGTGCCTGCGGCGGTCGGAATTCGTACGGGAGCGATCCTGGACGAGGGGACGGCCATTCATTCATGGCCACCCCCTCGCGATCGCTCCCGACGAATAGAAATCCCCGGTGACATCACTTCCTCTCCTGTAATGTAAACACAGGAGAGGAAGTGATGTATTCTCTCCTCCGTGTCGGTATTTTTCGTTCCGACACGGAGGAGAACGGATCAGTAAGTTGCACCAACACTCACACACACAGTAGAACATGCCAGGCACACTCACACCCCCCCTTTACCCCCCGATCACCCCCCCAATTACCCCTGCCCCCCAGTCACAGTGACACCAATGTCATTTATTTTTTTTTTTTTGCATTGGTGTCATTTGTGACTGTAATAACTGTTAGGGCAGTTAGAGTTAGCCCCCTTTAGTTCTAATGTACCCCCCTAACCCCCCCAATAAAGGTTTAACCCCGTGATCACCCCCCGTCGCCACTGTCACTAAGGCTGGGTTCACATTGCAGCGGTTTATGAGAACGAATGTGATTCGCACCGCACTGCAGTGCAAATCACATCCGATCTCTGTGCGATTCGAGTTCAGCCATTCGCCGCACCCGCCGCACCCGCCACACCCGCCGCACCCGCCGCAAATTCGCACGGGACCCTTTTTTTGGCCCGCAGCAGAATCGGATCGCATGGGTGTTCACACCATGCGATCCGAGTTTGCAGATCGCACTGCGATATGCGAACTGATCTGGGGGTGTCAGTAACATTTCACTGACACTCCCAGCAGTTCGCATAGGGCAGTGTGAACTGCCGCCGGGAGGCATGCGATGCGGGAACCCGCCGCGGATTCGCGGCGTTTCCGCATCGCTCCAGTGTGAACCCAGCCTAATAAGCGATCATTTTTCTGATCGCCGTATTAGTGTCACAGGTGACGCTAGTTAGGCAGGTAGGTATTTAGGTTCGCCGCAGCTTTTTATAGCGCCAGGGACCCCCATATACTACCGCATAAAGCCCCCTGATTGCCCCCTAGTTAACCCTTTCACCAGTGATCACCATATAACTGTTACAGGTGACGCTGGTTGGTTAGTTATTTTTTTATAGTTTCAGGGCACCCGCCATTTATTACCTAATAAAGGTTTAACCCCCTGATCACCCGGCGGGTGTCATTTGTGACTAATAACTGTTAGGGCAGTTAGGGTTAGCCCCCTTTAGTTATAAGGTACCCCCCTAACCCCCCCAATAAAGGTTTAACCCCGTGATCACCCCCCGTCGCCAGTGTCACTAAGGCTGGGTTCACATTGCAGCGGTTTATGAGAACGGATGTGATTCGCACCGCACTGCAGTGCAAATCACATCCGATCTCTGTGCGATTCGAGTTCAGCCATTCGCCGCACCCGCCGCAAATTCGCACGGGACCCTTTTTTTGGCCCGCAGCAGAATCGGATCGCATGGGTGTTCACACCATGCGATCCGAGTTTGCAGATCGCACTGCGATATGCGAACTGATCTGGGGGTGTCAGTAACATTTCACTGACACTCCCAGCAGTTCGCATAGGGCAGTGTGAACTGCCGCCGGGAGGCATGCGATGCGGGAACCCGCCGCGCATTCGTGGCGTTCCCGCATCGCTCCAGTGTGAACCCAGCCTAATAAGCGATCGTTTTTCTGATCGCTGTATTAGTGTCACAGGTGACGCTAGTTAGGCAGGTAGGTATTTAGGTTCGCTGCAGCTTTTTATAGCGCCAGGGACCCCCATATACTACCGCATAAAGCCCCCTGATTGCCCCCTAGTTAACCCTTTCACCAGTGATCACCATATAACTGTTACAGGTGACGCTGGTTGGTTAGTTATTTTTTTATAGTTTCAGGGCACCCGCCATTTATTACCTAGTCTCACTAGTGTACCCCTAAATTTAGGGGTGTCTACTTTCCAAAATGGGGTCATTTGGGGGGGGTTTGTGCCATCTTGGCATTTTATGGCCTTCAAAACTGTAACGCCCTTAGAAAGCCTGAAGGCGGTGCTTGGTTTTCGGGGCCCCGTACGCGGCTAGGCTCCCAAAAAGTCCCACATATGTGGTATCCCCATACTCAGGAGAAGCAGCAGAATTTATTTTGGGGTGTCATTTCACATATGCCCATGGCATGCGTGAGCAATATATCATTTAGTGACAACTTTGTGAAAAAAAAAAAAAAAAAAAAAAGTTTGTAATTTTCCCGCAACTTGTGGCAAAATATAAAATATTCCATGGACTCAACATGCCTCTCAGCAAATAGCTTGGGGTGTCTACTTTCTAAAATGGGGTCATTTGTGGGGGTTTTGTGCCATCTTGGCATTTTATGGCCTTCAAAACTGTAATAGGTAGTGAGGAGTGAAATCAAAAAATTACGCCCTTAGAAAGCCTGAAGGCGGTGCTTGGTTTTCGGGGCCCCGTACGCGGCTAGGCTCCCAAAAAGTCCCACATATGTGGTATCCCCGTACTCAGGAGAAGCAGCAGAATTTTTTTTGGGGTGTCATTTCACATATGCCCATGGCATGCATGAGCAATATATCATTTAGTGACAACTTTGTTAAAAAAAAAAAAAAAAAAAAAAAGTTTGTAATTTTCCCGCAACTTGTGGCAAAATATAAAATATTCCATGAACTCAACATGCCTCTCAGCAAATAGCTTGGGGTGTCTACTTTCTAAAATGGGGTCATTTGTGGGGGTTTTGTGCCATCTTGGCATTTTATGGCCTTCAAAACTGTAATAGGTAGTGAGAAGTGAACTCAAAAATTTACGCCCTTAGAAAGCCTGAAGGCGGTGCTTGGTTTTCGGGGCCCCGTACGCGGCTAGGCTCCCAAAAAGTCCCACATATGTGGTATCCCCATACTCAGGAGAAGCAGCAGAATTTATTTTGGGGTGTCATTTCACATACGCCCATAGCATGTGTGAGCAATATATCATTTAGTGACAACTTTGTGTAAAAAAAAAAAAAAATTTTTTTTTTTGTCATTATTCAATCGCTTGAGGCAAAAAAATAAAATATTCAATGGGCTCAACATGCCTCTTATCAATTTCCTTAGGGGGTCTACTTTCCAAAATGGGGTCATTTGGGGGGGTTTTGTACTGCCCTGCCATTTTAGCACCTCAAGAAATGAGATAGGCAGTCGTAAACTAAAAGCTGCGTAAATTCCAGAAAACGTACCTTAGTTTGTAGATGTGACAACTTTTGCGCAAACCAATAAATATACAATTATTGACTTTTTTTTTACCAAAGACATGTGGCTGAATACATTTTGGCCTAAATGTATGACTAAAATTGAGTTTATTGGATTTTTCTAATAACAAAAAGTAGAAAATATCATTTTTTTTCAAAATTTGCGGTCTTTTTACGTTTATATCGCAAAAAATAAAAATCGCAGAGGCAATCAAATACCATCAAAAGAAAGCTCTATTTGTGGGAAGAAAAGGACGCAAATTTTGTTTGGGTACAACATTGCATGACCGCGCAATTACCAGTTAAAGCAGCGCAGTGCCAAAGTGTAAAAAGACCTCTGGTCATTTACCAGCAAAATGGTCCGGTCTGAAAGTGGTTAATAAATGTATCTGTTTTTATAATTGTGAGTGGGTGCCTTAAAAGTCCTGATATACTTTTTTGTTGGTTTTGTCTTTGAAATTTCTTTTTTTTTTTTTGTAAATTTTTGTTTATTAACAGTTTTTTTCAACACATACAGTACAGAACACATGTACCAACCCCTTGTGCAGCCCTCCAACCAATACCAAATCACGTTCCACGTTCACCAACTGTACCCCACAAATATTATGTTTCAAAGACATCAATGGCAGTACCAATCAACCTGCAGCCAGATAAATATCTAACCATGATTATATAATTTCTCTGCCCAGTATATCAGGTGGTTATTTAAAAGCCCACCCCCAGCGTATTGAATTAATTCAAGGTATCCTTGGCATCCAGCCAACACTGCCACACTTTCTCAAATTTCTTGGGACATCCCCTACTTAAGTATGTTGCTTTATAAAGAGGTAGTGCTTTATTAATTATACTTTTCCAGTATGACACCGTAGGTGGTTCAGGTTTTTTCCAACACAACAGAATAGCTTTGCGTGCGTAAAACATAGAAAGGGAAATCATAGTCCTCTGCGCCTTTTGGGGCGCCAACTCCTCCACCAGTCCAAGCAAATATGTTGCGACTGTGACAGGAATTGGCACTGAAAGTACTGTTTGTATAGTGTGCGTTAGTCCTTTCCAGAAGTCCTTTATCTGCCGGCACTGCCAAAATACATGGTCAAAGTCAGCATGATTATCTGTGCAGCTCCAGCTCACTGCTGTACCTGTACCATATATCCCAGCTATCCTTGCAGGGGTATAGTACACCCTGTGTAAAATTTTGGAATTGAATGAGTTTGTCTCTGACTGACACCAGGGTCTTGAATGGGTAATCCCACATGTCATCCCAATCCTCCCCCCCCGAAATCTGTTACTAATGCGCTCCACGTGTCTCTACATTTTTTAAGCATTTTTGGCCTTTCCACAAATAGTTCTTTGTAGGCTGTTGAGAGGGGTTTCAGCAAGTCCTCCGTCCTCAGCATACTCGCCAGGGGGGACATACCCAGCTCCAGAGTGTCGGAACCAAACTGAGTGAGGAAGGCATGTCTCAACTGGAGGTATCGAAATAGATACCAATTGGGAAGGTTGTATTTATCTTTCAGTTGGTCCTTTAATATTTCATTGAATATGATGTGGCATCTTTATACTGTCAGTCCTCAGATTAATATGTAATAATGTTTTTGGACTAAAAAAAAAGAGTGGTGCTCCTATTCTGAGGACCTCTTGATATGGTTCCTCAAGGGCCTAATCATGGCCCTTGTGTTCTAGAGAGCTGCACACCAAAAAACATTTCACACTTAACTGGTACATCTAACCCAAACCATGAATCCAGCGCTATACTTCTCTATCTAGTAAAAAAGGGGGCAATGCAGAGAAAGTGTAAAAAAAGCCTTAAAATTCCTTAGCCAGTTTCCCAACACAGAAGAAAATATCAGGGTTGGACAAAATTATGGAAACAAGTATGGTAAAAGAACAAAATCATTACCTAATATGGTGTTGGATCACCTTTGGCAAGACGGCCTGAATTCTCCTGGGAATTGACAAATATAAATCTTGAATGATGGATAAGGGATACCACTCTTCATACAAAATCTGGGTCACAATCCTGCGCAATATCCTTTTGTCTCTTTTTGGCACCTCACTTATGCTTATCAGATGACATTTTCCTGGAAACGATATATGCCAGCATAACCTTTGATACTGTACCTTGTGACACCACAAACAAATTGGCAACTTCAGTCACAGGGGCACCAGCTAAGCGAGCACCAACAATTTGCTCTCTTTGAAACCCACTAAGCTCTGACATGACCACATATTACTAGCAGCACATGCAGTGAATGGCGAAAGTGAGGAGTCCCAACTGTCTCATCACACAGCGGAAGCAAAAGAACATTACACCATTTCTGCTTTCACCACAAAACATGTCGTGACTTTCACACCTGAAAATCATGTAGTGTTTCCATATTTTTTTACCTGTAGATTATGATAGGTTTGAGGGGCTATGAATTTGGCAAAATGTTTTTGAAAAAATAATGGTAGAATTTTTTTTTTACCATGTGACATCTGTCCCTGTACATTTAGTAGTAAAATGAATATGCCTTCTGAAGTCCCTTCTGACACTCCCGACCCTCTTAATTACGGTATAATAAATAAACAAAAGACCTCGGACTCGGTTCCATCATGCCAGGATCGAGCACCATCCTGTTCTCCATGGTAGCAAAGATGACTCCCTTTTCATGCCGACACACAAAAGATTACAGCTCTCATAGTAATTAAAAGCTTACCTATTGAGATGTTGCCAAGCAGGCCAGTATTGTTTGGGCAATCAGTGAATGTCTGAAAGTTAAGGGGAGGTTATCTTTCTTGCTGCTGCCTAAAGAGCACTAGTATGCGGAGAGGTAGAGGGGCATCTCTGGGGATGGATTTAGATAAACTGCTTTAGGAGTCTAGAAATCCCTCTTCGTCTTAAGATCCGTATTCAGCACTATTTTTTATGTATTTTAGGTACTTATATGGTGCCGTCAATTTACGCAGCACTTTATACATACAGTATATTGTACATTCACATCAGTCCCTGCCCACAATGAGCCTACAATCTAAGGTCCCTAACTCACATTCGTACATATTTGATGCAATCATTTCATACAATTTAGATAGGAGCCAATTAACCTTCCAGCATATCTTTCGGAGTGTGGGAGGAAACCCACACAGGCACAGAGAACACATGCAAACTCATTACAGGTAGTGCCGTGGTTGGGATTCGAACCAACAAATGACCCTAGGTGAAAGTGCTAACCTCTGTGCTTCTGCTGTGCAGCATTACCAGAATAAAGCTGAAAAGGGCTAAAAGGGATTCTAAATTTGTTGGCTTGATGCTGGTAAAAGCTTTGTAACTGCTTTTTGAATGTGATACTCATCAGACTGACATTTATAAGAGAGATGTTGAAGGACTATTCCAAATTCTCTATGCCTAATCTCCTAGTGCTGCTATAGCAACCAGAAACCAGCATGGTGCACCCAGCAATAGAGTAACCGGTAATGCCTTGTACACATGGTTGGACATTCCGACCACAAAATCCGTCAGATTTTTTCCTAAACTGGTGTTGCATACACACGGTTGGACAAAGTTGTTGAAAAATCCGATCATTCGGAACGTGATGACGGGACTACGTTGAGGCTAGTAGCCAATAGCTTTGGTCTCGTAATTTGGTCTGAGCATGCGTGGCACTTTGTCTGATCACAACTCTACAAATGATCGGAAAACGTCTGATCAGATTTTTTTGTCAGAAAATTTGAGATCCTGCTCTCAAATTTTTTCAGTCGGAATTTCCAACGGAAAAAATCCGAGCCTACACACAATCGGATTTGCCGACAATATAATCCGATCTGACCTTTTCTGCTGGAATTTCCGACCGTGTGTACAAGGCATAATACTTTTGGAATATAACAAATTTTCATTTTTTCTTATGTAACCAAGTACAATGTCTACTTCATGCATGGCATTATAGATTACAGGCGTTCTCTGGGAACTCACATACACCATTGCCTGGTCATACGTATTTAGGCAAAATCACGGGTTTGAAATGCTAAACTAAAAAGGTACCATGAAGTTTTTAGCTTCTTGTGACACTTGGACAGTTTCTATGGAAACAGTATTTTTACAGGCCACATGCTTTTTTATCACCGGTCTAATGCTGGCACTCCCTAACCAAAAACAGGCTATTTTTTACCTCTTTCAGCCGCTGTGCAATTACATCCTGAAAATGACCCAGCAGGGAGTTGATTCTTTGTATTTGCTCAGTGGAAATGCATTTCTGCTGTTTATGAGCTAGAAAAGCACAGGTCATTGGCATTTTCAAGTGAAGTGTGATTTGTCACATACGAAGCAATCAGTTTTGTTTAAACTCATAAATGTAGTTCTTAATATTAAAAAACTCAAAACTAAAAAAAATGTTGAATATGATCATTAATGACAACCCTTTTTTAAGAAAAGAAGGCTTTGACCTGCTAATTACACAGAATTTTGATAATTCTGAGACAGTCCAGATTAATGTCTAATATTAAAGACACTTTTCTTTGAGAGGAACATGGAGGCTGCCATTGTGGACTTCCCATTTCAGAGTCTAATGGAGGTACCGGATGGACATACAGAGCTCATTGTCACTGCAAATGGCCAATTCTTGCATTCAGGCACTGGGTCTTCGGGGGTTGCTGTAGAAGAACGGAGTCAAGACTCATACACCTAATAGTTTTCTAAGGATATTATGGCTATAGGTACACTTTGGGTCTGATTTGCTATAACCTTGAGACAAAATAAGTGATCAATCAAACTTTTAATAAGAGAAAGGAGAACATTGATTTCCATGCACATAATGGGATGTTTCACCACTTTACTAAACAAGGCCCTTGACGTTTTATTACATTAACTCAATAATTAGCTGCATGGAAGTGTCGTATGGAAACTAATGAGGAATTGCATAATCAGCTAAAAGGCTGAACCTTCCAGCCCACCTCCAACAGGATACTTTTTGCTTTGATCCCAAAAACCGCATCAAAAATTTAAATGGTATTGAAATAAACAATTCATAATAGCTAGATTCCATCAGAACTTTAAAACTATTTAAAACTATTAATCAAACTTTTAATAAGAGAAAGGAGAACATTGATTTCCATGCACATAATGGGATGTTTCACCACTTTACTAAACAAGGCCCTTGACGTTTTATTACATTAACTCAATAATTAGCTGCATGGAAGTGTCGTATGGAAACTAATGAGGAATTGCATAATTAGCTAAAAGGCTGAACCTTCCAGCCCACCTCCAACAGGATACTTTTTGCTTTGATCCCAAAAACCCCATTAAAATCAATTTAAATGGTATTGAAATAAACAATTCATAATAGCTAGATTCCATCAGAACTTTAAAACTATGAATCAAACAATTAGATTGATGTGTGAACGGTCAACGTTATAAATAATTTCTTGACTGATCTTACAACACAGGGACTTCTGTTCCAAGCCACCCCATTGTCACATGAGTGTGCGAACCAGCACCCGAGACAAGCCATCGTGAACACAAAGTAACAGCATACTGACCAATCTCAAGCCCCATGCAGAGTCCACAATTATTTCAACCACACCATTTTTAGTCTCGTTCCACCCTATTGATGAAGTGTCCAGTGGGTATTGATTTTTGAAACACAAATAAATTCTTTACACAAGCAACCTGCACCCCGCGCTACCAGCCCTCTCATATTAGGGGGGAATTACATCTATTCCAGGATGAAAACAGCATACAACTGTGTTCCCCCAAGATGGGGAAACTCAGTATTGCGTACTCATATTATGAATCAATGACACTCATTCTCTCCAGGAGCCCCTCATTGATCTGACTTCTCAGCCGGTCTACTGCTTCTGCCCTCTCCCCACAGCTCTATATATATTCCTAGTCAGTAGTTATCCAGACTGACAGGGCAGTCAACAGTGGGGCAGCTCTAATTCCTAAATGGACACTACAAACATACTATATTTCTTTATTAAATTAGCCACAAGGTCTCCTGTATCCAAATGAAGTCATAAGTCTGCTTCTTACATTCCAAGGGTTCTGATATCCTAAAACCTCATTTACTCCTCTGATCTACCTACTAGATTTATTGCCATTCATGGATAGCCAAGAGGAGGAATTCTTTCAAATTCAGGGACTTTAATTGGTATCCTGGTGATAAACAGCATGGCAAACAATGCACCTTCAATTCAGTATCACTGACCATCCTTAGTGAGGCCTGTCAATGTCCTTTCTTGTATTAGAGTCCTCTCAGACTATAGAATTGACTTATGTGTTATAATCGCAATGTAAAATATGCAGAGAAGAGGTATGATGCACTTAAAGAAAAAAGAAATACGTGCAGCGCTGTCACAAATAATCAAACAACTATAGTAAATGTCAACTTCCAATGCACGGCTATAGACTCCTAATGGTGTATATAAAAATATACAGTGGCAAAATCTACAATATATGTGATTTTACTGAACTAATACAAACGTATTAAAAAGGCAAAAAATATAAGCAAACCAAACTTGATGGTGACTTCCAATGATGGAAGTCAGTATAGTTTCATCTCATTCACTAAGCTTTGCGGAAAATGCTCTTGAAAAGTGAAGTCTATTTGCCTTTAGTAAATCAACCCCATGGTGTCCATCAGAGAGGCATGAGGCACAGCCTGTGTGGTCTCCAGGACTGTTGAGGGGAACTGTTTCTGATGAGAATAAAGACAGTATTAAAAATACTTTTTAGCAGAGTGAGGAAGGGTTTACACCTCTGTCAGCATTTTATAACTAACAAATGAAATACATAGCAAAAAAAGCTTACCCAGTCCACCATGTGTAACATTTTCTAATGTACATAGAAGATATCTAAAAGTACTGCAAAGGTCTGCCTATAGAGAACTAACATTGGGGTTGATTTACTAATACTGAAGTGTGCAAAATCTGGAGCTCTGAATATAAACAAATCAGCTTCCAGGATTTTTTGTCAAAGCTTAAAGGGGAAGTAAACCCATCGATTTAAACAGTTAAGAAAAAAAGGCATGCCGGGAATGCTAACTGCACATTGGCTGTGCTCTCAGCCAAACTATCAAACCATCCAATGGCTGGTGTCATAACGAATCACATGTGCAGCACCATAGCAGTTGAAGATTAAACAGAGGCAAAGATGGCAGCTTCCTTGGCTGAAAACGATAGGGGAGTTTACTTCCACTTTAATTGAACAAACTGAAGTTACAAGCTGATTGGTTTCTATGCAGAGCTTCATCAGATTTTGCACTCTCCAGTTTTAGTAAATCAACCCCATAGTCATCACATTTATGGTGTATCAATAAATATTGCAATTCCAAGCATTAACCCCCCTGACGGTATTCCCGAGTCTGACTCGGGGTGGATTTTTCATACCAAAAGCGGTATCCCCGAGCCAGACTCGGGACAGCGTCGCTGGATCCAGGAGGAGGTTTACTTACCTTCTCCTTCGGATCCAGCGTTGTCTCCCCGCTGTACGAGCGAGCCGTGTCTCGCTCGATGCATTACACCGCCGATCTCCGTGCCCTGCGAGCGTTGCGACGCACGGGCACGGAGATCGGCGCCAAATTCAAAAAGTGAAACAAACAGTAAACATACAGTATAATGTAATCTTACAGATTACATTGCTGTATGTAAATATTTCACATCCCCGTTGTCCCTAGTGGTCTGCCCAGTGTCCTGCATGCAGTTTTATATTATAAAAACTGTTCTTTATGCCTGGAAACTGGAGATTGCCCACAGCAACCAAAACTGTCCCTTTACATCAAAAATGATTTTAGACCAGCTAGAAAACAGCGATAATAAATTAGAATCACTCACAGAATTGAGCGATAGCGATTTGTGGGGAGATCCGTCATCAAATACTGAAAAGTAATGACAGTGACAATTCTGCAACTGAGCAAATTTCAGTGTTTTTGATTTGATTACATGATTGAATATTTTTTATTATTGTTATATTATTATTTGGTACAATTATTTATAATTATTTATTATATTATAATTTATGATTTAATTTTTCAAACTTTATCATACCCGGGATGTCTGCTAGACTCTGGTTTGGACAGATTTAAGAGAGTTATTCCTAAGAATTGCAGGACTACAATATAAAACGCCAAATTTTCATGCAAAATAATGGTACCGCTTTTAGCACCTAAAATCCGAAATAATCGTACCGCCAGGGAGGTTAAGAAGCCATGGGTATTGCCCTGCAACAGTCACATGGACGAACGATTCTGTATAATGTAAAGTAAAGCCGTAATAATGAAAAAACTGCTACAGATGGATTTCAATTTATATAGATTTACTATATATATATGAAATTGAAAGTGTAAGCCCTTGTACACACGGTCGGACATTTCAACAACCAAATCCGTCTGATTTTGTCCGACGGATTTTGTCTGATGGATTGTGTCCGAAACTGTTGCATACACACGGTCGGACAAAGTTGTCGGAAAATCCGATCTTTCAGAACGTGATGACGTAATTTCGTTACGATGGGACTACGTTCAGGCTAGTAGCCAATAGCTTTGATGTAGGAATTTGAACTGAGCATGCGTGCCACTTTGTCCGATCAGAATTCTCTACACATGATTGGAGTATGTCCGATCGGATCAGTTTGTTGGAAAATATTTCCAGCAAGTTGGAAAATTTGGTCCGACGGATATTCAGACGGAAACAGTCCGATGCATACCACACACAGTCGGATTATCCGACAAAATGGTCCGATAGGACACATTCCGACGGATTCTCCGACTGTGTGTACAAGGGCTAATACTTATGATATTTTCATTTTTTATTTAGAATATTTCTTGATACATTATAAGGATGATCACCGTATTTGTTCTATATGGGCAAGTCTGTGTATTTCTTCTATATTTTAAGTAGATTTTTCTATTTTGATAGGTAATAATTTGTGGTCTGATATGCTTTGCGGCTAGTATTAATTTTGATAAATGAATGCAAAATTTATTTTAGATAAATTACATTTGGTGGACTGTGTAAGCCTTTTTATGTGTTTCTTTTGTTAGTTGATATATGAAGACATCAGTCTTCACTGTCAGATAGTTTGATAGTACATCATATGGAGGACATTAGTATTTCTGATGTAGCATTTTATTACTATCTGTGTTTTCTTTGAGGAGATTTTCCCACAGTGCTTTGTGTCACCAAAACAGGAAGTGAATGGAATTCTTTATATATAGACACAGGAAGTAATAACAACTTGGCAGCGGTTCAAAGTCCTCTCAGTTCTATCTGGAGTTGGGATTTAAAATTTGAATATATTGACATGACGTGCCTATATACATTAGTTGTTTAGGTTAGTATAGTAATATAACAATACATGATATGTAAAAATAAATTATACTAAAACAAGTGCTTTCCTATATAAACTAAAATAAAGTTCTATTAGAGGAATGGCAGTTCCTTATAAACTATTGGCTCAATTCTCTAAGCTGTTACAATCATTATTTGCTATAATGATTGTTATTTTCAGCAACAAGAGTCGAAAATAACAATTTCGTTCCTGAAATAACGATCATTATAGCAAATAACCCATGTGTTATTGCTCAGTGAATAGTGTCTTATATCTTGATTAGCACCACATGGATCCAAACTGTCTCTCAGCACACTATCACAGCCCCATAGATACAAGACACAGGTGACATTGTGACAATTGTTTGTTATCGTTTGGTACAGATAGTAGGTAACATTGGACCTACCGGTAACTTTAAAAACATGCATTGATACATTTCTGCCATGACATAATAAATATCTGAACAAAAAATGAATATCATAGAAAAGGTAATTGATTTCAGTAATTCAATTCAAAAAGTGAGACTCATATATTATATAGATTCATTACTCACGAAGTGATATATTTCTTTCTTTTAATGTTGATGATTATGGCTTACAGCTAGTGAAAACCCAACATTTTGTTTCTCAGAAAATTAGAATACTACTGTACATAAGACCAAAAAAAACATTTTTTTAAATACAGAAATGTTGCCTAATAAAAAGTATGTTCATGTACAGTATAGTATGCACTCTATACTTGGTTGGGGCTCCTTTTGCTTGAATTACTGTATCAATGTTGCGTGGCATGGAGGCAATCAGCTTGTGGCACTGCTGAGGTTTTATGGAAGCCCAGGTTGCTTTGATAGCGGCCTTCAGCTCATCTCCATTGTTGGATCTGGGGTCTCACATCTTCCTCTTGACAATAGCCCACAGATTCACTATGGGTTTTGGTTAGTTTGCTGGCCAATTAAGCACAGTGATACCATGATCATTAAACCAGGTGTTTGTACTTTTGGCAATGTGGGCAGGTGCCAAGTCCTACTGTAAAATGAAATCAGCATCTCCATAAGGCTGGTCAGCAGAGAGAAGCATGAAGTGTGCTAGAATTTCCTGGTAGAGAGCTGTGCTGACTTTGGACTTGATAAAACACAGTGGACCAACACCAGCAGATGACATGGCTCCCCAAACCATCACTCGTTGTGGAAACTTCACACTGGACCTCATGCAACTTGGATTCTGTGCATCTCCACTCTTCCTCCAGACAGTGGGACCTTGATTTCCAGGTAAAATGCAAAATTTACTTTTGTCAGAAAGTGGACCACTGAGCAACGGTCCAGTCCTTTTTTTTTAGCCTAGGTAAGACACTTCTGACGTTGTCTCTGGTTCAGGAATGTAACAATTGTAGCCCATGTCTTGGATACGTCTTTGTGTGGTGGCTCTTGAAGCACTAACACCAGCTGTAGTCCACTCCTTGTGAATTTCCCCCAAATTCTTGAATGGCCTTTGCTTCACAATCCTCTAAATTAGGGTGTCTCAAACTGGCAGACCTCCAGCTGTTGTGAAAACTATAAGTCCCATGAGGCATTGCAAGGCTGACAATTACAAGCATGGCTTCCACAGGCAGAGGTGTGATGTAGTTTCACAACAGCTGGAGGACTGCCAGTTTGAGACCCCTGTTCTAAAGGCTATCCCTGAGGTTATCCCTGTTGCTTGTGTACCCTTTTCTACCACACTTTTTCCTTCAACTCAACTTTCCATTAATATGCTTGGATACAGCACTCTGTGAACAGCCAGATTTTTTAGCATTGAACTTTTGTGACTTCTCCTCCTTGTGAAGGTTGTCAATGACTGTCTTCTGGTCACCTGTGTAGTCAGCAGTCTTCCCCATGTAACCTACTGAAGCAGACTGAAAGACCATTTAAAGGCTCAGGAAACCTTTAAGGTGTTTTGAGTTAATTAGCTGATTAGAGTGTGACACCATGAGTCTACAATATTGAACATTATCACAATGTTCTAATTCTCTAAGATTCAGAATTTTGCGTTTTCACTAGCCGTAAACCATAATAAACTAAATTAAAAGAAAGAAATGCTTGAAATATATCACTGTGTGTGTAACGAATCTATATAATATATGATTTTCACTTTTTTAATTGAATTACTGAAATAAATGAACTTTTTGATGATGTTCAAATTTTTTTCGATTAACCTGTTCATCAACAGTATTTTTTTTAAGCTGTATCTTTTACAATAACAGTCTTAAAATGTATGTAAACCCTAACAACAAACTCTTTTTCCCTTTGATCAGTTAAAGATGTAATTTAGCCCTTGTACACACGGTCGGAGATTCCGACAACCAAATCCGTCGGATTTTGTCTGACGGATTTTGTCCGAAACTGTTGCATACACACGGTCGGACAAAGTTGTCGGAAAATCCAACGTGATTACGTTATTTCGTTACGACGGGACTACGTTCACGCTAGTAGCCAATAGCTTTGGTGTAGGAATTTGATCTGAGCATGCGTGGCACTTTGTCCGATCGGAATTCTCTACACATGATCGGAGTATGTCCGATCGGACCAGTTTGTCGGAAAATTTTACCAACAAGTTGGAAAACTTGGTCCGTCGGATATTCAGATGGAAACAGTCCGATGTAGACCACACACAGTTGGAATATCCGACAAAACGGTCCAATCGGACACATTCTGTCGGAATCTCCGACCGTGTGTACAAGGGCTTAAAGTGTTTTCTGATATAGCTCTTCAATAACTAAAAAATGAATAAAATACATGCGGATCCTGCCATGAATCCAGTGCAGTCATGGGATCTCTGCATTTTTATCCCAAGCATTCTTATCAGCCCTGGTTAGCTTCTCTGAACCTGCTGAACCAGCCGAATTTGGATCCATCTATGGTTAGCTTAGGGTGTTTGTTCAGCCATTATTGAGTGACAAATGTCTTCCAGTTCTGTTCCTGCATTGTCACCATATCACATAAACATGGATGGCGACTGTAAGTGGCTGTGCTGACACACATTGCAAAGGCATGGCCCATGTACCTCAATGTCAGGACGTCAATCTGGAGCAATAATGTGAGCAGACAATAAACATGGCATTGTATGGTACACAGGGCTTTACCAAACTAAATGTCATCCAGGCAGAACATGAAAAAAATACGGGAACCTTTCAGGATGGAAATATAATAGCTGATATTTTTTCTATTTAATCGTTATGTTTTTATTTATTACTTTTATTACTGACTTGTTTGAAGGCACCTTTCTGATCCTTGTGCAATGTTTGGTGAGACTTGCAGCAAGTATGCAGTACATATAGCCAAAATAAGTCTCAAAATATCAACCAAATTATTCCCTTCATTCCTCTTAAGACTTCCTGATCTCTAGCTCCCTTGACACCGTATCTCATGCTCACCTCCAGGACTTCTCCAGAGCCTCTCCCATCCTGTGGAACTCCCTTCCCCAATCTGTTCAACTAGCTCCTACTCTGTCCACATTTATGTGATCCCTGAAAACCCTTCTCTTCAGAGGCACCTATCCTGCCTCCACCTAACAAATGCATTTTTTATTTTCTCCATCAGCTCTTCCCCCACAGTTATTACCTTTTGAATCACCTAACCCTCCCTTTTAGATTGTAAGCTCCAGCGAGCAGGGCCCTCTCATTCAACTTGTATTCAGTTGTATTGTAAATGTAATGTCTGCCCCAATGTTCCAAAGTTGGCGCTGTATAAATCCTGTATAATAATAATAGCCAGTGTTTCTACACCTGAAAAGTGTAAACTTCTTATGGGGTAAAAGCTCACTAAGTAGCAAAGGAAAGTTAAGGATGATAGCTCCAGAGCATTCGCCAACACAGATACATTAGTGATGACATCTTTCATATGTCTACCATGATGGGATACCTTTAAATTAAATCTGTCACATGGGAAGCAAGATTATAGAGTTCCAGAAAACAAACTGAATTTTCCCTAAATGTATTTCACCATAGTCACATAAGAAGTAGTGGAAAACCAGATGTTCTCTGTATAATTAGTGAGCTTCTTGTCAAAGCTCTCTTTCCCTTGGTGATGGACTACCTTTAACCCTTCCCTATCCAGATTGCCTGGATGCCCAGAACCAATATAGCAGCGTCCGTTTGCTTTGGTTACAGTGACAATACCACTATGACTAATTTGATGATCTAAATGGTATTCATGCTGCTTTAAAGGGCATTTTATTTGGGATTATGTTTTAGATAATACTCTGCTCAAAGATATTAGTTCAGTGGCAGTTGATGCTCCAAATTTTTTTTTGGGGGGGGGGGGGGGGGGCGCAAGCAAACTGAAAAATTCAGAAAAAAAACCCCATCAATTGCAGTCTCACTGTGCCATCAAATGCTGTCACTGTTCCCATCGAAAGCTGCCACTGTGCCCCAAATGCTGCCACTGTGCCATCAAATGCTACCACTGTTCTCATTGAACGCTGCCACTGTGCCCATTAAATGCTGCCACTGTGCCCCAATTGCTGCCACTGTGCCCCAAATGCTGCCGCTGTGCCCATTAAATGCTGCCACTGTGCCCCAAGTGCTGCCACTATGCCCCAAATGCTGCCGCTGTGCCCATTAAATGCTGCCACTGTGCCCCAAGTGCTGCCACTATGCCCCAAATGCTGCCACTGTGCCCATTAAATGCTGCCACTGTGCCCCAAGTGCTGCCACTGTGCCCCAAATGCTGCCACTGGGCCCCAAGTGCTGCCACTGTGCCCCAAATGCTGCCACTGTGCCCATTAAATGCTGCTACTGTGCCCCAAGTGCTGCCACTATGTCCCAAATGCTGCCACTGTGCCCATTAAATGCTGCCACTGTGCCCCAAGTGCTGCCACTATGCCCCAAATGCTGCCACTGTGCCCAAGTGCTGCCACTGTGCCCCAAATGCTGCCACTGTGCCCATCGAACGCTGCCACTGTGCCCATCGAACGCTGCCACTGTGCCCCAAATGCTGCCACTGTGCCCATTAAATGCTGCCACTGTGCCCCATGTGCTGTCACTGTGCCCATTAAATGCTGCCACTGTGCCCATTAAATGCTGCCACTGTGCCCCAAGTGCTGCCACTGTGCACTCCACCCACCGTGTCCAGTGTCCTCCATCTCATCCCGACCCCGATGTCTTCTCCCGCACTCCTCCTCTCGTCTTCTGCAATGATTGGATGCCTGGTAGGCGTCCAGTCACAGCGCCTGTGACTTCAGCCAATCAGGTGACAGGTAACACAGACGCGGCAACCTGATTGACTGAGAGGTGGGTCAATGTTAGGGAAGCGATGTATTCGCTTCTCTAACACAACACTATGTAAACAGCGAACGCACAGCATTGCGCCCGCTGTTTACCCTTTTGGAAGCCTATTAGAGCCCACGGCTCTAATCAGGATGCCTATTAGAGCCAGCAGCTCTAATCAGGTGCTTCCAAAGAAACCCAGCCGCTGTAATTCAAGGGGCCGGACACCTGAATAGAGGGCGGCAGTGGCGACAATAGATAGATTAATGCAATGCATGAATCTATATATTGGTGATAGAGTGGTGTAGGAGAGAGGGGGCGGCGCTCCTGTGCCCTCTATGGACGCACCGCCACTGCTGTAGTTTGCAAAAATAGTATTAAAAAGGAAAAAAAATACACTTTAAAACTATTTTTATTCAAATTCTTTATTTAAGATTTTTTTAGCAGAATACCAGAAATGCCATAAAAAGACCAAAAACAAAACACCATATCTTCAGGGAAAACCGCACACAATATGAAGTCGCAGGAGGAACAACACATAGAAAAAATAACTGTAAAGATACAGCGTAACTGATACAGCACATAACAAGAAGGTCCATGTCGTGTCAGCCTCATCTAAGAGGTCCAAATACAACAGGAACAGGGTTTGTCTTTCAGTGTCAAATTCGGCAGTTTGTAGCTTCCATGAGGGGTCAGTACTCCAGGATCGAGGGTCATAACCAGACAGGTTAAGGGGCCTAAACTGCAGGTAGGTAGCAAGATCCTCAACACTATTTTTATTCAAATGCTACCTTGTCTGGACTAAAGGGTTAGTTAACCTTTTACAGAAAAAAATGAACAGGTGAATTAGATTGTAAGCTCTAGGGAGCAAGCCCCTCCGTAAGCATTTTGTATTGAATTGTGTTGTTGCTGTACCGTCTCCCTTTATATTGTAAAGCACTGTGCAAACTGTGTGTGCTATAGAAATCCTGCATATTAATAATATAATAATAATATAATAAAACACTAACAATGTACACTACATCCTCCCTGTCCTTGTCCTTGCTGTACTTTTCTCTGTGGGTCAGAGTCCACGCAACCAGTGTGGCCATCCCTGGATTTGAAACCCCTGTTATTCTCCGCTTTCCAGGACAGATCAGAGCAATTCTCTGTAGTAGTGCTGACTAATCAGAATTGCTCTGATCTGTCCCTGAAGCCCTGCAGGAAGAAAAGGGAGAAGCGCGGGGATTTCAAATCTAAGGACTGCTACACTGGCTGCAGAGGTACCCACTGAGGTAAATACGGCAGGGACCAATGGGAGGATGGCATTAGCTCACATTTCATTTTTTTTTAACTTACACTTTAACTACTTGCCAACCGCTGCACGCCAATATACGTCGGCACAATGGCAGCGGTGGGCAAATGGGCGTACCTGTACGTCCCCTTTAAGTGGCGGGGCTAGCGGGTACAGCGTGACCATGCCCACGGGACTCGTGGACTCGATGTCCACCGGGGTCCCGGCGATTGTGTCACGGAGCCGCAGAACAGGGAGATGCCTATGTAAACAAGGCATTTCCCCGTTCTGCCTAGTGACGTGCCAGAGATCACTGCTCCCTGTCATCGGCAGCAGTGATCGCTGTCATGTGAATGGAAGCCCACCCCCCCCCCCCATAGTTATAACACCTCCCTAGGACACACTTAACCCCTTGGTCAACCCAGAGTGTTTAACCCCTTCCCTGCCAGTGTCATTTACACGGTAATCAGTGCATTTTTATAGCACTGATCGCTGTATAAATGACAATGGTCCCAAAATAGAGTCAAAAGTGTCCGATCTGTCCGCCATAGTGGTGCAGTCATGATAGAAATCTCAGATCGCCGCCATTACTAATAAAAAAAAAAATTATAAAAAAAATGCCATAAAACTATCCCCTATTTTGTAGACACTATAACGTTTGTGCAAACGAATCAATATACGCTTATTGCAATTTTTTTTTTTACCAAATATATGTAGAAGAATACACGTCGGCCTAAACTGAGGAAAAAAAAAATGTTTTATATATTTTTGGGGATATTTATTATAGCAAAAAGTAAAAAATATCTAATATCTAAAATATACCCTGTTTCCTCGAAAATAAGACCTAGTGTGATTGCCTGTGATGGCTGCAATATACCTCCCAAATAAGCCCTAGTTAAAGTCCTTGTAGGCCTTATTTTCAAGGCAGGGCTTATTGTCGGGGAAACAGGGTAGGGCTTATTTGGGGGGTAGGGCTTATATTGCAGCCATCACCGACAATCACGCTAGGTCTTATTTTTGGGGGAAACAGGGTATCTAATATATATCTAATATCTATAATAATAGTATAGTATAGTGTAGTATAGTATAATATATAGTATAATAGTATAGTATAATAACTAGCGTAATAATATGTAATATATATAATTTCTTCAAATTTGTCACTCTTTTTTTGTTTATAGCGCAAAAAATAAAAACCACAGAGGTGATCAAATACCACCAAAAGAAATCTCTATTTGTGGGAGAAAAAAGAACGTTAATTTTGTTTGGGTGCAACGTCGCACGACCGCGCAATTGTCAGTTAAAACGACGCAGTGCCGAATCGCAAAAAGTGCCCTGGCCAGGCAGGGGGTAAAATCTTCCGGGGCTGAAGCGGTTAAGAAAAGCTTTTCTTTTATATATACAGAGTGTAAATACAGAAATAAATACTCCAGCAGCTGTCACTGTCAATAAATAATAATAAACAAAGCCATGTGATCACCATGTCATAATTGACATGGTGATCACATGATCAGGAACCGTGCTGATTGGTTCCTGAATGCTAACCTATCAGGGCACGGAATAAGAAACGCTAACTCTTGTACTGCCCATGGAACACAGATTAGCATCCCCCTCCACACTGGCAATTGGGCAGAGATCTACGCATTATGGGCGTCAAGGGTTTTAAAGCATCTGAAAACTTCAAAGTGTAAATTTCTTAGCATCTCTGTGGCTAGGAAACATTTTCTCTTGATGTGATGTAGTGTGAACTTTTCGCACTTTTTTTTTCTTCACGCCACAAGCCCAGCAGCCTCACACTGACTCAGGTGGTGGTGATCTGACGTAGCAGTCACTTGCTTTAGCACCATATAATGGTGACAAGGTAGCTAAATATAGTTGTAATGCCTTAGGAGACTTACCCAATAGAGCTGCTGTTCTTCAACACAGTAACAAAACCATTTCAACTCCATTCTAAATGCACATCCTCTGTAACCACCACAAACAAAGCCATTTTACTTAATACAAAGCAGTCCTGTGATATAACATGCCAAAGTCATAGGACATGACATCATATGTTTACATGTGCAGATATCAGAACAAGTTGAGAAAAATATTAATATTGGTTCATTATTGGTTCATAAACTTCTAAATTGATTGCGGTCACGGTGGTCATGGACGTCAATAAAAAATAATATCTGTGATATTTTGCTGCAAAAGTTACCTTTATTTCTATCTATATACAAGCTTATAATATAAACCAGCCTTTTTCAACCTTTTCAACACAGAGGAACCCTTGAGATGGTTCTCCGGTCTCGGGGGAACCCTTTCTAAAAATTAGAAATCTACAACTCATGATACATTAGTGTGATGGTCAGTGGGAAGAATTTTCCTTACACTTGTGGTCATTTGGAAGAATTACCCCCTTACAGGTAGCTAAAAAGATCAATAGTGTCGGTGGGAACTTATCACAGAGGCAGAAATGGCCCAATGCTGAAGGAACCCCTAGCAACCTCTGGAGGAACCCTAGGTTTCCACTGAACCCTGGTTGAGAATCACTGATATAAGCCAAGGTATTCTGATAGCCATACACGTGGACATTTTGTGGCTGCTTTTAAACAGGTTATCCCTCTGCTCTCCCTTAATGCAAGTATGTTTACAGATAGCAATAATAATCTTAGTTTGGCCCCAAGATCTGCCCCTACCTCTTTCTTTGTGATTTCTATTTTGCAAGGAATTAAAAAAAAACGAATATCAAGACATATATAATGCTAGTTCTGCATACAGTTATATTCACTGTTCACTTTTTTGTTGGTATTATTTTTTCCATTCTTTAGCCTTATACACACGATCGGACTTCGTACAAACTTTCCAGTGGATTTCTGTACAAAGGGCGTTGGCTGTGAATTTGTTAAGCATACACACGATCAGTCTTTTTCAGCCAACTTTCACCAAATCATGTGGTTTTTCTGCTCTTTACCGCCACCTTTGGTCAACTTCTGTATTGTTGTCTGATCTTTTGCATTGGTTCTGAGCATGCGTGTTTGTACTTTGTACAAAAGTCCTATGGTTTTCTATACACACGGTTGGATGTTGCCTTAAAACAGCTCATTTGCATGTTTGTTGTCAAAAAGTCTGATAGTGTGTATGGGCCTTTAGACTTTATCAGTCTGATGTGGAGTGTTCAAGGAGATTCATTTTTACCTAGCCAAGAGAACCTGTGCTCATTTTGAACAGCTGAACAGTTTAACCACTTAACCACTTCAGCTCCGGACCAATAAATACCTTAAGGACCAGAGGTCTTTTTGCAATTTCGCACTGCGCTGCTTTAACTGGTAATTGCGCGGTCATGCAATATTGCACCCAAACGAAATTTGCGTCCTTTTCTTCCCACAAATAGAGCTTTCTTTTGATGGTATTTGATTGCCTCTGCGATTTTTTTTTTTTGCGATATAAATGGAAAAAGAGCGAAAATTTTGAAAAAAAAAGATATTTTCTTCTTTTTGTTATAAGAAAAATCGAATAAACTAAATTTTAGTCATACATTGAGGGCAAAATTTATTCAGCCACATGTCTTTAGTAAAAAAAATGTCAATAAGCGTATATTTTTTGGTTTGCGCAAAAGTTATAGCGTCTACAAACTAGAGTACATTTTCTGGAATTTACACAGCTTTTAAATTTATGACTGCCGATCTCATTTCTTGAGGTGCTAAAATGGCAGGGCAGTACAAATCCCCCCCAAATGACCCCATTTTGGAAAGTAGACACCCCAAGGAAATTGCTGATGGGTATGTTGAGCCCATTGAATATTTATTTTTTTTGTCCTAAGGGATTGAATAATGACAAAAAAAAATAAAAATAAATTTTTTTTTACAAAAAGTTGTCACTAAATGATATATTGCTCACACATGCCATGGTTATATGTGGAATTGCACCCCAAAATATATTCCGCTACTTCTCCCGAGTATGGGGATACCACATGTGTGGGACTTTTTGGGAGTCTAGTCGCGCACGGCACCCCGAAAACCAATCACCACCTTCAGGATTTCTAAGGGTGCAAATTTTTGATTTAACTCCTCACTACCTATCACAGTTTCGAAGGCCATAAAATGCCAAAATAGCACAAAACCCCCCAAAATGACCCCATTTTGGAAAGTAGACACCCCAAGCTATTTACTGAGAGGCATGTTGAGTCCATGGAATATTTTATATTTTGCCACAAGTTGCGGGAATATTACAAACTTTTTTTTTTTTGCACCAAGTTGTCACTAAATGATATATTGCTCACACATGCTATGGGCATATGTGAAATGACACCCCAAAATACATTCTGCTGCTTCTCCTGAGTACGGGGATACCACATGTGTGGGACTTTTTGGGAGTCTAGTCGCGCACGGCACCCCGAAAACCAATCACCACCTTCAGGATTTCTAAGGGTGCAAATTTTTGATTTAACTCCTCACTACCTATCACAGTTTCGAAGTCCATAAAATGCCAAAATAGCACAAAACCCCCCCAAATGACCCCATTTTGGAAAGTAGACACCCCAAGCTATTTACTGAGAGGCATGTTGAGTCCACGGAATATTTTATATTTTGCCAAAAGTTGCGGGAATATTACAAACTTTTTTTTTTTTTGCACAAAGTTGTCACTAAATGATATATTGCTCACACATGCTATGGGCAGAAGTCAAATTACACCCCAAAATAAATTCTGCTGCTTCTCCCGAGTACGGGGATACCACATGTGGGGGACTTTTTGGGAGCCTAGCCATGTACGGGACCCCGAAAACCAAGCACTGCCTTCCGGATTTGAATATAAAATGCTACCAAAAAACCTGTTAGCGATGGCAGGGATCAGGCCTGACTCTGCGATCGCTGCAGTTATGTGTTTAGTGTTTTGTAAGTGACAGTGATCGATCGATACTGCACTTGGGTGGGCTGGGCAGAGGGGCAAAACGCAGGTGCCAGCAGGTATTTGGGCTGATCCCGCTAACAATGCGTTTTTTTGGAACCCTAAACTGCTGGGGACGCTAGTATAGATCTGATCAGATCAGATATTGATCTGTTCAGATTCTATACCACTACGGGAGGTGTATGCTTTGTGTGTGGGTGTTAGCGGTACTGGCACTAACCTAGCGCTGCCTGGGGCGACGCAGACCCTGACCCTAAAACCTAATTGATATCACCCGCCGGGTGATCAGGGGGTTAAACCTTTATTGGGTAATAAATGGTGGGTGCCCTGATGCTATAAAAAACAAACTAACCAGAGTCACCCGTAACACTTATACGGTGATCAGTGGTGAAAGGGTTAACTAGGAGCAATCAGGGGGTTCAAATTTTTATTAGGTAGTATATGGGGGTCCCTGGCGCTATATAAAAACCTGACGGGGAACCTAAATAACTAACTGGCTAACCAGCGTCACCAGTGACACTTATACTGTGATCGCTGGTGAAAGGGGGTGAAAGGGTTAACTAGCAGCAATCAGGGGGTTAAAACCATTATTGGGTAGTATATCGGGGTACCTAGCGCTATAAAAACCTGGCGGTGAACCTAAAAAAATAACTAGCTACCTAGCGACACTGATGCAGCGTTCAGAAAAATTATCGCTTAGTGACACTGGCAAAAGGGGGTGAAAGGGTTAACTAGCAGAAATCAGGGGGTTAAAACCATTATTGGGTAGTATATCGGGGTACCTAGCGCTATAAAAACCTGGCGGTGAACCTAAAAAAATAACTAGCTACCTAGCGACTGTAGCGACACTAATGCAGCGATCAGAAAAACGATCGCTTAGTGACACTGGCAAAAGGGGGTGAAAGGGTTAACTAGCGGCAATCAGGGGGTTAAAAACATTATTGGGTAGTATATCGGGGTACCTAGCGATATAAAAACCTGGCGGTGAACCTAAAAAAATAACTAGCTACCTAGCGACACATGCAGCGATCAGAAAAATGATCGCTTAGTGACACTGGCAAAAGGGGGTGAAAGGGTTAACTCTAGGGGCAATCAGGGGGTTAAATCTTTATTGGGGGGTGATAGGGGGCTACCCTGGACCTAACACTAACTGTCCTGACAGTTTTTACTGTCACAACTGACACTGAATGCATTGATCAGTAAAGAAATGATCAATGCAATCAGTGACACTGTGACTGGGGGGGGAGGGGGGGGGCGATCGGGGGGGGATCGGGGGGGGTTTGTGTGCCTGTGTGTACCTACATGTCAGTGTAGTGTTGGTGCACACTTACTTTCTGTCTTCTCCTCGTAGTCCGGTCAAAAAGACCGCCCCGAGGAGAATGACATCACTTCCTCCTTCCTGTGTAAACAATACACAGGGGAGGAAGCTTCTCATTGGCCAGGAGCGATCCAGAGGGGGTGGCCGAAAACCAACGGCCATCCCCTCATCACGGAGCGCTCCTGGACCGAATCGGACCGCCGTAACCAGCGGGAGGGGGTCCGATCGGACCCCCCACCCGCTGGAAGGCAATCACGTAGATGTACGTGATTGTGCCTGCCTGTGCCATTGTGCTGACGTACATTGGCAATACGGCGGTCCTCAAGTGGTTAAGGACCAAGCCTCTTTCTAAGATTTGTTGTTTACAAGTTAAAAACTTTTTTTTTGCTAGAAAATTAGAACCCCAAACATTATAATTTTTTTTTCGAACACTCTAGAGAATAAAATGGCGGTGGTTTCAATACTTTCTGTCACACCGTATTTGCGCAGCGGTCTTACAAGCGCCCTTTATTTGGAAAAAATACACTTTTTTGAATTAATAAATAAGAGAACAGTAAAGTTAGCCCATTTTTTTGTTGTTGATATCGTGAAAGATAATGTTATGCTGAGTAAATTGATACCCAACATCTCACGTTTCAAAATTGCGCCTGCTCGTGGAATGGCGACAAACTTTTACCCTTAAAAATCTCTGTAGATGATGTTTAAAAAATTCTACAGGTTGCATGTTTTGAGTAACAGAAGAGTTCTAGGGCTAGAATTATTGCTCTCGCTCTACTGATCGCGGCGATACCTCACATGTGTGGTTTGGACACCATTTTCATATGTGGGTGCTACTATATTTTTTTTCTTGAATGAATGAATGAATGAAATACTTGTATAGTGCACAATGCGAACTGAATCGCCTCTGATATTTATTATACCTTTTATTTTTTATTTTTACACAGTTTTAAAAAAAATAAAAATGTGTCTTTTTTATTCCTATTGCAAGGAATGTAAATATGCCTTATAATAGAAAAAAAGCATGGCATGACCTCTTAAATATGAGATCTGGGTTCAAAAAGACCTCTGATCTCATATTTACACTAAAATGTAAAAAAATAAAATAAAAAAAAATTGTCATTTGAAAATATATATTTTGTTTAAATGGCCCCTCTGCCGCCGCCGATAAAAGTGATCTTGCGGCAAATCCGCCACAGAGACCACTTTTATCTGAAACTGGACCGCTCACTGAAGAAGAGGATACCGAGGTTATGGCAGGTAGCTGCTGCCATAACAACGATATTCCTCTTCTAACTGCTGACGTATAACGACAGTGGGCGGTCCGGAAGTGGTTAAGAAACAGGAATTTCCATGATTGAAATGAATATAGCTTCAGTGAGCTAAGTAAAAAATTTGCTCTTTCACTAAATCAACCCCACAGTTGAAATGCCTGCTGAGAACATGATTATAAAATAGAACAATTTCCTCTATGGGACTTTCGAAGGCAGAAACCCCTTGACAATCAAAGTGTATTGAAAATATATTTGTATTTTTTTTTTTTAGAAAAGTTAAAATTGAGAATATAACTTTGATAAAAAGTCAAAATTGGATGCATATATATTTTACAGGTGAAATATCAAAAAGGAAACACGTGTATGCACAAACAAACAACCACTTGACTCTGTCTAGTAAACAGAACTAGGACAGAGGATGCCCGACACGTTTCAAGGTTAGTAGCGGTAAAACCTCTTCTTCAGGGGCTAGTGGTTCAGTAATTGGTTGTCATATATTTCTTGAGAGTCACCAATATTGAATCCATTTAAAAAGAACAGGGAGAAAATCCACTGCCAGAGGTTAACCAGATTGAAGGGAGCTGGTGAGGGGGGGTTTTCAGGCCCAAACTCAGGGTCAAAACCCCAAGGACAAGGGTGGCCTACGTGCAACCAAACCCAGGACTACCAAAGCTGAGGCAAAAGACCCCTCAAACTTCTAAGGTCTATGGTCTGGATTGAATAGTACTTAGTCTGCACGGTGCTGGAAGCATATTCAATCCAGACCATAGACACTATTCAATCCAGAACTGTCAGGGCTGGCTTAGCCCTTCCTCCTCTTGACTGGCCGCTCAGCTGTCGGCTAATTGCCAGCTCTCTTCTCTTTCCACAGTTACCAGCTGTTCCCGATGATGCTCATCTGACCTGCCTATTTAAAGCCTTCCTGCTCACTTTTTCATTTGCCTTCTCGTTGGTCACATCACAGGGAACCATCTCCTGCTGTTTGTTTCAAGACTGGCTTGCTGACATCCCACCTGGCTTCTTATCCTGCTTGCGGTTGCTCTCCTTGGATCCCTGACTTCCGGCCTGGCTGATTACCTGATCTGGTTAATGAACTTTGGACTGGCTGACTACCCGATCTGGCTACAGGACTCTGGCTATACTTGACTACGCTTTTTTCTATTTACCTTTTTATTTTTATTAATAAACAAGTGTGATTTGATTGTACTTCTGTCTCAGTCTGTTTCATGGTTTCTGACAAGACCATAGACCAGGGGTGCCCAACCAGTGGCCCGGGGAGCCCTTTGATGTGGCCCTCGACCTCCTGCTCTGGGATGGCGGGTTGGCAAGCCCGGATTATGGGTTGCCGACCTGCCATCCCAGAGCATCAGTGTTGTTAATGAAGCTGGCAGTAGAGAAAGCAAGTGGCTACAGAGCTGCATAAACCGATGCTCCCTGTAAAGCACCGCCTCCTGTCATAGGTGGAGTGATACCAAATGCGCTCTGCCTGGGACAGCAACAACCGGTGATACCTGAATGGAAGACTGTTATTAAAGGGAAGTTTATTACTAAAATCACAGTGTATATATGGGCATAATTCTTCTGCAGTGGTTACTGGGCTGCTTTCAAACTGATCCACAGGTGCAGCGCAGAACACCTGTGGGTTACCTGCATTCAGCCATAGACTTCTGTTATTACCTGCAGGTGTGGTGAGCTTTCAGAAAGTGCACCACACCTGCAGCATATAATAGAAGTCTAAATGCAGCTAACCCGCAGGGAAAGCCACAGGTGTACTGCACTGCACCTGCAGTGCAGGTAAATCACAGCGCGTCAGTGTGAAAGCAGCATTAGGACCCTTTGGCATGATCGGTCCAACCCAATGGGACCCTCCGTTCACCTCTATTGAGCCACAGATGTAAACAGACTTGTAGCCGTATACACCCACCAACCTCCAATCTGGTCCACAAAAAAAAACAGAAGGGGGATCCGTCCCATTCCATCATGGCAGATCAGATCGGAGGGCCCATAGAGTAGAGAAAGCCATGTCTGTGTCCACTCTGCATATGCAGGGTGGACATGGACCTGTCATCAGTCCACTCCACTCATTGTGGCCCGTGACTGGTTACTAAGTCGCTTAACCTCCCTGGTGGTATGATTCATTCTGGTTTTAGGTGCTGAAAGCGGTACAATTATTTTGCATGGAAATTTGGCGTTTTATATTGTAGTGCTGTAATTCTTAGGAATAACTCTATTAAATCTGTTCAAACCAGAGTCTAGCAGACATCCCGAGTATGATAAAGTTTATAATATAATAAATAATAATCAAAATTATTCAATAATGTAATCAAATCCTAAAACACTGAAAAAGGGACACTTTCTGGTTGCTATGGACAATCTCCAAATTCCAGGCAGAAAAAACTGTATTTATAATATAAAAGTGCATGCAGGACATTGCACAGACCACTAGGGACAAAGGGGGTGTGTATTTTTTTATACAGTACTGTAATCTGTAAGATTACAGTGCTGTGTGTGTTTTGTGTACTTTTACTTTTTTGAATTTGGCGCCGATCTCCACTCCCGTGCACCGTAACGCCGCAGGGAACGGAGCTCGGCGGCATTCGGCACTGTGTGAATCGAGCGGAGGACAGCTCGATCACACAGCGCGGAGGACATCGCTGGATCCAGGGGACAAGGTAAGTAACTCTCCCTGTGTCCTCCCTGTATCCAGTGATGCGATCCAGAGTCTGGCTCGGGTTTACCGCTTGTGATAGTAAAATCCCAACCCGAGCCAGACTCGGTATTACCGCTAGTGAGGTTAAGTGGCCCTCTCTCTTTAAAATGCCATAGACCTTAGAATTTTGAGGGGTCTTTTGCCTCAGCGTTGGTAATCCTGGGTATGGTTTGACGTAGGTCGCCCTCTGGTTTTGGCCCTGAGTTTGGGCCTGAAACCCCCCCCCCCCCCCCCATCGGCTCCCTTGAATTTTGTTGACCTCTGGCAGCAGATTTCCGCCCTGTTCTTTTTAAATGGATGCAATATTGGTGACTCGCAAGAAATATATGACAACCAATTACTGAACCACTAGTCTCTGAAGAAGAGGTTTTACCGCTACTAACCTTGAAACGCATCTGGCATCCTCTGTCCTAGTTCTGTTTAGTGGACAGAGTCAAGTGGTTGTACATACATGTGTTTCTTTTTGATATTTCACCTGTAAAATATATATGCATCCAATTTTGAATTTTTATCAAAGTTATATTCTCAATTTTAACTTTTCTAATAAAAATACAATTATATTTTCAACACACTTTGATTGTCAATAAGTTTCTGCCTTCAAAAGTCCCATAGAGGAAATTGTTCTATTTTATATCTAAGTTAGGGATGTGGGCAGCAACTCCTTCTCCATAGATCTACGGCACAACCATAATACGCAGAACATAATTATAGGGGCATCGTAGCTGCTGGTTATAGGAGCCACTTTTGTTCAAAGAAAGATATATTTAGAAATCTGTTGTTAATGAGATTTCCATTTCAGAAGTCTATTAAACTACGTGCATCTGGGAATATCTACACCTGTGGTTAGTATACTGACTCAAGTATATATCTGTAGAAATCTTATTTTATACCTCTGAGAATTGTAAGGGTCACTTTTCTGGAGCCACCAATGTCAAAGGGAACTTTTCATATCTTGTAGCATTAATCAGTCAATAACACAACAATGAGCGTGCAGTATGTACTTCAATAAACAAAATGTAGGTTGTTGGACTGGACTACACAAGCTTTGTAGGGTATTTTCTCAAACACGGCATTCTCTCTGATTGCTGTAAACCTAGCTACTGTATGATATGAATGCCTCCAAGGCTCTGCTGAACTTTACAAGGCCACAACAGAAGACTTTCAATAAGCCTCTTACGCACACATGCTTCTAAACATAGTACTAAAATGGTATGGGAGACACTTAACCACGTATGATGTGTGCGAACCAATGTTTTTTACTTTTAAATGACGTAAAATTTCTGCGCAAACTGTTAAAACCTAAAAATATAAGAATAAGGTTGTTCTGTTTTTAACAGTATACTTAAAATGTATAATTACTGTATTATGTCTACTAGCAAACATGTGTATGCCATGCTTATAACATTTCCCCCCCTTACATTTACAACTCTTCATGCACATCTATCAATAATAATGTGATACACACTGGGTTTTCCTTTGTAAATTAAAATAAAATGTCCTCATTTTGGACCTTGTGTCATATCGTAAATATAAATGCTAAAAACGGCAAGTATGGCACCATTGACACCACTTAGAAGATCCAAACCTGTCCCGTAAAATTATAGCTGGAATTTAAAAGTGTGAATGTGTTTGGACGCTGTGGAGCAGTGCCATTGGTCTGGCACTTTGATTCACGTGGACCCTAGTTTACCCCTTATTAGACATGTGCGATTAGTTTCGTACGAATCTCAAATTTGTATAAATTTCCCTAAATTCGTACGTTCGGGAGGATCCGAAATACGAATTGCCATGCGTCCGAATTTTGTACAAAATACGAACTTTTGTTTACGAATCCCCAGGAGGAAGTCAGCACAGCACAGGGATGGTGGGAGCCCCTCATCTAACGAAAATTCGTATTTCGGATAGGAAGTTCTTCAACGGAATTTCGTATTTCGGATAAAAACCAAACTTCCATCAGCATCGACTGTCATATTGAGGTATATTTTTGCCTTTAAATTCATCGTAAGAAACGTTCGTACAAATTAACGAACCTAATGACAATTCGTATTTCGTACAAATTAAAATTGAATTTCGGACACGAAATACGAAGTACGAATTAATTTTAATACGAACCGTAACAGAACAGAACGAAACAAATTTATTGACGGCGCCCATGTCTACCCCTTATACTATATCTATAGAGTGCTCTTCAAAGTTATCCTAACCTGGTAAGACAGTTACCAAATCCCTGTTCTAACCACTGACCACTCTAACCACTGATCTTCCTATCCCAGTCTTTCATAAAAGATCTACTTATCACATACAGAATTCTAAGGCAGCCCCGTGATTATTGCATGAAGAGGTGACAGGTCATCCTTTCTACTGGACACACAGTGGCTTGGTCTAGATGAGCTTCTCTGCACCAACAACCTGTGCATCGGTTATTGGGTGGCAAAATGTTACCGTGTAAGAGCTAAAGACCAGAGAATGAATGTTGTTGGGTAGATACTCTGTGTGAGATAAAATGGGTCCCCTGTTCTACAGGTTCCTATAGCACATTGGGGGGCAATAAAGAAGTAATACCTTGGTTTATGAGTAACGTGGTATACAAGCGTTTTGAAAGACGAGCAACGTCTGACATTTTTTTTATCTTGATATACGAGCATTGTCTTGATATACAAGCAGTAGTTTTACTGTAAAAACAAAAGAATTACACTCACAATGTTAAGTAGTCTGGTGTTTATCCATGTAAAGCCGCTGTGTATATGTACAGTAAAGCTGTCGGAGACACCCAGAGACACTCCCAGCTGGATGGGGTAGGCATAACGTGCGTTCGGAGCACATGGAAGTGATGTCAACAGTTCCTGAGTGTCTCAGAGTTTTCCAGGAAGCGCTGGAAGCCACCATCGCCCCCCAAACCTCTGGCCACATATAGCGCTGTATATATATTGTGCACCAGCCAGTGGCTTTACTGTAATATACACAGCGGCTTTACATGGATGAGTTCCAGACTCCTTAACAATGTGAATGTAATTCAATAAAACTGATTCTTCTTTTTTTTTTTCAACACAGAGGTACAGTACAGTACAGTATTCCTACTACAGTACTGTACAGTATTAATATGAGCTTTTGCTCAAATTTTGATAATTTTTATATGAATAAATGGTTGTGGAACAAATTATCTGAGTTTCCATTATTTTTTCTTATGGGAAAATTGGCTTTGATATAAGAGTGCTTTTGATTACAAGCATGCTTCTGGAACTCCCAAACCAAGGTATTAGTGTATATGTTTTCTTATATTGCATTTGCCATGCATATTGCATTTGCCCTGAAAATCAGTGGAGGTTGAGGACTACAGGATTTAAAGGGTTCAATGGCAGCAGGCTTGGCATGTCTATACATGTCTATTTTTTATTTTATTAATTATTTAATTCAGGTATTTATACATCTTTTTACATATATATTATACATTCACATCAGTCCCTGCCCTCAAGGAGCTTACAATCTAAGGTCCCTGAAGCCGCCCATAGATGGTGCCAATTTCTTTCCTGCAACCACGGGTTAGGAAAGAAATTTGCACGATTCCCCCATCAACATAGACAGTGCTGACAGGGGAATCCCTCCTACCAAAACATTGCATTCTCCCGGTGAGGGAAGCCAGTGATCATTACTAGTGGCTATACCAGCTGCTAGCGATAAACACAAGCAAAATCCATTGAATAAAATAAAAACAAAAACTTTGGGTCGAAAAGCTAAAAAAGGTTTATTGCAGAACTCTCGTGAACATTTTAGTAGCAGCACAAAATAAATATATATATATATAAAAGATGTAGCTACGAAGAAGTAATCAGTAAAATACAATTACAATTTACCAGACCTACCTTATTTTGAGGGACAGTCCCTCTTTTCGTAGTCAATAAAGAAAATACATGTGCGGTACATTATGTTACTGCAGCTACCTGGAAAATCATTGGGGGCTGGGAACTAGAGGAATTAAATAGTCCGTAAAATATATTTACAGTTCACAATAGGGACTGCCCCTCTTTTGGAACCAAATCCCTCTGTCCTTTGATTCTCCTCAGTTGTTCCATATTTTGGTCGGATGTGTAGACTTGTAAAAAAAAGTATTATTTTATTACCCATAGTGTTATATTACACAACTTGAACACAGGAGTCAAACTCTTTGCACATAAGATTTAATAAATAGACCAAGGAACTTCTCAGCCAACTCCTAAATGATCAATTTGATAATTTGATTATGAAGGAAATGTAGTGGCCATGTAAGCATCATCAGACTTCACAACAGTTGATTTAAAAATTGACTAAAGCAGCCCATAGATGATTCGATTTTCTTTTCTTTCAACCATGGGTGTAAGGAAATAAAATCGGTCAACACTAAGATGGGGGAATGCATCCCACAGCACTATTGTATTCTGATGCCGGGGGGGCTCGATTGGAGCAGGGAGTCTTCCAAGCCAGCAGAACACAATGATAGATGCCCTCAGTAATCGAATGTAAAGAATCCAACAGGCTGGTCGAATCAGGTACAATCAGTCTGCCTATATATGGATCGAATCTTCGCCTGCCCTGGTGAACCGGCTGATTTTTGATCCGTGTATGACCAGTGGATGGAAAGTTTTTGGTCGAACAAAACTGCATCCTATCAGGTGGAGTCACTGCCCTTGTATTCAGGCAGCTGGGGATGTTGTGGCTGCCTGAATACAATAGCCGGGAGTGGAGCTGCTTTTTAGCATGGATAGGAAAGCCAATTGAATTTCTTTCATTCTGGCCATGCATGGCTAGCTTAACTGTGACGACAAAGACCACAAGAATTATACACTGATTATCTACAGCACTTATCCACCAGTCAATGTCCGACGGGCAGCACCGACTGATGGATATTTTATTTATTAGTAAAGTTCTAAGTCCTTGTACACACGGTCGGACATTCTGACGGAAAATGTCCGATCAGACCATGTTGTCGGATAATCCGACTGTGTGTGGTCTCCATCGGACTGTTTCCGACGGTCAAAGTTTTAGAGCTGGGCTGTAAAACTTTCCGACAACATGATCCGGACTTTGTCCAATTGTGTGTAGAGAATTCCGATCAGACAAAGTGCCACGCATGCTCAGATCAAATTCCTAGACCAAAGCTATTGGCTACTAGCCTGAACGTAGTCCCATCATAACGAAATAACGTCATCACGTTCTGAACGATCGGATTTTCTGACAACTTTGTCTGACTGTGTGTATGCAACAGTTTTGGACAAAATCCGTCAGACAAAATCCGACGGATTTGGTTGTCGGAATGTCCGACTGTGTGTACAAGGCCTAAGAGCACAGTGGCAGCACAGTGGTGTAGTGGTTAGTAATCTCACCTAGCAGTAAAAAGGGTCGCTGGTTCCAATCCCAAGCCGTGACACTACCTGTCTGGAGTTTTCATGGTCTCCCTGTGCCTGCGTGGGTTTCCTCTGGGTATTCCAGTTTCCTCCCACACGCCAAAGACATGCTGGTAGGTTGATTGGCTTCTTTCCAAAATTGGCCCTAGTAAATGAATGCGAGTTGGGCACCTTGGTTTGTCTGGACCAAAGACATGCTGGTAGGTTGATTGGCTTCTCTCCAAAATTGGCCCTAGTAAATGAATGTGAGTTGGGCACCTTGGATTGTGGGGACCAATGTGTGTGTGGTGTGCTGCGTAAATTGACAGCGATATATGGGTACCTTAAATATATAATGGAGGAGCATCTTGATGAGACGCAATGTACAAGGATAGGGACAATTGTGGACACTCACTCAGGATGGACTGGTGTCCTTAGTCAACCTTACTAACTATGTAATAGCTTCCCCTAGTATGATGATGTCAGCACCTCATAGCATCACTAATTCCAATAATAATAACTTCTTTTGTATTAATACCCCTCTAACTGACACACCTGTGATGCCATGAGCTTAGAACGGCAAA
This sequence comes from Lithobates pipiens, assembly GCF_037356315.1. NCBI lineage: Eukaryota > Metazoa > Chordata > Amphibia > Anura > Ranidae > Lithobates > Lithobates pipiens. The sequence continues at coordinate 1,310,828 of NW_027507787.1, read as the reverse complement.
GAAGAGAATATTTCCAGAGATTTTCCACGCAGACATTTCACATTATGCTTATGAATAACTTTATTACATGATGTTTCGAAAACCTCAAAAGGATTAAAAAAAAAAGGCAGAAGAATTTTAGAGACCATCGAAGTCGGTCTATGATTCTAATTTTACTCTTGCAAATAAACGTATAATTGGTACCGTCACATTCGGTGTACAGTTGTCAAGAATGAATGCAAGAGGAAATAAAGCTGGATGTATTTGGAATTAGGAAACAAGCCTTGATTAGGTGGTGGAGAAATGTTGATTAGGTGAACAGTTCCTCGTTCATTTATCTTAATGCACCTTGCTAAGAGCTTGTCTGGGTATCATCCAAATTAAGAAAGCTGGATAATATTCAAGAAGAAAAAAAAAAAGAAATAAAAAGGAAATCTGTGAAGTAAGCATTCCACAGCGAGCAATGAACTGCTTCTTAATTGCACTCTGAAGATTTGTTAAGCAATTGCTGCAATCGCTTAAATGTAAAATCCTGTTTGGCAGAGATCAGCTGTAAAAGTGTTAACCCCATTCTCACAATGAATTGCCGGGATATATTTGATTGGTTTATTTCTGATATGTGCAGCCCTTTTAAATTAGATATGTGCACATATAAATTAGCCTTTTGTAAGTAGTATTGGCAGAATATTGATCTGTAAAAATGGCTTGTCTTAAATGCTGGACATTATATTGAACGCTGTTCTTCAACATAATCTGTGCTGCTTTAGGCACTGCTATTATTACTGGGATACATTTTCAAGAAGAAAAATGTGAAACACATTTACAAGTAAATTTAGTTTTTACAGTGCAAACCCAGCCAAAAACTGTTTTTTTTTTTCAATTTGCAGCAGAGTGGAGAAGGATTAGAACCTCTGTAGGCTTGGTTGGAAGGGAAGATTTCCCCTCTTCTTCTATTGTCCCTGTGCCAATGGTTTCACCAGGCAAGAAGTAAGGAATATCTCCCTACCATCAACACAGACAGAAGTTTAATGCTTGGGCCTACATTTAAAGTGGTTGTAAACCCTTACAAACCACTTTTACCTACAGGTAAGCCTAGATTAAGGCTTACCTGTAGGCCCAAGAAATATCTCCTAAACCTACACGGTTTAGGAGATATTTACTAAAAGACAGTCACAGCGCGCAGGCGCACTATCGCCGTTAGCGGCATGCCGCTGTTAGCGGCTCCCGTGCGCAAGCGCGGGAGTGACGTCATCGCTGCTCCGGTGCTGTGAGTGGCCAGAGCAGCGATACCAGGAAAGGAAGATGGACGCTCCGGACTACAGGGGACAGCGGTGACATCGCTGGCTCCTGTGTCAGGTAAGTGACATATAATGGACTACTACGTGATACATATTAGTCCATTATGCTTTACCTTTGCAGGGAGACAAAGAGGAAGTAAACCCATCAGGGTTTACTTCCTCTTTAAAAAACATTAAAGAAAAAATATCACAATTTAGTTCCTGATTGGACAAAGTACATCTGGTACTTTGCCCCATCTTTCAAGGTACCCTAAAACAGTAGCTGTGATGTTGACAATGCAGCTAGCAAGGAGATGGCTGCTTTGGTTTGTAGCACCTGAGTCTGGCTCCCAGCACTTGCCTGAGGCAAGCATTGGCAAGAGGAATGCAGAAAGGAGGTGAGCTTGACGCACGTCACCTCCTTTTGCATTACTTTTGTGCTTTCTATTAAATTTCCACTGACCGGGTTCTCTCGGGATTCAGAAGAGGAAGACATTGTTACGGGGGGGGGGGGTTGACCGGTGCCCGGGAACCAGCGGTAACAAAGGACCTGGAGGGGGGCCCTTAGAGTGTATTTAGAGTGTATATTTGGCTTCATAAGGTAAGGGTAAAAAATTGTTTAACGGCGTTATGGAGATGGGGAGGTAAGAGAAGAGGTCTATGTTCTTTGTAATTCATTAGAAATTAAGTAGGCATGGTTTACAACCCAGGCTTAGAAGTTCAGAGCTGTGCTGTTACAAGGGAAGGGTAGTAGCATACTATATTTCTAGCACATCAACAGTTCTTCTGTACTTGCAGCATGTTCAAAAGAATAAAACATGTGGAGAGCATGTTTTGCAGGAATGTACTAAATATGTTGTTTTTTTTTCCATTTCCATGCCCTGGCATAAGCTTTAAGTGTCAAGAAAAAAGGCCAATGGGAGCCGTCTTGCAGCAAAGTCTGCATAGGTGAATACCAGGCGGCTTCATAAATTCTGTGCTTCGGGTTGTGGGCAAATTAGCCACTGGCACTACATTTTCAAGCCAATAAGCGTAGGCTTTGATTTGCCTGCTTAACCAAACCATAGGAAAAAAATATACAATTTATTCATCAGGATCCTTTCAATTTAATCAATCCGGCCCTGATGGATGAGGCCCTTTACATCATCAAAATGCATTGATTTTTTTATAATCTATGACTGGAGCCTGCCATCCTACCCCTACCCTTTCGTTGCTCCACTTTCTCAATCACTTTGTCACTGCCAGTTCTTCTCCTGAAAACAAAGAGAGAACTATGCATGGCTCCTTGTACAAGACAGAAATGGAGCACTCAAAAACTTCTTCTTCTCCAGAAGTAGACAGTTTGAAGGGAATTGGTGGAATATTGATGATAGATAGATAGATAGATAGATAGATAGATAGATAGATAGATAGATAGATAGATAGATAGACAGATAGACAGATAGACAGACAGATAGATAGATAGATAGATAGATAGATAGATAGATAGATAGATAGATAGATAGATAGATAGATAGATAGATAGATAGATAGATAGATAGAATTGGAATTGCCCATACAAGAAGACAGAGTTCTCAAACAATTCTACTGACTTCAGTTGTAGCCAGTTTCAAGGGTTCCGTATCACAAATATTTTCTGACCCCAAAAATGTAAAGTATGTTGTGGCTACCAAAGTCTTTTTTTTTTAAATCATATCAAAAAATTGAAAGTAGATTGGGGTGCTGCTGCTAATGTCTGTAATTCCCAGCAAAAAACATGCTGCCAAAGTACATTGCGATAGAGAATGCCCCTTAAAACCACACCGGTAAAAACACCACATACAGTTGTAGCACCCTCTACCAGAAGGTAAGTGCTAGTAAGGGTTGTTACTACTAGGTTCTTGCTACTAGGTTTGTTCAGAACAGGCAAATTTAGGCAGGCCTATGCTGCAAGCTAGGCTGTTTTGATTCTGGGGCTGGGAGTGGTTAGAGTAGCAGTGGGTGTGACCACCTGTGCTCCAGTTCTGAGGCACCTCCCCTGCTTTCAGGGAGAATGTTCTGGAAGAGGAGGCTGGGTCTAGAGCTGGAGTGGCAGGCAGCACATGTGGGAGCTCTGACCAATCCCTAACTAGCATTAGCAGGGGACGGACCTCCTATATATGCTGAGGTCACATGCTGCTGGGGAGGAGTAGTCAACTGGGTGACGTGAGGAATGGAGTGCTAGACAGCTGCAAGAGCACATCCCCATCTGGTTGGGGGCGTGGGATTGCAGGAAGAGGCCCGGGGAGAACTGTGAGGGAACATTGCCTTCACACAGTCAATGGCAATGTCTCTATCACAACACAGTCAGTGGTAGGGAACTCCTGGAGCAAAGGGGCAAGAGAAGCTGTCGGAATGCATGGTCTGGGAAAGTTCCTCATCAAGGACTCATGGCTGGAAGATTGGAAGGTCGGTGAGTGTTACTGTCAGTACTAGAATCCCTTTAGGATCCAGCACAACTCACCTGACACAGCCTGTGTCTGGGAAACAACAGTGATTGGCCAGCTCACCTTTAAATCACCTGTATCAGCATTCAGTCAGTGCTCGTGTTAGAGTTCACTTGTGTTTGATCCAGCTGATATTTGCTCTGTGTCTTTCGTGTTTGACCCGGCTTGTTTGACCCTCCTTGCTTGCTTCTGATTGTGTACCGTTTGGATTCTGATCTACCTGTGTAGGACCCAGCTTGCCTAGACTACGCTTTGCCTGATTCTACTAGTACCCTCATCTGCAGTAGTGAGCCACAAGGTCCAGCAATCATCTATCCTCATCTACAGCAGTGAACTACAAGGTCCAGCAATCATCTATCCTCATCTACAGCAGTGAACTACAAGGTCCAGCAATCATCTACCTTCGTCTGCAGCGGTGTACTACAAGTCCCAGCTGACCTGCTCTGCTTAGACCTGCTCATGGTATGTGCTTTGAACTCTTGTATAATCAGCACACCTGAACTGTTACTTGTTATCTGCTCCTAGCCTGACAGTTACCATAGTGGATAGCTGGAGGATGTGCCAGGGATTCTGTAAGGGAACTCTGCTTCTACATGGTCACTAGCCGAGTCTTTATCATGCACACGGTGGATGGTGAAGAGTCCTGGATCAGAGAAGAGACTGTGGGGATGTGTGTAGCAAAACAGTGTGGCCGGGGAACACATGGTTTTCAAGTTGGACTTGCTAGGAGCAGTAGTCCATTGCCTAGAAAATAGATTTTAACCTACTAGGTCTCCGGAGAGAGGTTCTGCAGCCTTCAGGTCTAATAGCAGTGAGTCACCAGAGCCAGGCTTATTCAGAGTGAGTTCTTCATACCCATTAGACGAGGATGTGTTATACCCTAATGTAATTACAAGTTGTGCAGGAGGAAACCAAGGAGAAGCAAGTTTGGACAGGTGGCGAAGATAACTAAGACCATTACTTTTACACGGTCAAAAGTTTCTGTCCCTCACACGGTGATGGATGGAGAACTCTTATGCCGCGTACACACGTAGCGGACTTAGTCTGGCGGACTTCCCACCGGACTGTCCGCCGGACTTTCCGAACGGGCAACTTGCCCACACACTGCACTTTTTCAGCAGACTAATACTAATACTTTTTCCTGAGCCTGGTACGGCTCAGGAGGGGGGGGGGGGGGGGGCGCTCGCTCATCCCCCCCTTTCTTGGCCGTCTGGGTAGCGTGCTCGCATAATGGTCTGATGTGGACCTGGGGGGACCCCCACTGCGTTTTTTTTCGGCGTAGGGGTTCCCCTTTAAGTCCATACCAGGTGACAGGGCCAGTGACGCCTCCTTCGCTAGCCCCGGCTACCTGGAGATGCGCTCAAAATGAGCGGACTTTTCTCCGGGCGGGAAAAGTCAGTTTGTTTCAAAAGTACGGCGGACTGGCACGCGCACGGCTGGATTGTCCACCAAAATGCGAGTCCGACGGAAAGATTGGAGTGCAAAACTACTTTCTAAGTCCGCCGTACTTTTGGGTAAAAAAAGTCAGCCGGAGGCTACACACGGGGGGATTGTCCGGCGGACTTCAGTCCGCCGGACTTTTCCACCGGATTGTTTGATCGTGTGTACGCGGCATAAGTAACAGCAGTTTGCATGGAGATTGCAGAAGGAGCAATAGTCTGCATGGAGATGCAGAGGGAGTTGCAGGAGAAGATTTCTACTTAGTCAAGTGTACACATTCATTCTTCAGGCTCTAACTATTATCAAAGTCACTGAAATCTGTAAATATGATGGCAATGATTACCTTTATGGGCATCCCATACCCCGATCCCTTTCCAAGTTGTACCCCCCAATAAAACAACAAAAACAAAGCTTGCAAATGACTGTTCATTGTCTCTGGATTGGATGCATGAAGTCTGGCAGTGGGGTGATTTGACGGATTGTTTGTCAGTAGTGCTAACACCATGGCTACACAGAATTGAAGTATCCTCCAAGCCTGCCATTTAAAGAAGTGTCTACATTCCGTGTCACCCTCCAAGCCTTATGGCTTTCCTAATAGCCTTATGAATGGCCAGAATTGACAAACAAGATTTTCCCCCCCAAAGACTTCATTAGGATTCATCGCTAAGTTCAGGTTTAAACATTTTAAACAGGAATTGCTGAACATGACACATACACTATATTACCAAAAGTATTGGGACACCTGTCTTTATAGGTTTTCTCTTGTCAGATTTTCCCATCCCCTAGTCATCTCGTTTCTAGCCAAGGAGAGAATCAGAGGCTCAGCCAGAACATCACCCTTTCACAGAGACGATGTGACCAATAACACTGGTCACATAAGTCATATTACTGAATTCTGTGGGTTGAAAAATTTGAAGCATTTCAGTAAAACACTTAAAACTACTTTTTTAGCTGCTACGTTGAATTTTCAATTAATTAGTTTACGATAGTATATGCCCAATTTCCAGAAAAAAATGATCTCTTCTAGAGGGAATGCTTGGATTTGGTACTGATACTTTCAGTGCCCAATAAAGGGAACCCAAGATGGCTTGGGGTGAAGACTTGGGTTTTGTTGTGATTTGTGTTGATCGTTCATATACACTATAAGGTTATGTAAGGTTCTCATTTTCCTGGTTAATGCTTTGCAAAGGAGACACATTGATGTAAATAATCTATACTGTATTTATTGACAAAATGGAGAATCTAATACGTATGTCTGCTTTGGATTTGTGTACTGTATTTGCTGGAAAACAAACAAAAGGACAAAAGATTTTGGTTCAAGTGTATCTCTGGCCAAAACTTTTTTATCTTAGATCAGGATATTGTGGGGAAGAGTTACACCCTCTGGCTGGTTTGTATTGCTGTGTACTGTATGTCCTTATTGGAGAGATGCAATACTTTTGTACTGGTGACCATTCTTACCGAAAAGGAAAGTGAGGCTTCTACATTTCAAAGTTGTTGAAGGGGAAATCTTCTAATAGGGACACCTTTTCCAGGGACATCTGTCTAAAGGTGGTCATACCCAGAGTAAAAATTTAAATGGAGTCAGGTGAAAATTCTTTGGCCAAAAAGCACCCGCACCCAATCATATGCAGGCACTGTTTGTGTATTTTTACAGCTAGCTAGGTCGTTCTCTGTAGCCAGGATGGAGGAATCAACCACTTTGCATATTGTTTTATATATACTGTGATCTGTACTTGCCAAATAAGCTGCAGAAATCTCCCTCCACTAAGTCTGGTGCATCCATTTTAACTGTGGGCAGCTGAAGCTGCTGCCTGTTCACTTCCTGGATTTCTGTGCTGCTAGCTACCCAATATGCACTTCCTAGTCTCATGCCTGTGCAGTAAGCAAACTGTGGTGCTGACACAGGATCTTTTACATACACACAAATCCCGGGTGTCAGGGAACTGCAGAGAGCTGCCTAGAGGTGAGGCCCAAGGCCAGAGAAATAATCTATGCAGATGAGATAAGGAGTGTGAACTTTTCCAGGGGAGATTGTGCAGACTGGCCTGGGGGTATAATAAGTGTACAGGGCTGAAATCTCCACATAAAAGAGAGAGTAATCTTCCTTTCACTACACTAGCCGCAATTCTACTTCTCTGTGAAAGCCCATGGATCCTTTCTGCCTCCTCCTATCCCCGCCCTCATCCAACCCCCTCCAGTCCTCATCCAACCCTCTCCAGCCCTCATCCAGCCCTCACTCAACCCCCTCCAGCCCTCATCCAACCCCCTCCAGCCCTCATCCAGCCCTCATCCAACCCTCTCCAGTCCTCATCCAACCCCCTCCAGCCCTCACATAACCCCCTCCAGCCCTCATCCAACCCCCTCCAGCCCTCATCCAGCCCTCATCCAACCCTCTCCAGTCCTCATCCAACCCCCTCCAGCCCTCATATAACCCCCTCCAGCCCTCATCCAACCCCCTCCAGCCCTCATCCAGCCCTCATCCAACCCTCTCCAGTCCTCATCCAACCCCCTCCAGCCCTCATATAACCCCCTCCAGCCCTCATCCAACCCCCTCCAGCCCTCATCCAGCCCTCATCCAACCCTCTCCAGTCCTCATCCAACCCCCTCCAGCCCTCATATAACCCCCTCCAGCCCTCATCCAACCCTCTCCAGTCCTCATAAAACCCTCTTCAGTCCTCATCCAACCCCCTCCAGACCTCACTCAACCCCCTCCAGACCTCACTCAACCCCCTCCAGACCTCACTCAACCCCCTCCAGCCCTCACTCAACCCCCTCCAGCCCTCACTCAACCCCCTCCAGCCCTCACTCAACCCCCTCCAGCCCTCATCCAACCCTCTCCAGCCCTCATCCAACCCTCTCCAGCCCTCATCCAACCCTCTCCAGCCCTCATCCAACCCCCTCCAGCCCTCATCCAAACCCCTCCAGTCCTCATACAACCCCCTCCTGCCCTCATATAACCCCCTCCAGCCCTCATCCAACCCTCTCCAGCCCCCAAACAACCCCCTCCAGCCCTCATCCAACCCTCTCCAGCCCTCATCCAACCCCCTCCAGCCCTCATCCAGCCCTCATTCAACCCTCTCCAGTCCTCATATAACCCCCTCTAGCCCTCATATAACCCCCTCTAGCCCTCATATAACCCCCTCCAGCTCCTTATCCAACCCCCTCCAGCCCTCATCCAGCCCTCATCCAGTCCTCATCCTACCCTCTCCAGTCCTCATCCAACCCCCTCCAGCCCTCATATAACCCCCTCCAGCCGTCATCCAATCCTCTCCAGCCCTCATACAACCTCCTTGAGCTCTCATCCAACCCTCTCCAGCCCTCATCCAACCCCCTCCAGCCCTCATCCAACCCTCTCCAACCCTCATCCAACCCCCTCCAGCTATCATCCAGCCCTCATCCTAACCTCTCCAGTCCTCATCCAACCCCTTCCAGCCCTCATATAACCCCCTCCAGCCCTCATCCAACCCTCTCCAGCCCTCATGCAACCTCCTCGAGCCCTCATTCAACCCTCTCCAGCCCTCATCCAACCCTCTCCAGCCCTCATCCAACCCCCTCCTGCCCTCATCCAACCCCCTCCAGGTCCCATCCAACCCCCTCCAGCCCTCATCCAGCCCTCATCCAACCCTCTCCAGTCCTCATCCAACCCCCTCCAGCCCTCATATAACCCCCTCCAGCCCTCATCCAACCCTCTCCAGCCCTCATCCAACCCTCTCCAGCCCTCATACAACCACCTCCAGCCCTCATCCAACCCCCTCCAGCCCTCCTCCAACCCTTTCCAGCCCTCATCCAACCCCCTCCAGCCCTGTAGCCATGCTCAGTTGTATCCCTGCCTCCCTTGTCCCCACCCCCCTCCTCTGCCAGCTACCTCTCACAAGAGTGAATGAACAGATAAGAAGAAACAAGCACTGCTGAGAGATCTGACGTTTCTCTCCCAGGAGTCATTGCAATGGAGGAAACAGCATCAAATACTTAGGCGTTTTTTCAGCAATGAAAGAGGAAATACAGAGAATAAGGTATTTCCTTCCACCAAATGATAGTTTTAATTTCCAATGATTACACAGCAAGGGCAGAAGGTCCAATTGAAGGAAAGGTGAAAAAATTACTTAAAGTGGTTGTTAACCCAACACTGTCACTTTCCTCTCGAGAGGGTTTAAAAGTACAATTTCAGTCTTTGCAGATGACACCAAGCTATGCAGTGGAATAATGTCCTTACAGGATCCAATTTACAAGCCTCAATGCTCTGTCTAATTGGACAACTATGTGGCAGATAAGGTTTAATGTTGATAAATGTAAAGTTATGCACTTGGGGGCTAAGAATATGTGTGCATCATACATACTATGGGGAGTATAACTAGGGGGGACCGTAGTGGAGAAGGATCGGGGGTTTCGGTAGGTCATAAGCTCAATAATAACATGCAATGCCAAGCTGTGATTTCCAAAGCGAGCAAAGTCCTTTCTTGTATTAAGAGAGGTATGTACTCCAGAGAAAGAGATATAATTTTGCCGCTGTACAAATTATTAATTAGACCTCATCTGGAATATGCAGTTCAGTTTTGGGCACCAGTTCTCAAAAAGGATATCAGGGAACTGGAGAAAGTGCAGAGAAGGGCAACCAAACTGATAAGAGGCATGGAGGAGCTCAGCTATGAGGAAAGATCAGAGGAAGTGAATTTATTCTCTCTTGAGAAGAGGAGATTAAGGGGGGTTATGATCAACATGTACATATATATATAAGAGGTCCATATAGTGAACTTGGTGTTGAATTATTCACTTTACGGTCAACACAGAGGTCAAGGGAGCACACTTTACGCCTAGAGGAAAAGAGATTTCATCTCCAAATACGGAAAGGTTTCTTCACAGTGAGAGCTGTGAAAATGTGGAATAGACTCCCTCCAGAGGTGGTTCTGGCCAGCTCAGTAGATTGCTTCAAGAAAGACCTGGATTCTTTCCTAAATGCACACAATATAACTGGGTACTAACATTTATAGGTAAAGTTGATCCAGGGAAAATCCGATTGCCTCTTGGGTATCAGGAAGGAATTTTTTCCCCTGCTGTAGCAAATTGGATCATGCTTTGGTGGGGTTTTTTGCCTTCCTCTGGATCAACTGTGGGTATATGGGATTGTTTAATATTATTTTTAATTAATTAATTTATTTTTATGGTTAAATTAGATGGACTTGTGTCTTTTTTCAACCTGACTAACTATGTAACTATGTACCTATGCAACTCTTCTCTACTATATCCAAAACTAGAAAATGGGATTTGGCAATATATATATAATTTAAAGATGATCTCCAGGTAAGCAGTTAAATAAACAGTTGAACGCTATATATGGCAACTGACAAAAGATTTAGATTTCTGTCCATCCAGTCCTGACATTTTTACAGCTTCAACTGGGCTGACATTTCGCACTAGCTGTAGTGCTTAATCATAGCTATGAATAAGCACTACAGCTAGTGCGAAACGTCAGCAATTTTTCCTTGTTCGCTGTGTTTGTTGAGCTGTGATGTGATTTTCCAATAAAAGAAAGTGGTCTTCTGAAGAGTGCGGCAGTCCAGAGCTTGTTTTTCGTCTGTTGCACAGAGTTTAGTGTATTATAACACATCTAGAAATGCAAAGTTTATTTGATCATTCTATGATATGAAAGCTACACTAAATATGCATTCACATACAGTATATTTGTAACATCCTCTAAGATCACCTTCTACTAAACCATTGCCCCATTTAAGATACCAGCCTTCTGACCAAAGATGAATAAATCTGTCATGAATCCACATAGCATATTAGCTGTGTGTCCATACACATTATAGTTTGTGCCCATAAATAATATATTAGCCATATGCCACAGATCTATACCTGTAACAAGGAAATAATACCATATGCCGCCATATTGCAAGGTTGTCAATCACAAGTGTATCCATACTAGCTGGACACATTGTTAGACCATTTACATTTTATTTGTTCATATTAGCCTCAGTTATACAGTCCCCTATATTAAGTCAACATACAGTATTTTCAATCATTGCTATTTGCACTGGGTTGTAACACAAAGCTCACAATCATTACCGACTCTTTCCTTATTTGTCCCATCATGTGAAAGCCATGCAGAGATGTGTGTTGTATCCTAACAAGTAATGTTCTAATTCTCCAAAAGCTTTGCTGGTAATTTAATGCATTAAATAATGAGATTTGCACATTCATCTTTGAAGCTTGCATGATAGATAACTTATGTTGTAATGTGTTACCCAGCCACAAATCAAACATGTTTTTAATCCCTCTTCGTACAGAAAGGATTAGACTTAGAAAGGAAAATGTTGTAGTTAATTGGTAAAATTGTCAAAAGAGTTTGCAGCTTGGTATTGCCTCAAATGCCGTGTCATGCAGAGGCTTAAAATAAGGCTTGAGGGCTGCCTATTGCCCTGCAGTGCTACCTTCACCGGAAAAGTATTCCGGTTCAAAATAAGATGCAATTCTCTCTATCCAAACAAAATTTTCTTTGAAGATTTACAGCAGATTGCAACTGAAATTAAAAGAGTATTATAGTGTACATATTACAGGGTATAACTACTGGCACAATTCTTAAAGTAGAACTAAACCGGCCTATCCTTTTTCAGCCAAGGAAGCTGCCATCTTATGGCCCGTACACACGATCGGAAAATCAGACCAAAAATACTGCTTTCGACGCGATCGTACGATAATTGGATCGTTAGTACAGAGCTTTCGAGAGCCGATCATGACAATTCATCCAATATTATTCGACAAGCACAAACATTTTCCTCCTACGATACCAGATGGTATGATTTTTGTTTAGTCCAGTTGTTGTCTGAAAATACAATACAAATACATTACAACAGATGACATCACTTCCATTTTTTTTTTCTGTCGTACGAGAATTTTTGTTACTTTAGTAACCTATTCAACTTGCGACTATTAAGTGAAAAAATTTGTACGATCTGTCGTACGATATTCGATTCGTGTGTGTGGGCCATTAGCCTCTGATCTGCAATTGCAATGGTGCTGCACTCGTGATCAGTTATGACTCCAACCATTTGATGGCTTAAAAGTTTGGTTGAAAGCACAACCAATGTGACAGTTAGCATTCCTGGAATGTAACTGGTTCTGGAAAATGTTAAATTAATGGGTTTAGTTCAAGCACAAATTTTAGATGGCTTTCACATCGAGCCGCGCGGGGGGGGGGGGGGGCGTTAGCGGCGTTTTACCGTCGGATTTGTGCTGCATTTTGGCCGCTAGCGGAGCGCTTTTAAAAAGGGTTAAAATTGCCCACAATAGCAGTGTTTTGCTGGTGGTATAGCCGTGCTGCCCCATTGATTTCAATGAGCAGGAGCGGTGGAGGAGCGGTAAACACACCGCTCCTTCACCGCTCCAAAGAAGCTGCGGGTAGGACTTTTCTTGATGCCCTGCCAGCGCACCACTCCAGTGTGAAAGCCCTCGGATAAATGTATGCACTTTTTATTTTTTTATTGTTTTTACTAGTAATGGCGGCGATCAGCAATTTTTAGCGGCACTGCGGCATTGAGGCTGACAAATCTGACACTAAGTGACACTTTTTGGGGACCAGTGAAATCAATACAGTGATCGGTGCTAAAAAAAAAGGTATAAATGACACGGGCATGGAAGTGGTTAACATCAGGAGCATTAAAAGGATTAAGTCTGCACCTAGGGAGTGCTTTCTAACTATGGGGTGGATGCTGGGACTGGAGGAAAACAGAGATCCGTGTTTCTTAGCAGAAACACATGATCTCCATTTTTCTCTCCAAATAATGGTGGTCTTTCTTGTTTGCATAGGCAGACCGCCATTCTGTCTGTCCTCTGATTGATTGGCTGGTCGAAGCGGCCATCATGTCCGCCAGACCTGCTGATTGGCTCCTGCTGTGTCCAATCACAGCTGGAGCTCGGCTCTGTTGGCGCAATGGCGCACCCCAGAGCTGACAGCAGCGATCACGAAAAGGTACATGATTTTGCTAATTTTTCACTTTTTCACCTGCTACAATAAATGTACGTGGGGCATTCCTTAGGTGGTCAAAGCTGGTTTAGATGGTACACAGACATTTAAGTAAAGATCCCCAGCACTGAAGATTTCCGTCAATGAATTTTAAAAATAAAAAGATAACATGCAGATTAAACTATATTTCTGAAACAATCCTCTTTATTTTCTTTGCAGATAAGGAAAGTTAGAATATTATTCAGAGCCCATAAAAGAAGGCGGGGGCTGATTTTGAGGCACCGTCTGATATCAAAGGCTCTCGTCCAATTATTGCAATACTGATCATAAGGAAGTAGGAAGTGTTCGAGAGTAATTATACTGCATATGTGATACCCCATATGTAAATAATGAATCATAACTATGTTTGTGTCAAAAAATGACTTTCAAGGAAACATGATACAAATGTCGGTTATAGAGAAGAACATTGGCTACAAAGAAGGCTGTCAATAGATTTGGGGAATCCTGAGTAACTAGTACCAGCTGTTATCCTATCTCTTCTATGGAGGTACAGTAAGGGAAGGAAGATGCTAACTGCATGAGAACGTCTACACAGTGTTGGTCAAGCTCTATAGACGATTTTGTTGAGACTCAGCAGATTGAAGGACAAGCAGATGTCTTATTACCATCACTCATGGACAGACATGCGGCCACATTACTGCTGTGTATGTCCATTGTAACCCAATATCACTGCAGTGACAATATTTGTAAGTTATTATCGGCTCATTGAGACTTGAAGTGGTGTTCCATGGGAAAAAAACAAAAAACATGAAAATTCCTAAAAAAAAAATAAAAAAATTGGAAATTTCTTTTTTTTTTTAACTCACCTCTAAATGCTGGTTGCTAGGGGGTCCTTCGTAGTCTGCCTCCTTCAGTGCCTGGGCTGGTGACATCACTTCCCCTTGGCACAGGAAGGGCTCAGCTCTGCCCCTTCCCTCCAGTCAGTCATCTGGGACACGTGACAGGTCCCAGATGACTGCGCTGCCAATCACGGCACGCGGAGCCACTCGCGCATGTGCAGTGGGTGCCCAGCTGTGAAGCAACAGCCGGGTGCCCACAGTTGCAATGCCGGCGCCGCCAAGCAGGGGGGGGGGAGCGGTGCTTCGTTCCCCCTCATTACTGGACCCTGGGACAGGTAAGTGTCCGATTATTGAAAAGTCAGCAGCTGCAGTATTTGTAGCTGCTGACTTTTAATTTTAATTTTATTTTATGGGAACTCCTCTTTAATGAGTTTGAAAACCATAGATGAAAAAACATACATTATGTTATGCCCTGTATACACGCTCGGATTTTCCGACGGAAAATGTGCGATCGGATCATGTTGTCGGAAAATCAGATCGTGTGTGGGCTCCATCTGACTTTTTCCGTTGGATTTTCCGACGCACAAAGTTTGATGGCAGGATCTAAAATTTTCCGACAACAAAATCCGATTGCATTAATTACGATCGTGTGTAGACAATTCTGACGGACAAAATGCCACGCATGCTTAGAATAAACGAAGAGACGAAAGCTATTGGCTACTGGCCCGTTTATAGTCCCAACGTACGTGTTTGACATCACCTCGGTCTGAACGATCGGATTTTCCAACAACTTTGCGCGATAGTGTGTATGCAAGACAAGTTTCGGGCAAAATCCGCTTGGATTTTGTGGTCAGAATGTCCGACCGTGTGTACAAGGCATTAGTCTTAAATCACTCCACAATAAGCTAATATTGGCTGGTGAGGTCTCCATTTTCTACTATTATAACTAAGCCTTGTTGGTGGAACCCAATGAGATTATGTGGATTGAGCCAGCTTCATGGCGGTTGAAGATTAAATGGAAGCCAAGATGGCAGCTTCCATGGCTGAAAACGATAGGAGGGTTTACTTCGATTTTAAAGATAAAGTGCCACTACATTGAATAATAATAAAATCAGTTCCATACCTAAAGAGACTCTATTGCTGTGTACATTTAAAGCACTTAAAGTGGAAGTAAACCCAACAATTTAACAGTTTCAAAAAACAGTTACATTCCCGGCATGCTAACTGCACATTGGTTGTGAAACTATCAGTGAAACTATCAAACCATCAAATGGCTGGTGTCATAACTGATCACATGTGCAGCACCATGGCAGTTGAAGATTAAACAAGGTCAAAAATGGCAGCTTCCTTGGCTATGATATGAGGGTTTACTTCCACTTTAATACCCCTTCACTTTAAGTGATTGGATAGCACTTACACACAGCATATGGGGTCACTTGTAAGTTCCACTTAAAGGCTGAGTCTTGTGCATGCGCAGTGCATTGTTCCCTTCCCTGTCACAACAGCGGTAGCAGGGTGGGGGGGGGGGGTGGCACTGCACATGCGTGGATTTTGGAAGATGGAGAGCATTCATTCAAGTGATGCTAGGAGCATGCTCGATGTAAAGGGTGTCAAAGATTACAGCCAGGATGGCGAGGATCTCTGCCATTAGTAGTTTTATGCCAGGCTGTGGGTAAACATACGAGGCTCTTGACTGCATAGTGCATTTTATTGCTAACTTGGATTTCGTTTTTAATTGCACCCCTTTTCATCCATGTCTTCCTGTTTCATAACATATCATCCAATACATTTGCAATAATGGTAAAAAAAAAAAAATGCAATTTATTTTGTAAGTCAATCTTAGGTAGAAGTTGTGTCAATTAAAAACATCAATAGACCCCTTTTTTTTCCTGATATAGCTGTCAAATGCACAGCCTCATCCTTTCAGCACCCTAGGCAGCTGCCTTTTGTACCCCCACCTTGTTGATTTAAATTGTTTTGCTAATGTTTCATAAAGCTCACAAATAAATCTTTCTGATTAATTTCACAATGAAACTGTAAGTGATACTTGATGCATTTTATCATACTATTGTAGCATGTTATAGGGTTAAAATGTATGAAAAGGCACATTATTATTTTTTAAAGAGTAACTATACTTTTGTTAGGAAAAAAAAAAAAGTCAATACCCTTTGGGTGATCATTGGACATTCCAGAGATTTTACCAAACTTTATTGCAGATTCCTAACTATGATTCTTAAGAAAAAGAAGTTTGTTGTCTTTTTGGGAACTGAATTTGAATGGGAGTGACTTTCCTTATCAATGATGAACATGCAGTCTTTGAATGAGGAGAGTGGCAGGGTCTGCATCCCTTTAGAAGTATTTAACTCTTGGCGGGTATGTCAGCAAAATTGAAATTTTTGTTGCTGAGGATGCCTAAAATCTGGTTTGTATCTTAGTACAGACTTCTGGGTAAATCGGCAAGCCAGTCACACAAGACAGAAATTACTTTTCTGGGGACATTCTGTACACCAACTGTTTATGAAATGGCACCAGGTTGCCATATTGCAATATTGCATATTTACAATATGGCTTGTGTCACAATTGTATATGCTATATCTTTGTGATATTTTTTTTCCTACTAAACTAGAGTTGCCCTTTAAGTTTTGGATAGAGTCTGGAAGGGTTGGAACCTCTATACAGTTCTTATTCATCCCTGTTAAAGAGATTCACCTGGAGACCATTATCACTGAGACAGAATGTGAGGGGAAATCCAAAATTTTAGAGTTTTTACCAAAGCAATACATAGTTACATAGTTACATAGTAGATGAGGTTGAAAAAAGACACAAGTCCATCAAGTCCAACCTATATGTGTGATTATATGTCAGTATTACCGTGTATATCCCTGTTTGTTCAGGTAGTTTATGAACAAATTAAACAGGATTGGTCCCAGCACAGAACCCTGGGGGACCTCACTACCCACCCCTGACCATTCCGTATACTCCCCATTTATCACCACCCTCTGAACTCACCCTTGTAGCCAGTTTTCAAGCCATGTACTCACTCTATAGTCCATGCCAATGGACCTTATTTTGTACAGTAAACGTTTATGGAGAACTGTGGCAAAAGCTTTTGCAAAATCCAGATATACCACATCTACGGGCCTTCCTTTATCTAGATGGCAACTCACCTCCTCATAGAAGGTTAATAGATTGGTTTGGCAAGAACGATTCTTCATGAATCCATGCTGATTACTGCTAATGATACCGTTGTCATTACTAAATCTTGTATATAGTACCTTATCATCCCCTCCAAGAGTTTACATACTATTGATGTTAGGGTAACTGGTCTGTAATTCCCAGGGATGTATTTTGGGCCCTTTTTAAATATTGGCACTACATTGGCTTTTCTCCAATCAGCTAGTACCATTCCAGTCAGTAGACTGTCAGTAAAAATTAGGAATGATGGTCTGGCAATTACTTGACCGAGTTCCCTAAGTACTCTTGGGTGCAAGCCATCTGGTCCCAGGGATTTATTAACGTTAAGTTTCCCAAGTCTAATTTTAATTCTGTCCTCTGTTAACCATGTAGGTGCTTCCTGTGACATGTCATGAGGATAAACACTGCAGTTTTGGTTACTGAAGCCCCCTGATTCCCTTGCGAAGACCGTGGAGAAGAAGAATTTCAATACCTTCGCCATCTACCCATCCTTTTTAACCAGATGTCCTTCCTCATTCTTTATGGGGCCAATATGGGTTTGTTGTTCTTTTTTTACTGTTTACATAAGAATTTATTGGGATTTTTTTTTTGCTCTCCTCCGCTTCATGTTCTATCTTAGCCGTCCTTATTGCACCCTTACATTTCTTGTTGCATTCTTTATAAAGTCTGAATGCTGATGATGATCCCTCAACCTTGTATTTTTTGAAGGCCTTCTGCTTTGCTTTTATATGCATTTGTATATTGGAGTTAAGCCATCCAGGACTTTTGTTCGCTCTTTTAAGTTTATGACCCAATGGGATGCATTGGCTAATGCCCTTATCTAATATGCTCTTAAAGCAAACCCATCTCTCCTCTGTGTTCTTTGTTCCTAAGATTTTATCCTAATTTATGCCTTCTAGCAAGGTTTGTAGTTTAGGGAAGTTGGCTCTTTTGAAATTCAGTGTCTTTGTATTCCCCTTATGTTTCCTATTTGTGTGATTTATACTGAAGCCAATTGACCTGTGATCGCTGTTACCTTAATTGCCCATATTTCCACATTCGTGATCAGGTATGTATTGTTGGTAATCAGTAGATCCAGTAACGCTTTATTTCTAGTTGGTGCGTCTACCATCTGACCCATAAAATTGTCCTGCAAGACATTTAGGAACTGGCCTTAGATGAATGCGTGGTTCCCTCTGTCCAGTCTATGTCTGGATAATTAAAATCCCCTATTATGATAACACTTCCCATCCTTGCTGGTAATCCAAATTGTGATAGGAGATCTGTCTCCCCTTCCTCCCTCAAATTAGGGGGCCTATAGCATACTCCCAGTATTATTTTCCCCTTAGCTTCATCCCTTTGGAGCTCTACCCTTAGGCCGCGTACACACGGGCGGACTGTTCGCCCAACTTTGTTCGTCAAACAATCCGACAAACAGTCCGCTCAAAATTTGCATGAACGGACTTGACCACACACGATGAACGAACAGTCCGCTGAAATCGTGCGCGATGACGTGAACGGCACGTACGACGGGACGAGAAATTCGACGTCCAATACACTGCAATGCAACCTTCGCCGTGTAAATCCTTTCTGAGCATGCGCGAAACTTAGTTTGTCGAACAAGCCTACACACGAGCGGACTGTCCGCTCAAACCAAGTTTCAGCGGACTGTCTTACGGGAATTCCGAAAAACTTTGTTCGTCAAACTGTCCGCTGAAACTGTCCGCTGAAGCCCACACACGAGCGGACTGTCCGCTGAAACACTGTTCAGCGGACAAAGTTGGGCGAACAGTCCGCCCGTGTGTACGCGGCCTTAAGGATTCCACCTTCTCCCTAGCCCCCTTAGTGATGTCATCTCTCACATTCACTTGTACATTATGCATGATATATAGGCATACCCCTCCCCCTGATGGAGTACATTTTCTAAAGAGTCATTAACAGCACAGGGGAAATGCATGCCGTCTAAAAAAAATTCTGTTCAGTTGCATGACATGTGAGTTAACACCCCTGATGTGCCCACTGCCAGATTAGACAGATCAGGGTTGAAACCCTAATACCCCATACATACGGTCGGACATTCCGACCACAAAATCCGTCTGATTTTTTCTGACGGATTTTGGTCAAAACTAGTCTTGCCTACACACGGTTGCACAAAAAATCTGATTGTTCGAAACGTGGTGACATTCGTAAGGTACGACGGGATTACGTAGAGGCCAGTAGCCAATAGCTTTCTCCTCCAAATTTTTTCTGAGCATGCATGGCACTTTGTACATCGGAATTCTCTACACACGATCAGAAACAGTCAGATCGGATTTTGTTGTTGGAAAATTTTAGATCCAGCTCTCGAACTTTTTCCATCAGAAATTCTGACAGGAAAAGTCCGATAGAGCCCACACACAACAGATTTTCCAAAAACATAAACCGATCTGAATTTTTCCATCGGAATTTCCGACCGTGTGTATGGGGCATAACACTAGAAGGACCTATGTACCCATTTACCAGTGACACCTGTCCTGGCATTGATTTCAGAGAGAGACATTTTGAGGGAAATAGTGCTAAACATTGATTAGGCCTTTCACACACAGTTCATGGGGGGGGGGGGGGGATTTACTAAAACTGGTACACTCACAATCTGGTGCAGCTATGCATGGTAGCCAATCAGCTTCTAACTTTAGCTTGTTCAATTAAGTTTTGGCAATAAAACCTGTAAGCCTATTGGTTTCTGTGCAGAGCTGCACCAGATTTTGCACTTTCCAGCTCTATTCAGGGACTGACTGAGAATAAAAACCAGCCCAGGAAAAAATGTTTTACCAGCCCCATTATTAGATCAGCCCAACAGCATAACATCATTATTTTCTTGTTCATGAAAGGGAAAACCATGCATTTTAAAGCACTTTTGAAGAGTATATTATATATAGAGAAGACAGACATGAAAGCACATAGGGCTTTATATATATAAAAGCAAATTCCAGTTAAAAGTGGTAAAAGTGGTCAGTCATCAAGGGGGACCCCAGAAGAGATGGTTAGAGATGGTTAGAGACTGCAGTCATGATACAGTAGATGTCCGAGGCTGTAGACATGGTACAAGAGATGGTCAGAGACTGCGGACATGATACAGGAGATGGTCAGAGACTGCGGACATGATACAAGAGATCAATGCAGCCTCACTGTGCCCATCATTGCAGCCTCACAGTGCCCATCAAATGCAGCTTTACGATGCCCATGAATACAGCCTCACTGTGCCGATCAATGCACTCTCACTGTGCCCATCATTGCAGCCTCAATGTGCCCATCATTGCAGCCTCAATATACCCATCATTGCAGCCTCAATGTGCCCATAAATGCAGCCTCACTGTGACCATCAATGCAGCCTCACTGTGACCATCAATGCAGCCTCACTGTGCCCATAAATGCAGCCTCACTGTGCCCATTAAATTCAGTTTACTGTGCCCATTAATGCAGCCTCACTGCCCAAGAATCCAGCCTCACTGTGTCCATCAATGCAGCCTCACTGTGCCCATGTATGCAGCCTCACTGTGCCCATGTTTCAACCTCACTGTGCAAATCAATGCACTCTCACTGTGCCCATCAATGCAGCCTAACTGTGCTAATCAATTAAGCCTTTACTGTGCCCATCAATGCAGCCTCACTGTGCCCATCAAATGCAGCCTAACTGTGCCCATCATTACAGCCTTACTGTGCCATCAAATGCAGCCTTACTGTGCCCATCAATGCAGCCTCACTGTGCCCATCAAAGGCAGCTTTACTGTGCCCATCAAAGGCAGCTTTACTGTGTTCATAAATGCAGCCTCACTGCCCATGAATCTAGTCTCACTGTGCCCATGCATGTAGCCTTGCTTTGCCCATGAATGCAGCCTCTCTGTGCCCATGTATGCAGCCTCTCTGTGCCCATGTATGCAGCCTCTCTGTGCCCATGTATGCAGCCTCACTGTGTCCATAAATGCAGCCTCACTGTGCCCATGAATGTAGCCTCACTCTGCCCATGTATGCAGCTTCACTGCCCATGAATGCAGCCTCATTGCCCATGAATACAAACTCACCAATGCCTGGATCACACACACAGCAGTCATCTCCCACTGGGTCACAGAGCTGGGTCTGTGTTCGGCGGCAGTGTGGCACTGTAACAAGGTCCCGTCTCGTGTGATAGTCTTTTGGAGATGGAACACTGATTAAATCAGTGTGGTAAAAAACAAAAAGCAATAAGCGTATATTGATTGGTTTGCGCAAAAGGTATAGCGTGTACAAAATAGGGGATAGATTTATGCCATTTTTATAATTTTTTTTGTATTAGTAATTAGCGGCGATCTGCGATTTTTATATCATGACTGCGACATTATGGCGGACACATTGGACCCGTTTGACACTATTTTGGGACCATGTCATTTATACAGCCATCAGTGCTATAAAAATGCACCGATTACTATGTAAAGGACACAGGGAAGGGGTTAAACACTAGGGGGCGATCAAGGGGTTAAGTGTGTCCTAGGGAATGATTCTAACTGGGGCGGGGGGGTGGGCTACCAGTGACATGACAGTGAACACTGTTCCCGATGACAGGGATCTGTAGATCTCTGTCATGTCACTAGGCATCTCCCCATTCTGCCGCTCCGTGACACGATCGCGGGACACGCACAGTCCACAGGACCCACAGGCACGGTCACGCTGTACACGGCACGTGCCCACTAGCCCCACCAATTAAAGGGGACATACAGGTACGCCCATTTACCCACCGCTGCCATTGTGCCGACGTATATCGGCGTGCAGCAGTTGGCAAGTGATTAATATTATGGCTGTTGCTGACTTCTTCTTTACCAAATGATTGCATACTCTTTTAATGGGAACATAAACCGGGGCTTCAGCTGTGGCAGTGGTGCGCATACTATTGACTGTATCTCTTCTCATGCAGTTGGATATTCCATTTCTCCTATTCCCATGTTCGATTCCCAAGGTTCAGGCAGACTCTCTTAGCTCAGAGGTGACTGCATTGTTGCATATGTGACCTTTCTCCTGCCTCCCGTGCAAAGAGCCCCAGAAAACAACTTTGTGTCCCCTATATACCCTGTAATATGAATTTCAGTCACTCTGGCTGATGCACCATTGTCCACAGTTACCACCTCAGTAACTGGGAATTAACCCATACAAAACTCACACAGACTATACTGTAAGGCTGCCTAGAGGGGGCCATCTGTTCCAATGGAATATTAGATTTGAGTTCCCATCCTTTTTTAAAATGACCATATAAAGGTATAATAAAAGGTACAGTAGTACTATGGATTACGAGCATAAGAAGCATGCTTGTAATCCAAAGCACTTGTATATCAAAGCCAGTTTCCTCATAGGAATCAATGGAAACTCAGATAATTTGTTTCAGTGTCGCTACTAGTGTATGCAGTACCCCATGTGGCCAGAGGTGGGGGCGCGCCGGAGACACTTGGAGGCGCTCAGAAAAACTCGGAGATGGTGGGAGACACTCGGGAACTGCCCCCCACCTCTGGCCACATGCAGTACTGCACACCCCAGAGGCTTGAATCCTGCTCATCTTGCAAGACAACACTCACAAATCGAGTCAGATTTAAAAAAAAAAAACAAACAGCTCGCATTGCGAAATACCTGTAAATCGCATTACTCACAATCCATACTGTATATAAAGGTAAAAAACAATGGCAGGTTTTTATTAATGTTAATAATACATACTACATTGTTTGGAGTAACCAAAGAATAAGCTATCATATTGAACAGGTAGTGCACTAGAATTCTATGATATGTTACTGTGATTTTATCAAGCAGTAAGACTTTCAACCTGTTCAATAACAATTATCTGGCATCACTATGGAGTGCTCGTCGCTTCACATCACTCATTTCCCAACTGACTCTTAACTGGAAGGAAGTTGCAGCCCTCCAGATGCATCCTATTTCCAGGGCTGAAACTTACCATGTATTCTGATCTGCATAGATAAAGCAGCAGAGCTCCAACAACTGGATTCCATTCATTAACTTTTATTAATGAATGTCTAAAATACAAATGTCGTGGGGAAGTTTATATGTGTGAATTAGAAACAAGTTGCATAGACTGTATTTCTTGTTGAAAATGACACTGTCATAAACAACAACAAAAACAACATAAGAAACAGGGTTACCTACAAAAGAAGTTAAGGATGTACTTTGCCCACGACCTGCGCTGCCAGAATTGTACTCTAGTAAAGTGGAATCATCCACTGAAGTATGCTGGGAAACCGACACTTCTGGGAGTGTCGATCTCCTTTGTTTACCCCTCTCCCACGCTCAGTGGCTTGCAAGTGGTCCTGTTTATTATTATTATGATTATTATTATTATCCAGGATTTATATAGCGCCAACAGTTTGTGCAGCCCTTTACAACTTGAGCGCAGACAGACAGTACGGTTGCAATACAATGGGAATCCGATTACAATTTTTTTTAATAATGACACGGTTGGTTTACATGGTAGTTAATGAAAAACACTTTTATTTCTTTTAAATATGTGTAATATTTATGTAAATAATGCATAGTTGCCAACTGTCCCGAATTTCCCAGGACATTCCCAGGATTTAGACCTTTGTCCCACTTTTAGCGTTTCCCGGGAAATGTCCCGGGAAATACATGTTTTCTTGTTTTTTCGCCGCCGCCGCTAGAGGTCCGTGGCCGGCAGTGAAATTTCTCAGCCGGCCGCCATTATACAGAAGACCAGCTCCTGTTGCACATGTTGCGGGAAAGGCCACGGGGCAGGGGTTGGTGGCAGCTCAATTTCTATCGTCAGCCCCCAGGCCGGCTCCACCTATGGCTTGTTCCCCTCATTACACGAGAGCTGACCTACTGAAATGGCGGTGGAGAGTCCGCTGCTGGGATGTAAAGGGGCACTCCACTGGGGGAAACCTGATGTAAGGGGGGGCTCCACTGGGGGACACCTGATGTAAGGGGGGCTCCACTGGGGGACACCTGATGTAAGGGGGGCTCCACTGGGGGACACCTGATGTAAGGGGGACACCGCTGGGGGACACCAGATGTAAGGGGGACACTGATGGGGGACACCTGATGTAAGGAGAGACTCTGCTGGGAATGCGGAGACTCCACTGTTGGGATGTAAGAGGGCACTCCACTAGGAGACTCCTGATGTAAGGGGAGGCTCCACTGGGGGACACCTAATGTAAAGGGGCGCTCCACTGGGGGTAACCTGATGTAAGGGGGTTTCTGCTGGGGGGACACCTGATGTAAGGATGGTTCCACTGGGGACACCTGATGTAAGGAGGGGCTCCACTGGGGACACCTGATGTAAGGGGGACTCCACCGGGGAAACCTGATGTAAGGGGGATTCCGCTGGGGGCACCTGATTTAAGGAGAGACTCTGCCAGTAGTGCTTGGTGTAAAGAGGGACTCTACGGGAATGCCTGATGTATGGAGGGACTCTGCTGGGAATGCCTGATGTAAGGAGGGACTTCTCTGGGGACAACTGCTGGCAGCTGGTGGCAGGCGACGGTGGCAAGTGACACACTCAGGGCTCCCACTAATTCTTCATTATGGTAAGTTGAACTGTTTTATTTTATATTACAATGTAATAATAGAAAAAATGCACTTCTAGAAAAATGCACTTCTAGAAAAATGCACTTCTAGAAAAATGCACAATCGTTCTGACATCATAACAAATACGGTGCCGGGATGATTGAAGCGCTAACACCAAGTGTTTGGAGTATCTTTATCTGCTGATTGTTAAACTTTCTGAAATACACATATTTGTATTGTGGTGTAGGATCTGGGTCTCTCTCTTCCTCTCTCTTTCTCCCTCCATCCCTCGTTCATCTCAGACTCTAAACACATCCCTTTGAGTCACGCTCCTTTAAGCCACGCCCAATATTTAGTTTAAACCATGCCCATTTTTTTGCACACTTCTTTTCTTTCCCAGCTACATTACACCTACAAACGAATGTCCCACCCCCTAGTTAAAATAAGACTCCACCTACAGACAAAGTGTCCCTATATGATTTTTTAAATGTTGGCAACTATGGTAATGGTATTGAGTGTTGAAGTTTGAAAACACTTAGCCACTGTGAAAAGTCTGTTATTATATATATCCACTTGCCTACTGGGCACTTTCACCCCCATCCTGCCCAGACCAATTTTTTAGCTTTCAGGTCTGTCGCCCATTGAATGACAATAGCGCGTTCATGCCACACTCTACTCATTGACATTTTTATAATTTTTTTCACACAAATAGAGCTTTCTTTTGGTCTTTTAATCACCACTGGGTTTTTAATTTTTCTCTTATATTCAGCACTGATGGACACTGATGAGGAGGCACTGGTGGGTACTGATGAGGATGCAATGATATGTAGCACTGATTGGCACTGATAGGCGACACTGATGAGCACTAATAGGTGGCATTGATAAGCGCACTGATTGGCACTGATAGGCAGCAGTGATGACCAGACACTGATAGGCGGCACTGATTGGCAACACTGATGTGCACTGTTGGGGCTGCACTGGTTACTCAAATTAAACATAGTCTCCCTTGACTATGTGAAACACACTCATTTAGCACTGATAGACGGCACTTATGAGCACTGATTGGCAGCACTGTTGGGGCTGCACTGATAATAAGAACACTGATGATCAGTATCCTGATTATCAATGTAGATGTCTTCTTTCACACTGGCTGGTTATAAGCTCTCCTCACGCTGTGACATTGCAAGGAGAGAAATGTCATTCATCAGCAAGTGTGCTTACATTGTGATCAGCTGTGATTGGGCACAGATGGTTACATGGTAAAGGGCCACTGTGATTGGCCCTTTATCCTGATCACAGAGTGTGCCACAGTGGGCTTGTGGGGGGTGTAGTTCTGGGAGGGCTTCTATTGAACTGGACGACTGAATTGTAGGTGTCATTCAGCTATAGCGCAGTCGCAAAGTGGATATACAGTATACACTATATTGTCAAAAGTATAAAGACGCCTGCCTTTACACACACATGAACTTTAATAGCATCACAGTCTTAGTCCGTAGGGTTCAATACTGAGTTTGCCCACCCTTTGCAGCTGTACCAGCTTTAACTCTTCTGGGAAGACTGTCCACAAGGTTTAGGAGTGTGTCTATGGGACTGTATGACCATTCTTCCAGAAGCGCATTTGTGAGGTCAGGCACTGATGTTGGACAAGAAGGCCTGGCTCACAGTCTTCACTCTAATTCATCCCAAATGTGTTCTATCGGGTGGTGATCAGGACGCTGTGCAGGCCAGTCAAGTTCCTCCACCCCAAACTTGCTCATCCATGTCTTTATGGACCTTTATGGTCGATGAAAAAAGTGCTCGCCAGGGTTGCCAACCTCCCGCAGCATTTTTTAACTGACAAAACATGGAAAATTTACTGGCGGAGCAAATTTTTTTGATTTACACTTAAAAAGTCACAGCATAAAATTATCGGCCCCTTATATTTACTGGCAGTTGTAAAAAAAATCACAGATTTTTACAAACTTTCAGTAAATTTACTGGCGGTTGGCAACCCTGTTGCTCGCTTTGCGAGCTCCTTGTTACCAATTAACTCTTTGATATTGACAAGAGCGATGAAATGTGAGAGGCTTTAATTCAGCACTAAGAACCACTGCTGCTAACATCTTATCACTTCCAGTGGCTAATTTTCTATTCATGGATGACACCAGAACTCAAAATATTTTACATGGCATTTAATGAGCTCATGGTTTGACATGCTGACACTAATTCATTTTATGTTTTTCTTGTGTTCTAAGCAAAATTTAATTAAACCTTAAACTGCAGATCCAGAGGAGTCCAGTGCTTAAAGCCTCTGATATCTCAATGCTGGCCATCGTTACAGCAAATGCTTGCACTTAATAATATATTTTATTTCAGCCAACTTCGTTCCACTTAACATTTACCCTATAAACAACAAGCAACAACAATAAACTTTGCATTTAACTTAAAAGTATGAATCCATGGGATGAAAATGGTTTAATACAGTTCAGGATTGAGTCGAGCATGGATTCACAGTGAACATAACCTATTCGCAGTTTGCCAACGTGGTGAACTAATGCAGCTGTTTGCCCCCATAGCACCTACACGTCAAGTTCCCACCCAGCCTGTCAATCTCCATGAGTTGTTCCATAACGCCTCATACAGTTGAGATACATCCCCCAAGCATGCCATTGAAAGTATTTGTGGTTTTCCCATGTTGTCAATGGTGTATTAAAAGGTGGACCCTCTCCCCACTCTACAGTATTTTAATTTTGCTTTGCTATATGTCTCCCATGGCCATGCCCAGCTCCCCAAGCCACTTTCTTGACAATCCCCTGTCTATTAGACATAAAAATGGCCAGTGTTGATGTCCTAGACCAGTGATGGCGAACCTTGGCACCCCAGATGTTTTGGAACTACATTTCCCATGATGCTCAGCTACACTGCAGAGTACATGAGCATTCATGGGAAATGTAGTTCCAAAACAACTGGGATGCCAAGGTTCGCCATCACTGTCCTAGACTATAGACTTTATTGGGACTCGGTTTTATGATTGCAATTTTTTTTACTTCAAAGTTTGTTAGGTCCGTCTAGTTAAACCAGTAGAATACATAAATAGAACACCTCCATATACAGAACTGTATACCCACATGGTCTACTTTGCTTCAGTGGGGGGAATAATCCTTTCGGATTACCCAAGGCAATCATATATTCCCTGGCTCAACAATTAACTGAGATGGCCAGAAGTAGTTCCTATTCCACATTTTTACATCTCCCACCGTGAAAAAGCCCTTTCCATATGTGGAGGTTAAACCTCTTTTCCTCCAGGTATAAAGAGCCCCCCCTCTGTCCTCTGTAATGACCTTAAAGTGAATACGGCTCGCTGAGAGGGTGAGCCGGGTGCTGGTCCAGATATGTGGGTGGATCTTGACTTCATTGTCATGATCTTGCCCGAGCCTGGATCGGCTCTGTGATGTCAGCTGACAGCAGGCTTCAGCCCACTGTCTGCTAAAAACAGGTCCCAGGAGTGCAGAACGAACTGCACTTCTCCTATGGATGACAGGAGTGCAGAACGAACTGCACTCCTGTCATCCATAAGAGAAGTACAACTAAACGAGCTTTGGCTGTACTGCTCCTTTAAATAAAATCATGTTATGGTCACTGTTAATCAGATGGTCTTTTATTTTACATTGGTAATGGACTCCGCATTGTTTAAGATTACCAGGTCCAGCAGAGCATCATTTATAGACAGGGCTTCTATAAAGGGTACCATAAAATTCTCTTGTGATAGGTTTATAGATTTCTGCCCTTTCACTGTTCCAGCTGTGCCATTAATCCAGCCAATCTTCTCATGAACATTGGGTGGACTGTAACAAACTACAAATATTAATTTTGCAGTTTGCACACCCAAACGCAGCTCCACCCATAATGCCTCAGCACTATTACACTCTTCATCATCAAGTTCCTATTTCACAATCACTTTGAGATCACTTCTCACATAGAGACAGACACCACCACATTTTTGTTTTACCCTGTTTCTCTAAAAGAGAGCATAGCCAGGGATATGAATAGCCCAATCATGTGGGGAATAAAGCCAAGATTCAGCAATATCAATTAAATCACAGTTCTCCTTATGCATCAAAGCTTCCAGGCCTTCTATTTTGCATGGCATATTTTTGGGCATTGGTGGACAAAGACTTTAATCCATTGTTGCATTTTGCACTTGTATTTTCCATATCTTTTTTTTGTAGTACAACTCGTACTGTAATCACCAATGTTTGTTTGTAACATCTCCATATCATCTGTCATAGCCCTCTTCCATGTTCCCCTCATTCCACCCTCCATTAGCATCAGACCAATGTCCATCTTGTCTACCCCTTATATTCTAATTCTCAATCTTAGGTTAGACACTTCTCCAACCTTCCCATAAATCATCTCCCCTAGCACAGTAGACCCCCCTTCCATTTAGGTAAAAACCCTATAGGTTGTATCCTAATGAAAAATTAGCCCAGTGTTAAGAAAACAAACTCCTTCCCTCTTACTTCAGGTTTTTACAATGAGTTTGATGAACAAAACTGAGACATGGTCACTTGTTTCGATTTAATGCCTTTGATTCCTACTCTACTCTACTCAAACCTTTATTAGTGTTAGCATTCCTCATAAGCAAAGAGTAGGTTCAGTTTAAAGCTATTGACTAACAGTACTGTGCAAAGCAAAAGAGCTCTGATTGGCTGACCCTCCCACTCCCAGTGCAGGGGATTTTTGAGACAGATTCAGCTATTTGGTAATTCCATGTAAAACTACATTTACTATATATCTACCTTACTATGCATTTGTTAATGAGCACATCTTGTAACTAGGTTAAATTGTGTTTTGTTTTTAAGCTGCCAGGAGCTCAGTGTCAGAAACCATGAATGGTGATCAATGTCCATGTGATGATCCTGCTCATCCAATCTGGAAAAATATTACCAACAAGTGGATTGATTACATCTTCTGAATTCATGGTCTTCACCTACTGTCAGAAAACATGAATCAGATTGAGACAGAAGTACAGTTAAATCACATTGTTTAATAATAATAAAAAGCAGTAAACAGAGTAAATGTAGTCAAAACATAGCCAGAGTTCAGGAACTGTATAGTCAGACAAGCCAAAATGTCAGAGAGCCAGAGATGAGCATAGTAAAACAGCAAGTAGGATCTGGAGCTAGAAGGAATGTCAGCCAAGCAAGTATTTAACAGGAACACAGGACAGAATCTCTACAAATGTGACCGGCGAAGGCAGAGATCATCTGGACTGCTTAAGTAGGCAGGACTGACAAGCAGGATATCATCAACAGGTGAGTTACTGTGGAGAGATAGGAGCTGGCAATTAACCAACAGCTGAGAAGGTTTGAGAAGGAAGGGCTGAGCCCAGCTATGACACTCAGCCTTACCACTATAGCATTTAAAGCAGAGTTAAAGGCTCAACCCGTTTTATCCCCTAATAGTCTTGTGTCCCAACATTTTAGGAACTGTTACTGACTTTCTGTTCAAAATGCCTTAACACTTTCCTCCCAGTGGAAATGATGCTTCCTGTACTCCCACTCCAATGTTCTGTGCTGGCAGAGCTGAGTAACAGCCACACCCCTCAGAACAAGCTTCCTCCAACAGATGTATATTACAGAGAAGAACGGGGTCATGTCTGACCAGGTTTCATACATCACAGAGAGCACTAGGTTAACTCTGTGTGTCCATTGAACCACACAGTAATTCTTTTTTTTAACTCCCCTGAAATATGCTGCAACAGACAAGAAATAAGATTAGGAAAATTGAATTTGTTAGTACAATGTCTGTCTGGCTGCATATCTATTCCTGTGATTTTGCTTGAGCTTTAAATATGCCCCCTTACAGTACAGACACTGGCTAAATATATTATTACTGGGACCCTACTGATATAATAAGCTGGTGCCCTCAATGTAATGATATTCTTCTAAAGCCACACAGCTTAGCCTGACTGTTTATTCTCCATCGATGTGCACCAGATAGGGAAAGGATGTATTTTATTATGGACGCACACGATTGCACTGGTGTGTAAACATACAGGTGTGGGGATGTAGTTGTGGCCACCCCAAGAGAGGGTAAATGAGGGTGAAAAGTGCTCACATATCCTGACTTCTGATAAGGGAAGCGACATGGATAGAAAGTGATTGTGCATCCTCTGTGCAGATCTCTAATACAAAAGTAATATGGAAAAAAATATTAACACATTTTAAAAGATGGTCATTAATGCTATGCTGGTATAATTAATCAAATGTTTTTTAAAGGTTCAGTTATCTGTAGCATAGGTAGGTGCTAGAAAGGATTTTGTAAGGGAAACTGTCAGCGCATGTACATTTGGGCAGGCCTATGCTTCAGGCTAGGCCTGTCTGTTTTGATCTAGGGGCAGGGAGTGGTTAGTGCAGCAGTGGGTGTGACCACCTGTGCTCTAGTTCTGAGGTGCCTCCCCTGCTTCCAGGGAGAATGTTCTGGAAGAGGTGCAGGGCCTAGGACTGGAGTGGCAGGCAGCTCATGTGAGGAGCCCTGACCAATCCCCAACTGGAATTGGCAGGTAACAGCTCATTTGGGAGGAGTTGTTGGCCAAGAGACGTGAACAATGGAGTACTTGGCAGCAGAAGGGGCCCCATCCCCATCTAGTGGGGGGGGGGGGAGGGGGTGCGAGGCCTAGCAGAGGAGCCTGGGAGAGCTAAGAGGGATCTTCATCTTTACACAGTCATGGATGAAGTATTCTGGAACAGAGGGGCTGGAGAAGCTGTCGGAACGTGCATCCAGTTAAAGTTCTCCATCATGGACTCAGGGAAGGAGAAGGTTGGTGAGTGGGCCACAGTGGATTTTTGGATGAGGCATGCCAGGGGATCTGGGTGCGAGGACAGAGTTGAAACTGTGGGGAGTGTGTCAAATCGCTGCGGCCTGAGGGGACGGGATTTGCAGGCCGGACTATCTGGCAACAGTAGTCCACCAATCAGCACATGTTACTAATTAGTAGGCCACTGGTAGAGGTACTGCAGGCCTCTGGCCTAGTAACAGTATGACCAAATCTAGCCAGCAACTGGGGCTGTTCAGAGTGGTCTCTTTAGTCAAAAAAAGACGATGTGATGGGAAAAGTAATGATCTACAGTGGAAGTTTGTGCAGGAGGGCGGAAGTCCTGGGAACAACAGTCTGCAGGAGATACGCAGAGGAGTAGAAATAGTCTGCATGGTGTTATGCAGGGGAAGTGACTGTAGATATTATGTGTACATCAGTACTTCAAGGCTCAACCTTCGATCTAATTCTTAAATATGATGGCAAAGCAATTGTTCTATGGGCATTCCATATTTCCTTTCCTCCAACCAAGTTATACCCCCCAATAAACAAAATAAAACACAAACAACTGTTCATTGTATCAGAAGTAATAGATGGAGGTCTGGCAGCAAGGTGACATGGTGGATGTTAGTTACTAGTAGCAACCAAGTGCTACATATCCTTTAAAGCTACCCTTCAGATAAGATCGAATATTTAGCATTCAAACATACAATCACAATAGCGTACATGCCTGGGGCTTTTGATTTTGATCCAGGCAATCCTTAAGTACAGAGGGCCACCCGCAATAGAAAATCTCCTGACTGCCAGCAATGTGGTGTTCAGGGAAAGCCTATTCCTCATTGTGTGATTCTATAAGCTAGGGATTCCCTGCACTGTCAAACAAAATCTCTCAGCAGTCTAATTATATACACTTCTGATCATTCCTAAAGAAAAGATTCACATTTCTGCCACAGCCATATCACAGTCAGATGTTGCTTCTCGTTGGCTCTATACATGGCACCCCACTGGTATCCCCTCTAAATGCTCCCTGCCGTGGCTCTCTATACAGCACTTTCTACCACCCTATGTACTACAGCTCTTTCTCACTCTGATCCTCCAAACACCCAGTATTCCTTATGATATGTTGCAGCGGCCATCATTTGGTCTCCAATGTATTCTCTACAAAGCTACAATGTAGATACATGGTTGCTTGCTCCTTTGGCTATTTGGAGAAAGGAGTGATGCAGAGAGACCAGGCGTGTTCCCAAGACCAGGTTGAGTAGCATAATGGTTAATTTTGTGGGCCATGCTAGGACGAACACTTTGGAGTTGCCAAAGTGTCTGTAATTAGGGGCTACAATCAGCTGCCATTTCTGCTGCACAAAATCTATAGAGGTAAATGTAGTGTTCAGTCTGTGATGAGGAGGTGTTGCCATATACAGAAGGCAAAAAAAACACATTAACATATATTTTTATTGCTAAAGCAAATTTATAGTGCACTACAGTGCAGCCCCGTATTTATTTAACCCCATGGGATGCACTTCTTCATTGGTTTCCAGAGTGCAGATAGCTGCCTGCACCCTAACAACCAATAAGGGTGTGTGGTCCAGCTGTGTGTGATGTGGGGGGCAAAAATGACCCTTGTTCTCAGCATGGCCCGGAGACACCTGTTGCAGTCAGTGGATTTACTTCACTTTGGAGAGATCATCTCTTACTTGCTGTTGTTTCTATGGGACAGGAATTGATAAGACATATTTTTAATGGGACAAAAAAACCTGACCAATTTCAATCATTACTAATCTATTTAAACAACAATTAAAAAATGACTTTAGAAATATACTGTAAATAGTGCCCAGAAAGATGAGCACTA
Source organism: Lithobates pipiens (assembly GCF_037356315.1). Classification (NCBI taxonomy): domain Eukaryota; kingdom Metazoa; phylum Chordata; class Amphibia; order Anura; family Ranidae; genus Lithobates; species Lithobates pipiens. The sequence continues at coordinate 1,277,507 of NW_027507787.1, read as the reverse complement.
AAAATATTTGTTATATAGGAAATCCCGGAAGCTAAAGAAAGTTCTGGAAGCTAGGTTTAGTGGCAGCCATATTTGATCATTTAAAGGTAACAGATATATATGTTTTGTGAAATGTGAGTGCACAATTTTTATGGGATTGATTTTACTTACAAAATAAAACATACTACACTATGGTACCTTTGTTCTGGATTTCATGTATGAAATAACGGGCTGCTGGTGGAGGAGTATTTTGGGAGCTGAATGTGGTCTATAGAGGAGATGAGATAAATGACTGTGAATTGCTGTGGAAGAGTGGAATCTTTATAAAAAGCTGGTGTAGAAGGGGTCAATCTCTTCTGGTGAGTACATTGGCTTTTGGGTTTGCGCAAATATATAGAATATCTGTATATGTATGTGCTAAGGTACAAACAGAAATAGAACAGCATCATTCTTGTTTTATCAATAAAGGAAATATTGTATTCATCCGTGTATAACACGCACAGGCATATAACATGCACCCAATTTTAGGAGGAAAGTTTAACCACTTCAGCCCCTGAGGATTTTACCCCCTTCCTTACCAGAGCACTTTTTGCGATTTGGCACTGCGCCACTTTAACTGACAATTGCGCGGTCATGCGACGTTGCACCCAAACAAAATTGACGTTCTTTTTTTCCCACAAATAGAGCTTTATTTTGGTGGTATTTTATCACCTCTGCGGTTTTTATTTTTTTGCGCTATAAACAAAAAAAAGAGCGACAATTTTGAAAAAAAAACACAATATTTTTTACTTTTTGCTATAATAAATATCCAATAAAAAAAAAAAAAACTAATTTTATCCTCAGTTTAGGCCGATACCTATTCTTCTACATATTTTTGGTAAAAAAATCGCAATCAGCATATATTGATTGGTTTGCGCAAAAGTTACATAGTTAGTAAGGTTGAATAAAGACACCAGTCCATCCTGAGTGAGTGTCTACAATTGTCCCTATCCCTGTACATTGCACACTTACATCAGTCCCTCAAGGAGCCCACAATCCAAGGTCCTCATTCATATACTAGGGCCAATTTTGGACAGAAGCCAATTAACCTACCTGCATGTCTTTGGAGTGTGGGAGGAAACTCACGCAGGCACAGGGAGAAACCTGCGACCCTGTTTTACTGCTAGGATGAGAGTGCTAACCACTACACCACTGTGCCACCTGGCATCTACAATATAGGGGATAGATTTATGGGATTTTTTTTTTTTTTACTAGTAATAGTAATGATTTTTTTTCATGACTGCGACATTATGGCGAACACATCGGACACTTTTGACACATTTTTGGAACCGTTCACATTTACACAGCGATCGGTGCTATAAAATTGCACTGATTACTGTGTAAATGTGACTGGCAGGGAAGGGGTTAACACCAGGGGGCGCTGCAGGGGTTAATATGTTCCCTATGGGAGTGATTCTAACTGCGGGGGGAGGGGACCGATCGGTGTTCCTCTGTACTGGGAACACACCATCGGTCTGCTCTCCACTGACAGAACGTGGATCTGTGTGTTTACATACACAGATCCACGGTCCTGCTGTGTTCCCGGGCAATCGTCCTGATTTTAAGGGGAAAAAAGTGTGTATTATATGCCGACAAATACAGTACAGCCTTTAAGGGCCGTATATCAGACTGTGAGGACCTGGACTTGAACCTGGGCCTTCAGCTGTATATGGCATTGAATCTTCTCTCTGAGCTATCTGAGATGCTGGACAGTGCCTGGTCAGTGCCTTGTCAGTTCCTTTAGACAACCCTGCCTTGTACCTTGCTTATCAGCTGAACCTTGAACTCTTTGCTCCTCCCATGAACTTCCTGATATAAGCCATGTCTCTGCACTTACTCCTTGCCAGAATATTGTGCTATGTCCAGCCTGTATCTTTCTCCTGTCTTCTCTGCTGCTGTTTATACTTACTACTGCTCGTCATCGACCCTTGGCTTGTTCCACGACTACACTTCTGCCTGATCCCAACCTGCAACAACTCGTTACTGACCTTTTGGCTTGCTTACTGACCACGCTTCTGTTTGATCCTTATCTGCTCATCCGCTACTGAACCCTGGCTTGCTCACCCCCTGGTGGGGCGATCCTGAGGACTGTGACCTAGTACTAACACGCAGCTAAATCCATCTCCACCATTAGGAGCTCAGGTGAAAACCGGTTAGTACTTAGACTCCGCACCTCAGGTGAGCCTGTGTCATCTGCCAGGGTGACTGCCTGTGTACCTATCCTGCTGGTTAGTGGTAGTCCTGCAACTGCTATAGCAATTGGTCTTCGAGCCTGACCCCTGATCGCAACACAGACAGTATCAGCCGGTTCAATTAAAACCGCCCAACTTTTGCCCAGTGTGTACGCCAGTCAGTCCGTCAGCAGCCAACCATTCGGCCAGCTGCTGTCGAAGGGGCATGACCGAAAAAGGCTGCCGATCAGCTTCTAGTGTGTGTTCTGGTGGGGGGGGGTGTCAGAACACAATAGCTTAACAGGGGCGATCACTGTACTAACATTGCATAGTTAGTACAGGGACTCTTCCTGAGCCAGGGCCGGGGCAAAGGGTGGGCAGGAGGGGCCGCTGCCCTGAGCACTGTGGTATCGTGAAGTGGGTGGTACCACAATACCACAAGGAGATTAGGGGTGGGTATTTGTGTTAGGAGGGGGAATTTTGGGATGGCAGGGGCTAGACATTGTTCTGGGGAGGGGGAATTTGGAGGGAGGGTTTGAAAAAAGGGGGATTTATATTGAGAGGGGGGAATGTGGGAAGGGGATTTAGAAGGTTTGTGCTAGAAAAGGTCATATGGTTAGGGGGCGGAGAGGATTTGTGTAAGGAGGGAAATTTTCTTTTGGCGGTGGTGGGTAATTTGTGCTAGGAGGGGAAATCCTGAAGGTTAGAGGATTTGTGCTAGGAGGGGAAATCTGAAGGTTAGAGGATTTGTGCTAGGAGGGGAAATCTGAGGGTTAGAGGATTTGTGCTAGGAGGGGAAATCTGAGGGTTAGAGGATTTGTGCTAGGAGGGGAAATCTGAGGGTTAGAGGATTTGTGCCAGGAGGGGAAATCTGAGGGTTAGAGGATTTGTGCCAGGAGGGGAAATCTGCGGGTTAGAGGATCTGTGCCAGGAGGGGAAATCTGAGGGTTAGAGGATTTTTTGCCAGGAGGGGAAATCTGAGGGTTAGAGGATTTTTTGCCAGGAGGGGAAATCTGAGGGTTAGAGGATTTTTTGCCAGGAGGGGAAATCTGAGGGTTAGAGGATCTGTGCCAGGAGGGGAAATCTGAGGGTTAGAGGATCTGTGCCAGGAGGGGAAATCTGAGGGTTAGAGGATCTGTGCCAGGAGGGGAAATCTGAGGGTTAGAGGATCTGTGCCAGGAGGGGAAATCTGAGGGTTAGAGGATCTGTGCCAGGAGGGGAAATCTGAGGGTTAGAGGATCTGTGCCAGGAGGGGAAATCTGAGGGTTAGAGGATCTGTGCCAGGAGGGGAAATCTGAGGGTTAGAGGATCTGTGCCAGGAGGGGAAATCTGAGGGTTAGAGGATCTGTGCCAGGAGGGGAAATCTGAGGGTTAGAGGATCTGTGCCAGGAGGGGAAATCTGAGGGTTAGAGGATTTGTGCCAGGAGGGGAAATCTGAGGGTTAGAGGATTTGTGCCAGGAGGGGAAATCTGAGGGTTAGAGGATTTGTGCCAGGAGGGGAAATCTGAGGGTTAGAGGATTTGTGCCAGGAGGGGAAATCTGAGGGTTAGAGGATTTGTGCCAGGAGGGGAAATCTGAGGGTTAGAGGATTTGTGCCAGGAGGGGAAATCTGAGGGTTAGAGGATTTGTGCCAGGAGGGGAAATCTGAGGGTTAGAGGATTTGTGCCAGGAGGGGAAATCTGAGGGTCAGAGCATTCGTGCTAGGAGCTGTACTAGGAGGAGGGGGAGTTTATGCTTAAAGAGGAAGTAAACTCTCCCACTCTGATGCTTCTTTTCATTTAGTCCATTATAATAAGTAATTATCAAACTATAGCCACTGTAATCCAGCCCAAATCGCATATTACTTACTGTTTAAAGAAACTTTAAATAACTTGTTTCCAGGGGTTAGGCAGCGCCATCTTAAGTATTGTTTTCTGAGTCCACAGTGGAGTGGATTTCTGCCCTTACATTGAGCACTTCCTGTACTGTTAACCAAGCCTCCTTCTCAATCCAACGTTTCTATGGCAACCCTGCTTCCCTGTTCATAGCTGACTTGTTTATTTCATAGTATTTACTTGTGCTGATTACCTAGTGTTTGCATGTATGAGTCCTATCAGCTTCAGCTGATAAGACTGCAGTACTGCTGTCCCATTCCCTGGTTTACACTGTATGTGAGGTCACATGGTCACATGGTGAGTGATTAGCAGCCTGCTGGGAGTTTAGTGCTGTGTGCCGTAGGAAGTCCTGATAACAGATAGATAAGACATAGAGAGTGTGCCTTAAATCAGGGGAGATCTGGGCATGCTCAGTGACATCATTCTACAGAACAAAAAGGATTACAACAATACTCAGCAAGTAAGGAGATATCTACAAGCAGTGTTCATTTGGGTTTTTTATGCTGATTTACATGGGACAAAGTTGTAGGGGAGGGTTTACAACCACTTTAAGAGGTAAGCATGCATATTAGCGCTCATATTTTTTTTTTTTGGGGGGGGGGGGGGATCTATAATGCTCATACATCTTGGGGGGTGCACAGTTTGGTGGGTTCGCCCGTTTCATTTTTTTTTCCTTCAGCCCGCTGGGTTGAATTAAAAAGAAAAAACGGATAGCGTGTTCTAGGCTTTAGCTTCAGTATACAGTACATGAAGCATTGAATACAAGTAGATATCAGAGAGAGAGAAGGAGGTTGCACAACACACAATGGACAGCACAAGGCTGCAGCCAAACCTAGAAAAAAGCCTTTCCCAGTCAAGTAATAGAAAACTGTACAAAACTGATAAGTCAGTACTTTTCTTGGATTGGATAGCAATTCACAGAATACTTTTACTGGCTGCCCATTATTTCTAGTAAGAATAAACTCTTCACACAAGAGCATGTTTTAGAAATTGTGTTCAACGATTGGTTGAGAAACTGATTTGCCTTCGCAAAAACTAAAAATCTTCCATGGGAAAAATTTGCATTGTGTTGCTCTAGCCACAAAATTGCAAGGAAAAAATTATAGTAGAAAGCTTACATTAAAAGCACCCTAGCCTGCAATTTAATGGTACCGTATACCATGTTTCTGGGGAAATAATTGCTGTTAGTATGCACCCAGAACTCTCAGCGGCTTGTTCGCATAGATTGGCAGCAAGAATACAGCTATTCTAAAGATTTGCCTTAAAAATAACACTTGTTTTTGTCCCCGAAGCAGATACTCACTATAGGCTTCAATTTAAGGCAACACAAAACACAAGTAATAGGTTTCCATTAGCTTTTATTTATGATCAAAGGCAACAGCAATTCTCAAAGACGCAGGATCAATGTGTTTTTCCAACATTAGGACTCTTCTGTACCGTTAAAGAAGGTTTCCCTTAGCAAAATGAAGCATTTGTATGCAAACGGTTCTGCCAGTTCTTTAAAAGGAAATTAGAGCTGTTCTCTGTTATTGCCTAATCGCATTGTAAGAAAGCAAAGCAAAATTGTCTTAATTAAAACCTTGTTGCATAACCCTGGCAAATGGTGTTTACAGGTGGAAGGGATTCAGAAAAGTGTACATAAAATATAAAAAAGATACTCTATATAATTATAATATATATAAATTCAGAATATCTAAAATATATATCTAAATACTATACATTTAAACATATATGCTAAATATACACAATATGACCAAACCTGGACACCTAACCTAATCATCACACCCAATATATGGCCAGAAGTATGTGAATACCCTGCCAAATTATTGGGTTCAGGTGTTTTTTAGACATGTGCGTTGTCAATAAATTAGTTTTGTTCCATTTCGTATGAAAATTAATTCATATAATTCAATTCGGATTTGTACGAAATATGAATTTTCGTTATATTTGTAAACTTTTCATAAAATAATGAAAGTTTGTTATGATGAATTTATCATTATGAGGGGCTCCCACCATCCCTGTGCTGTGCTGACCTACCTTTTAGGTTCGTTAATTTTTTGTAAAAATAACGAATGATTGTTCTGATGAATTTATCATTATGAGGGGTTCCCACCATCCCTGTGCTGAGTTCCCGGGTCTGAGTGTACACCCACTGTGCCCATTATGAGGGGTTCCTACCATCCCTGTGCTGTGCTGACTTCTTCTGATTGGTGAACAAAACACCAGTCACATTTCTGTTAATTTGGATCCAAAATTCCGAAATTCGTAAAAAAAAAAAAAAAAATTGTATAAACTTCATAAGCATAGGATTTCCACCATCCCTGTGCTGAGTTCCCAGGTCTGTACACCTGCTGTGTGTCCTTTATGAAGGGTTCCTGCCATCCCTGTGCTGAGTTCCCAGGTCTGAGTGTACAGCCACTGTGCCCATTATGAGGGGTTCCCACCATCCCTGTGCTGACTTCCTGCAGTTTTAACTTTTAGGTTCATTAACTTTTCGTAACAATTACGAATTTTCATTATGATGAATTTATTATTATGAGGGGTTCCCACCATCCCTGTGTTGTGCTGACTTCCTGGGATTTGAACTTTTAGGTTCGTTAACTTTTCGTTAAATTTGGATCCGAAATTCGTAATTGAAATTTCGTATTTCATACAGAATTAGTATGCATGAAAATTTGTATTTCGGATTAGTTCGAATGTACAAACTTCCGGAAATTTGTACGAACTTTCAATTCGTACGAAACTAATCGCACATGTCTAGTGTATTTGGAGATGGGTGCTGTTAATGTTAATGCTACCTTGACGTATACATTCAGACTTTGAGAAATTGTGTGCTTAGGCTTGCCTTAAGCTGGGGTGTCCCTAGATAAATTGTGCTTTTGTAGCTAAGCTGTACTTAGCCCAAGCTTTATTTATGTCTTCTGTGTTTTCTAGATTTCTCTTAGGCTCCTTTCACATGGGAAGACCGTTTGGATCTGTTCTCCATCCATCTGGCGGATTAGATAGGATAATGGCTGGGTGGAAAACTACAGGTTTTTTTTTTTTTTTTTTTTTTTTTTAGGCGGACCTGATCAGACCACCCATTGCACTCTATGGAGCGGCAGAAGTCAATGGACATGTGTCCGTTGACACCTGCCGACATGTGATGCGATCCTGTTTGCTAAAAACAGAAGGATGTGGATCTGTTCTCCAACCTTCTGGCGGATCGGATAGGATGATGGTTGGGTGGAAAGGAACAGGTGCTCTGTTTCCACCAGACAGCCCATAGAGGAGAGCAGGCTGTGTCTGTGTCCTCTCTGCATAAGCGGAGTGGACACAGACCTGTCATCCGCCTGCTCTGGGCTAACCCTTGCAAATAATTTTTCCAATGTTCCTATAGCATTAATGCACATTTCTAAGGCGCAATAAAAATGCACTCCAAGTAATTTTTGTTTTTTAGGGGGAAGTGTTTTTTTTTTTTTTTTTCTACCTTACTGATATTTGCTAAAAGCTTGTCAAACGTATAAAATGTTACTGTAATCGCAGATTTGAATGGAAGGAGTTGACAAACTTCAACAACTCCCAGACTCGACTTGTAGCTTCATTTTAGCTGCATAGTGACGTAAACGCTACGCGTTTTTCAAATGTTAACAGCCCTGTCCACCATCCATGTTATCCATTGTAGGCTGCTTTGCTATGCATTTGGGAAGTGACCAAAATGTGCCCCAAATGCCTGTTTCTAATTCCCGCGTGAATAGGGCCTACCATGGGATATCCACTTACTTTGAAGATACTTCCACTCAAACACTGATTGTCTTGGAGATAGGGAAATCTCCATGGAACCCAGACAAAAAAAAAAAGAAGAAAAATTTGCCCACAATAGACAAATAGGCTCCAGTCACAGACCCAAGTACAGATGTACCCACTATTCCACTCATTGGTAAGCTGCAATATATTATATTTTTGGTGTTGGGTTTAACATAGCTTTAAGAAAGATATCAGGAAAAATAAAAGGGGTACAAAAAAGATTTAAGAATTTATATAGTTACATAGTTGGTGAGGTTGAAAAAAAGACACAAGTCCATCGAGTCCAACCTATGTGTGTGATTATATGTCAGTATTACATTGTATATCCCTGTATGTTGTGGTCGTTCAGGTGCTTATCTAATAGTTTCTTGAAACTATCAATGCCCCCTGCTGAGACCACCGCCTGTGGAAGGGAATTCCACATCCTTGCCGCACTTACAGTAAATAACCCTCTAATTAGTTTAAGGTTAAACCTCTTTTCTCTTTTAATGAGTGGCCATAAGTCTTGTTATACTCCCTTCTGCGAAAGTTTTTGTAGAGTATTTTAGTTAGCAATCCAAAGGTACAAGCCAACGCCTTTGGGGAACTACAAGATTCCTGCTTTCAAAGCTGGTAACAGAAAGGTGGTGGACTCGCATAGGTTAATGAATGATCATGGCTGCTTTAGTAAAGCCAAAAACAAAAATGTGCCAGCAGGCAGCATCTTTTTAGTGGAAGAGAATTTATAAGTCTCATCTGCCAAAAACTCCTTTGCTCACTTGCAATTAAATTATTACAGATGCTAGGAATGGAGCCGGGTGCCAGGATAATGTAACTCCAGCTTGCATGCGTGGGACTTACGTCATCAGAGCATGTCCAATGGGTGACGCAAGAAGACAGTGGACCTGGAAGAAGAGTAGAAGGACATGGCACCAATGGAGAAAGGGTGGATGCAGGTAGCACTGGAGGAAGGCACACCAAGAAGTAAATGTCAAATAGTGTGCAAGTATGCTATACAAACATTATGGCAAATGCCTACCATACCCACCACGCTTTACTTCTGCTTTAAAGCTTTCCTTGAAATATGTGGACCTGTATCTTTTTTCAACCTTACCTACTATGTAACTATGTAGTTCAGCAATTGGCTATTATGAAAAAAAACAACTGCTCAAGCACATTTTTAGAGGAATGGTTTCAAGCACCCAACTACCAAGTTGATTGCTCCTCCATTAAAATGTTTGTAAAGGAAAAATTTTAGGAAAAAAAAAGCTGTTATACTTACCTCTATGCATTGGTTTTGTAAAGAGCAGCCCCGATCCTTCTCTTCTCAGGTCCCCCACTGGTGCTCTGGGCCCATCCCCTTTATCGAGCTCCCCCCATAGCTAGTCGCTTGCTATGGGAGCACTCATGCGTGATTGCTCCCGATCCGGCTGTCTCCATCCATAAGACACAGAAAGGGTGTCTCAGCCTCACTCCCCACTCCCTCCTCACTGACTGTGATTGACAGCAGCTAAGGCCCATGGCTCCTGCATCTCAGTCAATAAGGAGGTAGAGACCCGGAAGAGCTGCTGCTCTTGTGCACATTTCTGGATCAAGATCAGGTTTAGGTAAGTATTAGGCAGGACTGAAGGTTTTTTTACCTTCATGCATAGAATGTATAAATGTAAAAACCTTCAGCTTTTAGAACCACTTTAATGCGTACAAGTTTACTTTCTTATCAGGCCGTATGAGGGAAGAATGTCGTAGCCCCTGAAACATATTGGCTTGTTACCATTGGATTTCTATGATGAAATAAATACTCCTGGACTCCTAAACATTTAGTGTGGCACTGTTGTTCTTCCATCTGTAATATGAAGGAGAATGGATCTCACATGCAGGCTGTAAACTGTCTCTTAGGCTGGGAAGTCACAGGTGCTGGCTATTACCACTAGCAACTGACGAAAAACAAGCTCTGGACTGCCGCACTCTTCAGAAAACCACTTTCTTTTATTGGGAAATCACATCACAGCTCAACAAACGCAGCGAATAAGGGAAAAATTACTGACCTTTCTCACTAGCTGTAGTGCTACAGCTAGTGAGAAACGTCAGCAATTTTTCCTTATTCGCTTTGTTTGTTGAGCTGTGATGTGATTTCACAATAAAAGAAAGTGGTTTTCTGAAGAGTATGGCAGTCCAGAGCTTGTTTTTTGTCTGTTCTTCCATCTGTACTCGAGACGCCTTTTTGAAGCCATTTGAGGTCAGTGAGATGCCTAACCAATGTCACTGGACTTTACAATATGGATTTATCTTCTTGAAGATAAAAGGAAACCAACTCTGGATCCAGCACTTCCTATACAAAATTTTCCATAGCCCACAAAATGTGTGTATATTCCATCAAAAGCTACAAATTACTCACAATCAGTTCCTTAGAGCTATGATACATTTTACAGTAAAGCAAAGTTGTGAATACTTCAATCAACCAATCCAATGCACAGGGCAAAATAATTTTTTACATTTTTTTTTATTGCCTGAACCCGAATGGTAATTCACTTTGCTAGGTGAACGTTCTCTACCCCTTTAGTGAACCACTCCCGATGACTCGTATAACAGTGCCGTGCATTGTTCAATTGAAATCAATAAAAAGACATATGCTTGATCCCCCTGGGTAACAAACATGCTACATCAAATTCCGAGGCCACAGGAAGCAAAATGCCATGTGGCCTGCTCTCAGCTATCTATCCCTTTTAAATGCAAACTGCTTAGGGATCACTGGAGCATTTCGGGTTTTCACATGTGATTTAACAACAGGACAATTCAAAGCATATCATTCTATTGCAGTGAAGCCTGTACGCTGAAGGAGGAAGGAAAAAACAATCTTACGACTCGAGCACAGCTGCATGGATTATAGACAGGACAAATGAATGGAATACAATTACTTAGCACTTTGTACATAATCCTCAGCACACTATTACATTGCATTTAAAATTATTAGAATTCCCACATAAGGTTTAGATCTTTGACTCATTCTGTATCAGAGCTGTCATAACACATTTTATTCAATGTGATCAGGTACCATGGTGTTGAAAAATGCATAACATCCCAAGTGCATATTTTTCCGACCTCGCTCATCACAAGTGGTTGTATATAAAACAAATATCTTGGCTAATCTATCTTGAGAAATCATCCAATAGAAGTACATTTTGTTCCAGGTGATCGGTCAGGTTAGGCATTTGATGTGACATTTTACCTTGTATGGCGGGGAATCTTCAGCCGCATGCCCCCAATGCCTCTTTGCTCTTCATCTCCTATAAATCCACCTCGGTCAGTGCTGATGATGAACTTTCTAATATTCTCAAGCAAAAAAGCACCATACAGCTGATGATGATTTTTCGATAAACCCAAAAACTTGTGTCTTTTATCCCACCATATGTCTGCGGTCTGGCTTGTTGTATGCTCTTTCCTATACCATATGTTTTGGGAGACTGAAATTTTGATCTACCTCTGCTTCTCTGTAGACCTCCTCCTTCTCAATACTTATTCACACCACACGACATTAACAAAAGCTCAAATTTCCCCTGTGTGAAGGAGAGCGGCTCATTTCTGTAAAATGAGAGCCGCTTATTCAGTGGTATGGAAGAAGAATCCATTGCAATCCTTTCTGTACAAGAACCAAACTTCTGCTATACCAATGTAAAGAGACATAACTTTATACCCATCAGACTTTTTCAGGATATCTGTACCTATCGCTACCAGTATTGATCCCACCACAAGGTGATCATGAGAAGAAATGTAATTAGCAGAAAAAAATACTTAAAGCGGGAGTAAACCCGCTGACATTTTTTTTTTTTTTTTTTTAGACCTGCAAGGGAAAAGACATAATGAGCTAGTATGCACCACATACTAGCTCAGTATGAAATACTTACCTTAGAACGAGGCCCCGACATCTCACCCGATCCACACCGAGGGAGCTGACATGTTCCCTCAGCGTGTCTTCCGGGTATCGCCGCTCCGGCGCTGCGAGTGGGCAGAGCCACGATATCGTCGCTCCCACGCATGCGCGCGGGAGATTTCTTTCCGGCAGGGTCCGGCATCTGCCGAGCTTTCAGCCGAAAATTCCCTGTGCGCATGCGCCGCTGCAGTCAGTGGCTCATTGCAAGGGGAACATCTCCTAAGGGTCCTTTCACACGGGGCGGATCAGTGCTGATCCGCCCCGTGGATATCCACTTGCTCAGCGCGGAACGCCGGAACGATCTCCGCTGAGCAGGAAGATGACAGGTCTGTCTCTGCACACTGCGCAGGGACGGACCTGTCACAGCGCCGCTCTCCCCTATGGGAGATCGAGTGACGACGGACCGCAGTGTCTGTCGTCACCCGATCCGATCCGATGACAGATGGAAAAATAGCTTTTTTCCTCCGTCACACTTTTTCGGATTGGAGTGGGTCAGATGTCAGCGGACATGTCACTGCTGACATCCGACGCTCCATAGAGCTCTATGGAGCATCCGTTCAGGTCCGCCTGAAAAACTGACAGGTGGACCTGAACGGATCGTCCATGTGAAAGGGGCCCAAACCATACAGGTTTAGGAGATATTTTTTTTAACCTATAGGTAAGCCTTATTATAGGCTTACCTGTAGGTAAAAGTAAAAAAAAAAACACTATACAACCGCTTTAATAGGACATCCAACCTAAATACACAGCAGTTTAAAGTGTTTGTAAACCTAGTTACACCTATAATAAGGCTTATCTGTAGGTACTGTAAATATCTCCTAAACCTGTATGGTTTAGGAGATATTTACCATACACGCTTGCGCCGTTATCATCGGCGCATGCGCACTGAAGAAACGGGCCACTTACGCCATTTCTTCAGCAGCCGTGCCATGACATCACCGTGCCGGAGCCTGCGAACCCAGGTAAAAACTCTGGGAGACATGTCACCAGCCACAACGGTGTGCGGTGTCACTGCAACAACTTCGTTCTAAGGTATGTATTCCATAATGAGCTAGTATGCGATGCATACTAGCTCATTATGCCTTTGTCAAATGCCGTGTACACACGATCGAAATGTTCGATGTGAGCTTGTTGTCGGAAATTCCGACCGTGTGTAGGCTCCATCGGACATTTGCTGTCGGAATTTCCGACAACAGATGTTTGAGAGCTGGATCTCAAATTTTCCGACAAAATCCGTTGTTGTAAATTCCGAACGTGTGTAGACAAAGTGCCACGCATGCTTGGAATCAAGCAGAAGACCCGCACTGGCTGTTGAACTTCATTTTAATCGGCTTGTCGTGTTGTACGTCACCGCGTTCTTGACGTTAGAAATTTCCGACAACATTTGTGCAACCGTGTGTATGCAAGACAAGTTTGAGCCAACATCCGTCGGAAAAAATTCCACGGTTTGTTTGTTGGAAATTCCGGTCGTCTGTACGTGGCATTACAGGGTTTTTTTGTTGTTTTTTTTGGGTTTACAACCAGTTTAATTATTTTTAAATGTTTTCTGTGCATATGTGTGTGCAGCCCATTGCATTATGGTGTGTACCCCAAAGCTCAAACACGTGTGTGTGTGTGTGTGTGTGTGTGTGTGTGTGTGTGTGTGTATGAATATGGTTTCAGTAGGGCATTGGATGGTTTCAGTACAGCAGTGGATGTTTTAGTAGAGTAGAAGTTGGTGTCAGTATGACATTGGAAGGTGTCAGTCAGTAGCACAGTGGATGGCAAGCATGTACTGGCCATCGGGACTACTGGGAGTAGGCTCAGTGGGCCACTGTGATGTAAGGGGGCTGGTGATGGGACTCTGATGTAAGGAGGTGCTGATGGAACACTCTGATATAAGGGGGCTGGTGATGGGACTCTGATGTAAGGAGGTGCTGATGGAACACTCTGATATAAGGGGGCTGGTGATGGGACACTCTGATGTAAGGGGGCTGGTGATGGGACACTCTGATGTAAGGGGGTGCTGATGGGACACTCTGATGTAAGGGGGTGCTGATGGGACACTTTGTTGTAAGGGGGCTGGTGATGGGACACTCTGATGTAAGGGGTGCCGATGGGACACTCTGATGTAAGGAGGTGCTGATGGGACACTCTGATGTAAGGGGGTGCTGATGGGACACTTTGTTGTAAGGGGGCTGGTGATGGGACACTCTGATGTAAGGGGGTGCTGATGGGACACTCTGATGTAAGGGGGTGCTGATGGGACACTTTGTTGTAAGGGGGCTGGTGATGGGACACTCAAAATGAAAGTGGTCCGGTCTGGATGAAGCCCAGGGCCAAATTTCTGTCCCAGTCCAGTCCTGGTGGATGGTGTCAGTAGGGCAGTGGATGGTGTCAATAGTTTCTAAAAAAAAATTATTATTACAATAGTATTTTTTTTATGGGGGTAGACAAGGAAGGTTTGCGGTCTTCCTCTTCACCTGCCCATGATTGACAGGTAGATTGTGATTACCGGGTTATTGAGTGCCGGATTAGGGGCACACCCTATGTGCACGCCTATGTTTCTGTATAATGATTACCAAAAGTTAGGTCTATATATACAGTATTTATATACATGCGTGAGATCCCAGTCTTTCAAACAGTATTAATGGCTTAAGATCGTCAAACATTTGCTTTTCTTTGCCAAATGTGAAAACCTGCATTTCAGGTCCAGACAAAATGGCAAAAGAGGGTGTGTAACACCCATTAACACTAGTGCACTGTGGTAATACGTGTGTGTTTAACATGTAGTTATTAAATTTGGAGGGGATGCCAATGCTTTGCAACGCACATTAGACCAAATATGCAACAGTTTTTCAGTTTACATCTGTCCATAATGCAACAATGCCACATTAGGGAGACACCTAAAATAAATGGCACTGCAACACACTGTTTCAAGCATTGCGGTAACACGCAGCAAAATCTGTTTTTTTTTCAGTGTGCCAGCGCAACACATTGTGTGTACAGGATCTTATAGTGGTTGTAAACCTCAGACAGTAAATATGAACAGAGCATATTCTTCCATAGTGTACATGTGTCTCAATTAAGAGAACTAAGTGTCATATCTGTCTACTGCTCTGTTCCTCTGCTATCAGCATGAGTTACTTCTAAAAAGGTTTTTTCTAACACCAAGAAAAAAAAATGGTGACAGGGGAGGGAGCTTCAATTGATTGGCAGCCTCAGTTCTGTTCCTGTGAGCTGTGTGGAGGAGGGTGTGTCCCTTCCCTCCAATCAGCTCTCAGAGCTCTCCCCACTGAGCTCTGCAGAGTGTAACTTCAGATCTCCGATCCCTGTTTTCTGACAGCTCAGATAAGCGGTTTAAATGATGCACTTTGAACAGGTGTAGAGAAAAGAAGACAGCAGATAAACAGGTACAAATTATGCAGGAGAATTTGTTTAATTTCTGTGTATCAGCTGAGGCTAGTCACTTTAGGCTACCCAAAAGCTTGGAAGGGTGTTTTTACATACACAATCTGACCATCCTTAGGCAAGTTATACATGGAGGTTGGCACAGGAAAGAAAGCAGAAGAGGAAAGGATGGCTTTGGCTTATAAGGTGTGAAAATAGCATTCTGAACAGATTCGCTTTAAGAGGGAATCCTAAATTGTTGTATCTGTTTCAGCAGCAACCATCCAAAAATCAAGCTAATTTAACCACTTAATAACCGCCCTATAGCCGAATGACGGCTTTAGGGCGGTTTCTTAACTGTGGGAGGCCGTCATATGACGTCCTCCCAGAATTCCGCTCTTGCGCGCCCCCTGGGGCGCGCACTCGAGAGCATCCGTGACCGCCGGGTCCACAGGACCCGGCGCATCACGGATCACGGTAAACGGCCGCTCGTCGCGGCCGTTTACCACGTGATCGCTCCGTCAAATGACGGAGTGATCACGTGGTAAACAAACCGGCGTCATGTTATGACGCCGGTTCCTCCCTCCCCCTCTCTGTACCGATCGGAACAGCGGAGGGGGAGGAGATCGGTGTCAGCAGCGATGTGGGCTGCATCTGCAGTGCCCACATCGCTGCTCACCGAAAATTAACCCCTCAATTCCCTGCAAAAACTCTGCAATACCCTGCCATTAGTCTGCCATAATCTGCAATAGTCTGCCATAGTCTGCAACGCTCTGCAATAGTCTGCAACGCTCTGCAATAGTCTGCAACGCTCTGCAATAGTCTGCAACGCTCTGCAATACCCTGCAACGCTCTGCAACACTCTGCAATGCTCTGCAACACCCGCCAATACCCTGCAACACTCTGCAACGCCCGCCAATACCCTGCAACACTCTGCAACGCTCTGCAACACTCTGCAACGCTCTGCAACACTCTGCAATGCTCTGCAACACGCTGCAATGCTCTGCAACACCCGCCAATACCGTGCAACACTCTGCAATGCTCTGCAACACCCTCCAATATCCTGCCATACTCTGCAACGCCATACTCTGCAACGCCATACTCTGCGATACCCAGCCATACTCTGATATACCCAGCCATACCCAGCCATAGTCGGTGATACCCTGCAATACCCAGCCATAGACACCCCCCCCCTCCCGCCGCCCTCCGGTGCTTCTACCGACTCGCCAATACTATCAAATCCAGAATCTTTTTTTTTTTTTTTTTTTTTTTTTTTTTTTCAGGCTTCCCAGCTTAGAGGTGAGATGCGGGGTCTTATTGACCCCACATCTCACTGTAAAGAGGACCTGTCATGCCATATTCCTATTACAAGGGATGTTTACATTCCTTGTAATAGGAATAAAAGTGATCAAAAAATTTATTTTTGGGGAAAAAAATGTCAAACTAAAATAAATAAAGTAAAATGAACAATAATTATTTTTTTTTTTTAAAGCGCCCCTGTCCCCATGTGCTCGCATGCAGAAGCGAACGCATACGTAAGTCCCACCCACATATGAAAACGGTGTTCAAACCACACATGTGAGGTATCGCTGCGTACGTTGGAGCGAGAGCAATAATTCTAGCCCTAGACCTCCTCTGTAACTCAAAACATATAACCAGTAAAAAAAAAATTAAATCGTCGCCTATGGGGATTTTTAAGTAGCGACGTTTGGCGCCATTCCACGAGCCTGTGCAATTTTGAAGAGTGACATGTTAGGTATCGATTTACTCGGTGTAACTTCATCTTTCACATTATGCAAAAATTGGGCTAACTTTACTGTGTTTTTTTTTTTTTTTAAGCACAAAACAGTTTTTTTTCCAAAAAAAAGCATTCGAAAAATTGCTGCGCAAATACCGTGCGAGATAAAAAGTTGCAACGACCACCATTGTATTCTCCAGGGTGTTTGCTAAAAAAACATATATAATGTTTTGGGATTCGATGTAATTTTCTAGCAAATAAATGATGATTTTTACATGTAGGAGAGAAATGTCAGAATTGTCCTGGGTGCTCCAGAACGCCTGATGGCGCTCCCTGCATGTTGGGCCTCTGTATGTGGCCACACTGTGTAAAAGTCTCACACATGTGGTATCGCCGTACACGGGAGTAATAGCAGAATGTGTTTTGGGGTGTAATTTGTGGTATGCATATGCTGTGTGAGAAATAAACTGATAATATGACAATTTTGTGAAAAAAAAAAAAAAAAAGTAAAAAAAATCTTGATTTGCAAAGAATTGTGGGAAAAAATGACAACTTCAAAAAAACTCATCATGCCTCTTACTAAATACCTTGGAATGTCTTCTTTCCAAAAAGGGGTCATTTGGGGGGTATTTGTACTTTTCTGGCATGTTAGGTTCTCAAGAATTGAAATAGGCCGTCAGTACTTCAGGTGTGATCAATTTTCAGATATTGGCACCATAGCTTGTGGACTCTATAACTTTCACAAAGACCAAATAATATCCACCAATTTGTACTTATTTTTACCAAAGATATGTAGTGGTATAAATTTTGGCCAAAATTTATGAAGAAAAAATTACTAATCTGCTAAATTTTATAACAGAAATGAAGAAAAATTCATTTTTTTACAGAATTTTCAGTATTTTTTCTTTTATAGCACAAAAAATAAAAAACCCAGCGGTGATTAAATACCACCAAAAGAAAGCTCCATTTGTGTGAAAAAAAGGACAAAAATTTCATATAGGTCCAGTGTTGCATGACTGAGTAATTGTCATTCAAAATGTGAGAGCACCGAAAGCTGAAAATTGGTCTGGTTATTAAGGGTGTTTAAGTGCCCAGTGGTCAAGTGGTTAAAGCGGTTGTATAGTTACATTTTTAACTTTGACCTACAGATAAGCCTATAACAACAAGGGCAGAGGAGGATTTCACCTAAAAGAAGAGGGATCAGCACAAGGAACTGCAATTTATGTCCCTTGTCCTGATTTTTTCCTTTTTTTTTTGTCTGCACTAGGGATGAGCCGAACACCCCCCGGTTCGGTTCGCACCAGAACTTGCGAACGACCCCCGCGTTGGAAACGAACGTTAGAACCCCATTGAAGTCTATGGGACTCGAACGTTCGAAATGGAAAGTGCTGATTTTAACGGCTAATATGCAAGATAGTGTCCTAAAAAGGGTTTGGGGACCTGCCTCCTGCCTCGGGGGACATGGGTCACTGCAAAAAAAAGTTTTAAAAACTGCCGTTTTGGCGGGAGCACTGATTTTAATGACAATTAAAGTGAAAAAAAAAGGTGAAATATTCCTTTAAATATGGTGCATGGGGGGTGTCTGTAGTATGCCTGTGAAGTGCCACGTGTTTCCCGTGTTTAGAACAGTCCCTGCACAAAATGACATTAAACGGAAATAACACCATTTAAAACTGCTTGCGGTTTTAATGTTATATCTGGTTCCTGCAATATGGTTGAAAATCATTGAGAAAAATGGCATGGGTAGCCCTCCCTGCCCATTACCAGCCTATTTGGGTCTTGTACGCATATTAAGGGGAACCCCGTACCCATATTAAAAAAAGGAAATGCGTGTGGCCCCCAGGCCCTATATACTCAGAACAGCAGTATACAGGCGGTGCAAACAAGACAGGGACTGTGTAGGTTTGTTGTGTTAAGTTGAATCTGTTTGTAATTTTCAACCGGTACATTTTTAAAGTGTAGCTCCAGTCAAACAAACTATTTTTAAGCTTTTTGGAAAACATAGGGAAGGGTTATCACCCCTGTATAATTTGTTTTGTCCATCTTTTTTCATCTCACTTGCTGCTGTCTCCTTGCGTTTGCAAGTAGGAGATGTTTGTAAGTTGGATGTTTGAAAGTAGGGGCCTGCCCTATATTATAGCGGTATGTACTGGGTACAGAGCACGCAGACAGCACACACTATCTCCTAACACTACTGACTGCAAGCTCTATTATTAACCACTTGACCACTGGGCACTTAAACACCCTTAACCACTACAATACAGGGCAGTTTCACCCCCTTCCTTCCCAGCCCAATTTTCAGCTTTCAGCGCTCTAGCGCTTTCAGTGACAATTGCGCGGTCATGCTACACTGTACCCAAATGAAATTGTTATTTTGTTCGCACAAATAGAGCTTTATTTTGGTGTTATTTATTCACGACTCCGTTTTTTTTTTTTTGCGATATAAGCGCAAAAAAAGCGGAAATTTGGAAAAAAAGCAATATTTTCTTTTTTCTATTTGAAAAGAAATCCAATAAAATCAAATTTTGTCATAAATTTAAGCCAAAATGTATTCTGCTACATGTTTTTGGTAAAAAAAATTCCGTTAAGTGTATAATATTTGGTTTGTGTGATCACGGACATATGTACGCAAATGATCATGTACATATGTGTGCAGGTGATCACGTACATATGTGTGCAGATAATCATTGGGACATGTGATTTTAGTGGGACATATGTGGGGGACATGTTTTTATTATTAGGGACATGTGTTTTTATTATTTGGGGACATGTGTGTTTTGGGGACATATGTGGGGACTGTGTTTGTACTGTGTGGTGTGTTGTGTGTTTACACTACACTGATGATCAGTGAGTAAAAAGCTGTAAAAAGCAGCCCATACTCACTGATCATCAGCCGGCTGCAGCGTTCTGCTCTCCTCTCCTCAGCGGTGACTTCCGTGTGAGGAGAGGAGAGCCGATTGCCTAGCAACCAGCTGTTTGTTTACATCACATGACGGCCATGATTGGACACGGCCGTCATGTGATCAGGAGGGCCAATCACAGAGCCCTCCTGCCGATCTGAGATGTGCCGTGTCCGGGTGACACGAGCACATCGGGATCGCGCCGCTGCGCGGGCACGCGCGATCCCGCTACTCCTGAAGGACGTTCCTGAACGTCCTATCAGGAGTAGACGGCTCCCACCCGGCCGTATATATGCATTGGCCGGGTGGGAAGTGGTTAATAACCAGACCAATTTTCAGCTTTCGGTGCCCTCACATTTTGAATGACAATTTACTCAGTCATGCAACACTGGACCTATAGGAAATGTTTGTCCTTTTTTTCACACAAATAGAGCTTTCTTTTGGTGGTATTTAATCACCTCTCAGTTTTTTATTTTTTGTGCTATAAAAGAAAAAAGACCGAAAATTCTGCGAAAAAATGAATTTTTCTTCGTTTCTGTTATAAAATTTAGCAGATTAGTAATTTTTTCTTCATAAATTTTGGCCAAAATTCATACTACTACATATCTTTGGTAAAAATAAGTACAAATTGGTGGATATTATTTGGTCTTTGTGAAAGTTATAGAGTCCACAAGCTATGGTGCCAATATCTGAAAATTGATCACACCTGAAGTACTGACGGCCTATTTCCTTTTTTTTTTTTTTTTTTCCACAAAATTGTCATATTATCAGGTTATTTCACACACACAGCATATGCATACCAAAAGACCCTGGAGAATACAGTGGTAGTCGTTGCAAATTTTTATCTCACACGGTATTTGCACAGCAATTTTTCAAACGCGTTTTTTGGGGGGAAAAAACAGTTTTGTGCTTAAAAAACAAACAAAAAAAACAGTAAAGTTAGCCCAATTTTTGCATAAAGTGAAAGATGAAGTTATGCTGAGTAAATAGATATCAAACATGTCACTCTTCAAAATTGCACATGCCCGTGGAATGGCGCCAAACGTCGCTACTTAAAAAATCCCCATAGGCGACGCTTAAATTTTTTTTTACTGGTTACATGTTTTGAGTTGCAGAGGAGGTCTAGGACTAGAATCATTGCTCTCGCTCTAACGTTCTCGGCGATACCTCACATGTGTGGTTTGAACACCGTTTTCATATGTGGGCGGGGCTTACGCATGCGTTCGCTTCTGCATGCGAGCACATGGGGACATGGGCGCTTTAAAAAAAAAAAAAATTTTTTTTATTGTTCATTTTACTTTATTTATTTTAGTTTGACATTTTTTTCCCCAAAAATATATTTTTGATCACTTTTATTCCTATTACAAGGAATGTAAACATCCCTTGTAATAGGAATATGGGGTGACAGGTCCTCTTTACAGTGAAATCTGGGGGTCAATATGACCCCACATCTCACCTCTAGGCTGGGAAGCCTGAAATAAAAAATAAAAAAAAGATTCTGGCTTTGATCGTACTGGCGAGTTGGTAGAAGCACCGGAGGGCGGTGAGGGGTGGGGGGCGTCTATAGCTGGGTATTTCAGGGTATCACCGAGTATGGCTGGGTATCTCCGAGTATGGCTGGGTATGGCAATTTATGGCAGGGTATTGCAGAGTATTGGCGGGGTACTACAGAGTAATAGCAGGGTACTGCAGAGTATTGGGGGGTACTCCAGAGTAATGGCAGGGTACTGCAGAGTAATGGGGGTTACTGCAGAGTAATGGGGGTACTCCAGAGTAATGGCAGGGTACTGCACTGCAGAGTATTGGGGGGTACTGCAGAGTAATGGGGGGGTACTGCAGAGTAATGGCGGGGTACTGCAGAGTAATGGCGGGGTACTGCAGAGTAATGGCGGGGTACTGCAGAGTAATGGCGGGGTACTGCAGAGTATGCACTGGTATTGCAGAGTATTGGCAGGGAATTGAGGGGTTAAATTCGGTGAGCAGCGATGTGGGCACTGCAGATGCAGCCCACATCGCTGCTGACACCGATCTCTTTCCCCTCCGCTGTACCGATCGGTACAGAGAGGGGAGGGAGGAACCGGCGTCATAACATGATGCCGGTTTGTTTACCACGTGATCACTCCGTCATTTGACGGAGCGATCACGTGGTAAACGGCCGCGACGAGCGGCCGTTTACCGTGATCCGTGATGTGCCGGGTCCTGTGGACCCGGCGGTCACGGATGCTCTCGAGTGCGCGCCCCAGGGGGGCGCGCGAGAGCAGAATTCTGGGAGGCCGTTAATTAACGGCCTCTCAGAGTTAAACAACCGCCCTGAAGCCGTTAATCGGCAATGGGCAGTTGTTAAGTGGTTAAAGCTAGATCACTAGCTATATAGGTGAGGTGAATATAGTGGTGTGTGTATACTGCAGTCAGGGCACAGACAACAACCACTACACAGCAGCAAGATAGGAAATCAGCCAAAAACGATCGGTGTGTACTGTGTTGAAGGTACACAGAACACCCACTGCTTCAGATGCTAACACACTACACGAGGCCGCCTCAAAGGCGGCCTTATATAGTGTGGGGCGTGCACTACACAGCCTGAGCTATGATTGGCCACAGGCAGGATGCCTGTGGCCAATCATGGCTCTCCTCGCTGCTGGGGCTACGATTGGCCAAGCATGCGGGGTCACAGTGCATGCTTGGCCAATCATGAGCCAGCAATGCACTGCGCCACCGCAGTGCATTGTGGTCCGCGCGCGCGCCACTCGAATTTTGACGCGAACGGCCCAAACGTTCGGAATTCGCCGAACGGCCAATGTTCGAGTCGAACGTACGTTCGACTCGAACACGAAGCTCATCCCTAGTCTGCACTTAGACTTTAAGTGTATTTTTTATTTGCTTGTCGTCCCCTAATTGCATGATGGTATTTCTTTACAATGCTCTTCCCATAGGCAAGACAAGACAGATACAAAAAAAATAAATCACAGTTACTGTACTAAGGAAGAACAGCATATATCAAGCAAGTATAACCACTTACCGACCAGCGCACGACGATGTACGTCCTATTTTTGAAGAGGGATATCTCGGTAATGGCAGCAACTGCTGCCACAACCGAGATATCCATCTCTTCAGGCGCCAGTCGGCTGTATGATAACGGTGGTCTCCGCAGCGGATTCGCTGCGAGATCACCGATATCGGCGGTGGGAGAGGTGCCACCCCCCCTCCTGCCGCCCTCCCGCACCTTCCGCCGCTTACCAGAGCCGTCGGTAGCGGCGGAGGCGATCGGGTCCTTTCGCTAGCTGGGTATGGAGACGAGTGAGGCTAAGATGGCCCCTACTCGTCTCTATACCATAGGAGGGCGGAAGCGACGTCAAAACGTCACTTCCGCCCATACCTCTTAAATGTATATTTTTTTTTATGTCTTTTTTTTTTTTTTTTTGCATTTTAGTCCAAATATGAGATCTGAGGACTTTTTGACCCCAGATCTCATATTTAAGAGGACCTGTCATGCTTTTTTCTATTACAAGGGATGTCTACATTCCTTGTAATAGGAATAAAAGTGATCCATTTTTTTTTTTTTAAAAACAGTGTAAAAATAAATAAAATCAATTAAAATAAATAAGAAAAAAAAAATTTTTTTTTTAAAAACACCCCGTCACGACGAGCTTGCGCACAGAAGCGGGCGCATATGTGAGTAGCGCCCGCATATGAAAACGGTGGTCAAACCACACATGTGAGGTATCGCCGCGATCGGTAGAGCGATAGCAATAATTATAGCCCCAGACCTCCTCTGTAACGCAAAAAATGCAACCTGTAGAATTTTTTAAATGTCGCTTATGGAGATTTTTGAGGCTAAAAGTTTGACGCCATTCCACGAGCGGGCGCAATTTTGAAGCGTGACATGTTGGGTATCAATTTACTTGGCGTAACATTATCTTTCACAATATAAAAAAAAAATTGGGCTAATTTTACTGTTGTCTTATTTTTTTATTCAAAAAAGTGCATTTTTTCCAAAAAAAGTGCGCTTGTAAGACCGCTGCGCAAATACGGTGTGAAAAAAAGTATTTCAATGACCGCCATTTTATTTTCTAGGGTGTTAGAAAAAAAAAAAACAATATAAAATGTTTGGGGGTTCTAAGTAATTTTCTAGCAAAAAAAACTGTTTTAAACATGTAAACACCAAGTCTGAAAAAGAGGCCTGGTCCTTAAGTGGTTAAACTATCCTACATACATATACGGTACATATCATGAAAACTGTTGCAGAGGAACAAGGTTTTTTACTAATTAGCAAATATTCTGAGAAGAAATGTAGTTGTATGGGAGCAGGGGGTCCCTTCAGGTCTGGGGGCAAATTGTAACTGCTGCCCCCTCTAACTTACATGCTGTACACTGTACAGAATATGCTAAATTTCTCATTCCTTCACATCTCTTCTATCATTATATTACTTGCTGCTACAGATCCTAACATGCTTATTAGGCTTAATGAAATTTAAAATGGGACAGAGATGGTCACAGATCTTTTAATGAATCATAGGAGGCCGTGTTCGGATTTTTCAGAATCTTTAATGGAGTATATATATGTGTATGTGTATATATATATTTTTTTTTTTTAACTGCGCTGTTACATCATCATTATAGGAAGACCTTGATAAAATCGAGGGTTGGGCGGCTACATGGCAGATTAGGTTCAATATTGAGAAATGTACTTGGGTGCCAGAAATAAACATGTAAATTATGCAATAGGAGGGACTACCCTTGGAGGATCAGTAATGGAAAATGTTCTGGGGGTGCTTGTAGATCACAGACTTAGCAATAGTGTGCAATGTTCAGCTACTGCTAACAAAAGTTATCAAAATACTGCCATGCATTAACCACTTAAGCCCCGGAGGATTTTACCCCCTTCCTTACAGAGCACTTTTTGCGATTCAGCACTGCGTCGCTTTAACTGACAATTGCGCAGTCGTGCGACGTTGCACCCAAACAAAATTGACGTCCCTTTTTTCCCACAAATAGAGCTTTATTTTGGTGGTATTTGATCACCTCTGCGTTTTTTATTTTTTGCGCTATAAACAAAAGAAGAGCGACAATTTTGAAAAAAAAAACACTATTTTTTACTTTTTGCTATAATAAATATCCCATTTTTAAAAAATATTTTTTTTTCCTCAGTTTAGGCCGATACGTATTCTTCTACATTATTTTTGGTAAAAAAAAAATCGCAATAAGCGTATATTGATTGGTTTGTGCAAAAGTTATAGCATCTACAAAATAAGGGATAGATTTCTGGCATATTTTTATTTTTTTTACTAGTAATGGCGCGAACTGTGATTTTTATCTTTTTTTATTTTTATTTTTTTTATGACTGCAACATTATGGCGGACACATCGGACACTTTTGACACATTTTTGGGACCATTCACATTTACACAACGATCAGTGCTATAAAATTGCACTGATTACTGTGTAAATGTGACTGGCAGGGAAGGGGTTAACACTAGGGGGCGCTGCAGGGGTTAATTATGTTCCCTGGGAGTGATTTTAACTGTGGGGGGAGGGGACTCACAAGGGGAGGAGACCGATCGGTGTTCCTCTGTACTGGGAACACACCATCGGTCTCCTCTCCACTGACAGGACGTGGATCTGTGTGTTTACATACACAGATCCATGGTCCTGCTGTGTTCCCGGGCAATCGCGGGGGACATCGCGGCCGCCGGGGACACGCGCACCGTGTCCCGAACGCGCGCCCCCTAGATGGCCCGGAATGAGAGGACGTCATATGACGCCCGCCCAGGATGGGAGATCCCATCTGCGCCCGTCATATGACTATACGCCGGTGTTGAAGTGGTTAAAAAAGGCATAATAACTCAATCATTCTACAAAACACTGGTTCTGCCTTATCTTGAATATTCAGTTCAGTTCCCGACCAGCTAGCGTGCTGGTCGGGACCCCCGTGAGTCCGGTCGTGGGTCCCGCGGACGCGATCGCCACAGGCATACCCGCGATCGTCTCACGGGGCGGCTGAACGAGGAAATGCTGTTGTAAACAGCATTTCCCCGTTCTGCCTAGCAACTAGTGACGCTGATCTCTGCTCCATGTGATTGGAGCAGAGATCAGTGTTCACTAAATTAAAGCCCAGCCCCCAACAGTTAGTAACACACCCCTAGGAACACTTAACCCCAACACTGCTATCCACTGGTTAACCCCTTCACTGCCAGTGTCATTGATGGACACCGGTGGCAAGAAAAGCGACCTGAGGCGATTCAGTTCGTATAGGTAGCGCTATACAAGTCATTCATTCATACACAGGAATCAGTGCATTTATATAGCAGTGATTGCGGTATAAATGACAATAATCCCAAAAATGTGTCAAAAATGTCCAATGTGTCCGTCATAATGTAGCAGTCACAATAAAAATCGCTGATCGCCGCCATTACTAGTAGAAAAAAAAAATATTAATAAAAATGCCATAAAACTATCCCCTATTTTGTAAACGCTATAACTTTTGTGCAAACCAATCAATAATTGTTTATTGCGATTTTTTTTTTTTTTTTTTTACCAAAAATATGTAGAAGAATATGTATCGGCCTAAACTGAGGGAAAAATTTTTTTTTAGATATTTTTGGGGGATATTTATTATAACAAACAGTAAAAAATAATGCATTTTTTAAAAAAATTGTCGCTCTATTTTTGTTTATAGCGCAAAAAATAAAAACCGCAGGGGTGATCAAATACCACCAAAAGAAAGCTCTATTTGTGAGGAAAAAAAGGACGTCAATTTTTTTTGGGAGCCACGTCACACAACCGCGCAATTGTCAGTTAAAGCGACGCAGTGCCGAATCGCAAAAAGTGGTCTGGTCTTTAAACAGCAAAATGGTCCGGGGCTGAAGTGGTTAATTAGAAAGATTTCAGCAAAGTAGAACAACATAAATATGGGGGATGGAGGAGCTCAGCTATGAGGATCGATTACATAGATTGCAGTTATTGGAAGAGGAGTTAAATAGGGGATATGATTACAATGTACAAATATATCAAATGTGACTTCAGTGACTGGGATAAACTGTTTATTCTAAGGTCCCTCAAGAGGTCATGTGGTCATGATGTGAGGTTAGAAGAAATAAGGTTTCACTTTAGGTTGATGAAAGGGTTTTACTCTTCGAGCAGTCAAACATGGAACTCCCTTACTTAGAAAGTGGTGGGAAGTGGGTAGCTAGTAAGCTAGAAGTGTTGACGATTTCAAAATACTTTTAGATGGCTTCTTCGTCGGAATTGTTAAATGACACACATACACACATAGGTTGAACTAGAAGGACCCATACCTTTTTCAACTTTATAAACTATGTAACTACCCTGTTTCCCCAAAAATAAGACCTAGCGTGATTGTCTGTGATGGCTGCAATATAAGCCCTACCCCCCCAAATAAGCCCTAGTTAAAGTCCTTGTAGGTCTTATTTTCAGGGTGGGGCTTCTTTTCGAGGAAACATGGTAGGGCTTATTTGGGGGGTAGGGCTTATATTGCAGCCATCACCGGCAATCACGCTAGGTCTTATTTTCGGGGAAACAGGGTATCTAAGAACCAGAGCTGAATAAGGTGAAGTTGGAGAAGGGACACATACATCTTCCCTCTCTGTTAGCAGAAACAAGAACATATTATTTGTCTATAGACATGCGAGAAACAAGGGGTTTAGTAAAAGTGGGAAATAAAATGTACCAAAAACATTTATGGTTTCCCTATATCCAAGTATGTAAGTAAACAAAAATAACCTCACAATTCACTATTATGATTATCAGAAATATTTAGAGAACCATGAATAGACCTGTTTTTGCAAGAAAGCCTTGTTACATTTGCAATTACTTTACAATTCTAGATAAAGATGATCATATCAAAGACTCCAATTTAAATTTGCTACAAATTATTAAAATATAATTTTTTGACTGTATGTTTTTTTTTTTTTTGTACTAAAGGATTATTAAAGCGTAATTATAGCCAAATTTATTTTCATAGTTTTGCATAGAGTGGGGAAGGGTTAGAACCACTATCAGGTTTTTAAAATAAAGGATAAATGGTTTTAATTTTTTTTTACAAATAAATATGTGAAATGTGTGGCATTTATTTGTATTCAGTCCCCCTGAGCCAATACTTTGTAGAACCCCCTTTCACTGCAATTACAGCTACAAGTCTTTTTGGGGATGTTTCTACCAGCTTTGTACATCTAGAGAGTGACATTTTGCCCATTCTTCTTTACAAAATAGCTAAAGCTCTGTCAGATTGCAGGGAGAGCGTCTGTGAACAGCAATTTTCAAGTCTTGGCTTAGATTATCAATTGGATTTAGGTCTGGACTTTGACTGGGCCATTCTAACACATGAATATGCTTTGATCTAAAGCATTCCATTGTAGCTCTGACTGCACGTTTAGGGTCGTTGTCCTGCTGGAAGGTGAATCTCCACCACAGTCTCAAGTCTTCTGCAGACTCAGGTTTTCTTCTAAGATTGCCCTGTATTTGGCTCCATCCATCTTCCCATTATCTCTGACCAGCTTCCCTGTGCCTGCTGAAGAAAAACATCCTCACAACATGATGATGCCACCACCATGTTTCACAGTGGGGATGGTGTGTTCAGAGTGATGTGCAGTGTTAGTTTTCCGCTACATAGCGTTTTGCTTTAAGGCCAAAAAGTTCAATATTGGCCTCATCTAGCCAGAGCACCTTCTTCCACATGTTTGCTCTGTCCCCGACATGGTTTCTCACAAACTGCAAATGGGACTTCTTATGGCTTTCTTTCAACAATTGCTTTCTTCTTGCCACTCTTCCATAAAGGTCAGATTTGTGGAATGCACGACTAATAGTTGTCCTGAGGACAGATTCTCCCACCTGAGCTGTGGATCTCTGCAGCTCTTCTAGAGTTACCATGGGCCTCTTGGCTGCTTCTCTGATTATTGTTCTCCTTGCCCGGCCTGTCAGTTTAGGTGGATGGCTATGACTTGGTGGGTTTGCAATTGTGCCATACTCTTTCTATCTTTGAATGATGGATTGAACAGTGCTCAGTGAGATGTTCAAAGCTTGGGATATTTTTTTTAAATAATCTAACCCCGCTTTAAACTTCTCCTCAACTTCCCTGACCTGTCTGCCGTCTTCTTTGGCCTTCATGATGCTGTTTGTTTACTAAGGTTCTCTAACAAACCTCTGAGGGCTTCACAGAACAACTGTATTTATACTGAGATTAAATGACACACAGGTGGACTCTATTTACTAATTAGGTGTCTTCTGAAGGCAATTGGTTCCACTAGATTTTAGTTACGGGTATCAGGGTAAAGAAGACTGAATGCAAATGCACGCCATACTTTTCACAGTAAAAAAAATTGAAAACGATTTATCTTTTTCCTTCCACTTCACAATTATATGCTACTTTGTGTTGGTCTATCACATAAAATCCTAATAAAATCCATTCATGT
Organism: Lithobates pipiens; assembly: GCF_037356315.1. Classification (NCBI taxonomy): domain Eukaryota; kingdom Metazoa; phylum Chordata; class Amphibia; order Anura; family Ranidae; genus Lithobates; species Lithobates pipiens. The sequence continues at coordinate 1,248,317 of NW_027507787.1, read as the reverse complement.
TTTTGGTTGTAACATGACAAAATGTGGAAAATGTCAAGGGGTATGAATACTTTTTTAAGGCACTGTGTATATTTACACCGGAGGTTGCCTAATACAGTAGCCCTTTTTTGTGTAGTTGTATAAAGTGCAGGTATATAATTAAATAATGTAGCGGATGACATTTGGGATCAAATGTTATACGCATTGTAAATTTAGTTTTTGCCTCAGGACAATAAGGTTCTGTGGGTTAATTGTGTAGGTAGGCCTTAGTAACAGTCTGGCCAGGCTATGTTTGAAAGTTCTGCCTGGTGATGTGAATGGTGAGGTGCACATGACAGGCTAGAAACAAGTCTGGTTGGATGTTTGGGTATGGCCCTCTCGGAGCCAATCAGCAGGAGTGCCGTGGCCCGCTGAGGAGTCTGGGAGGGGGTGCTTAAACAGGTGTGGGTCACATGCTCGGAGTTCTGGAGTTGTTCAGGAGACCCGTGTGGTCTGTTCTGGTTCCGGGACCTGGGTAGCCCGTGAGGGGTCCCGGTCACTGGGTGTTCGACTCCCCGCAACATGTTCCTGTCAGTGGCCCCTGATAGACCCGCCTGGTCTGGGGTAGGGATCCGTCTGTTCCCGAGTCTCGGAACCGGCTGATCCGAGGCGCTGTAACTGAGGGAGGATTCAAAGTGTCCGGGTGTGCTCTCGACTTGGAGGGACACCGCAACTCGTGGAAGTGACCGGGGAGGACTCTTCGGAGGAGGGCCGGCAAGTGGCATCCTGAGAAGTGCCTGGTTACTGAGTTGAGAAGGACATTGATGAATTCACACTTTTCCAGTACCATTTGCAGGAAGCGGGAAACGTTCCAGGTACGGTGGAAAAAGGTTCCTGTTCACCCTCAGTTGATTGTTTGTTTGTTTGAGTTTTGAGTCAACGTGCTGACTGCCATGATCTCTGGCTAGAGATCTGTTCAGCCTTGAAGTACCCAGCTGCGAGTGGCTACTCTCTGGGTGGATATAGAGACTTTGTTAAACCTGCAGTTCAAGGTACCTGAGTTCTTCACCCGTGCCCTCTGTTCCCTAAGAGACTGTGTTTGTGAAGTTCATCTGTGTCAGTGTACAAGTCGTTTGGTATCAACCCTGGGAACCCCTAGACGAGGAGGAGCAGGCCAGGAGAAGGTAACCGGAAAGCCCATTCAGTTAAGACTGCCCTGCAATGAGTTATGGCCACTACAATAATGATAATCAAAATGGGCACATTTTTCTTGGTGTGGGTGCAGCATGATAATCACATGATTCTGTGATGTATAACCTCCTCTGTAAGAGAAACAAGGAGCACTTCTCAGAACTAGGAAACTCGTGTTGCCTTTTTGCAGGCTTACATTCACAGCAGAAGACTTTAGAGAAAGGACAAGTAACTCCCCTGGGGGGTATATTCCTGACCGAGGCCATGTATAAAATATTTCAGTTTGTGTAAACTCTGAATCTAATTTTTCTCATTTTTAAATGTATAGAGTTTTTATAAGCGATTCATGTTTTATGAATTTATTGCAAAGTTTTTACCTGGAGACTCTGCCAGTAATGGCACTTCCTGTTGCAGACTGACAACGCCGAGCCACTGCCTCACAATTTACTGCAGCCATTCCCAGCCTGCCACAAGCACTCGTTCAGATGGCCACTGGACTGGCTATCAGGACTATTAAATAGTTAGCGCAAGAACAAATAAATGAGCTTGTTTGTCAAGCTGACAATGCTGCTGCTAATTCAAAGGCAGGGGCTTAGCGTTGTCAGCCTTTAGCAGGAAGTACTGAATTATTAAAGTAGAAAATTTGAGTGGCTGTCAATACCAGCCAGATTTTGCCTTTTATTTTATGCAAAAATTTAAAAAATGTTGTTTGTTGTGTAGCACTGTCTAGTGCAGTGATTCTCAACCAGGGTTCCATGGAACCCTAAGGTTCTTCCAGAGGTTGCTATGGGTTCCTTCAGCATTGGGCCATTTCTGCCTCTCGGATAAGTTCCCACCGAGACCATTGATCTTTTTAGCTATCTGTAAGGAGTTAATTCTTCCCAATGACCACAAGTGTAAGGACCATTCTTCCCACTGACCACCACACTAATGTATCATGAGTTGTAGATTTCTAATTGTTAGCAGGGGTTCCCCGAGACTGGAGAACTATATCAAGGGTTCCTCTGGGTTGAAAAGGTTGGGAAAGGCTGGTCTAGCATGTGCCAGATGTTAGAGTAGGTAAAATATAGTTTAGCTCTGGGCTAAGCCTAAACTATGGAATCTGGGTGAGGGTTTACTAAGGTTCAGGGCTTGGTGACTCATCCTGGCAGCTCTCTGGTGTCTCCCCCTGGTCTAGAAGTTTGGGAAATCTTCTAGAATTAGTGGGGGAAGGTTAAGAAGAGCTGCCTTGAATATTTATGGAGCCTCAGCCCAACACTCCATAAATAAACATGGGGCATGCCAGCAAGGGCAGTCAGGTGGAACATGGAGATACAGTGTTGAGGAGGCTGTCATGGCACTTTAGGAGTACCCGCTAGTCGGGGGATCCTTCTACAACACCCAGGAGGAGGCTTTCCCGGATGCATGGGAACAAGAGGGGGACAGTAAGTAAAGAGTAAGTAGATCAACACTGTGAAGACCTACAAAGGAGAGGGGGGAGACTATGAATTTCTACCTGTAAAGGGCAATTGCTAAAATCTGACTGTGAGCCTGGCAGATTATTTTGCAGTGATTCAGCTGGAGCCAGCAAGCGTGTACAAGAGGCAAGTGAAGTAGACTGTATATAGAAATATGACCCTGATGTTTTTGCTGAAGTCAAATGGGCACCCCATAACTTCCCATCCTTATGCAATTTATTAACCCCTAATAACAAAATGCAAAGTCACAGACTGTTCTGACTCTGGGTGCTGTGAATATACTAGAATTCAGGAACTATGTGTTTATTCATGTGAATTTTGCATTATACAGTATTTTTTGCTGTCTTCCTTATTTTGCACAACATTCAGTCACATGAATACATTTAGGAAGAAAATGTTTTCTGAAAAGTTACTTTGGAGACTGAAATCTGTGACCTTTTTTTATGGTATTGCATATGTGAAATATAAAAAACCACTCTTTACTAGGGGATAACATTATGTGAATGCGGTATGAATTTGCTTCTTTTGGCCCAAATCAGCCAAAAATTGGCTGAAATTGGAACTGAAACAGTGAATGGAGACGCACGGGACTCTTGCTGTGAGCTCCTTGCTCCAGTCTCAACCCAGCCTGAAAGATTCAGTGAAATAGAAAGCAATAATTATTGCACTCACATGTTTGAGAAAAAAAAAACAGTATCCATATGTCTCTTTTTTATTTACTATCGCCAACCTATGGCCCATGGGGCAAATCTACCCTGCTGCAAGATTTTATCCAGCCCACCACTAGGATTAGTGGCTTCTCACACAGGTCTTCAGGTCAGCCTATGGTCACTATTTCCGCCTATCATCCACAGCCTCTCTCGGGTCACCAAAACAGGTTCCCCCTGACTGTGCAGTCTCTGTACCATTGGTTGCAAGGAGCAGGCTTTCCTGGCACCCAGACAAACTGTAAGTGAGTAAGGTAAAGGTGGACACTGATTTAAGGGGGACTCTGATGAGAATCTTCATCTAAAGGGGGACTATGATCAGGACCCTCATGTAGGAAGGGGCTCTGATGGGGACCCTGATGGGGACTCTCATGCAAGTGAGGACGCTTGTGGGGACTCATGCATGAAGGGAAGGCCAATTAGGACTCAGATGTAAGTGGGACCCTGATTTAAGGTGGACTCTTATGTAAAGGGAGGCCCTGATGGCAACTTTGAAGTAAGAGGGAACACTCATGTAAGGGGGACTCTGATAAAGACCATGATGAAAGAGGCACTGTGATGGAAGGGGGAACTGTGATAGGGACACTGACGTAAAGGGGGACTCTAATGGAGACCCTGTACTAAAGGGGTCTCTGATGGGGACCTTGATGTAAGGAGTAACTTTGGTGCCAACTCTATTGAGGACTGCGATGTAAGATGGGGACTCAGTGGACTCAAGTTTATTTACATTTCTTTAATTTGTTTTCCTTAAAGTGGTTGTAAAGGCTGAAGGTTTTTCTCTTTCGTTCATTGATGGACACAGCACCTTTAATCTTGACCTTATGGTTATATTGCCACCTTCAGGAGAGGACTAGGCAGAACACACAAAAACAGCAAAACTGTACAGTACCACCAAGGAGGAGGTCCTACTGGCTATAACCCCTCACTCTGCTACCAGCAGCTCAGTTTTATTTTTGCCTAGTATAGGAGAAATACCTGGCTCCCTGTGGGGACCAATGGCCCTTGGAATTTTTTCTTATTTCTGCTTTTGGATTCCTGTGATCTACAATCAACAGCCGGGCTGGGTGACAGGCTGGATAATATAGATCCTGGTAGTCTCCCCAGCCTGGCCATCAAGCGTGTGCAGACCTTAGCTATGCGCTGGGTCGGCCATGTGCCCCATCTGGTCCAGGGGCGGCTGGTGAGCTATATGTTCCAGGGCACACATATGACCGGGCTACTGCTGTCCGTGTCACAGTGTGACATGGCCAACAGCCACCCCGTACTGCTCGGGTGATGGGTCTGTCTATGGAATGCCTACATCAGTCCGCGCAGGAGGGATAATTATGGTCCCACCTGTCTCGGCAGAATGGAGCAGCTGGGCATTCCCTGGAAGGTCAACTAGGGGGTCTCTCTATCTCCCTTTCTTCTCTCCCTGTCCCTTTCCCTCCCAGCCATGCTGAAGGGCCACTGTGTGACTGGGTATACGGGGTTTGGTGCACGTACCTGGCCGGGGGTCTCTGGGTCCTGGCAGGGGGCTGCGCTTGGCGGTTGGTGGTCCGCTCATTTTCTCCCTGTTTTTATCCTATTTTTGGAGTGTCTGTGTGTTGTCATGTGGGGACTGGCCGCCGCGGGAATTGTGGCCATTTTCCGGTGGCCGCGGCCATTTTCTTGTAGTCGCAGCCAGCTTCTTAACTGCGGCCATTTTCTTGAAGTCTGGCGGCCATTTTCCCACCAGACGTCTTTTAGCTGAGGCGGCCGGCGGCCATTTTCTAGTAGCCTCAGGTTTGTTTTACTCCTGGTTCAGCCTAGAACAGAGCAAAACTGACACAGAACATCTCGTGACTGGCACAGGGGAGAGCGGACAACGGCAGCACAGCGCACTACCTGGGTCAGGGTGGTAAGTCCTGCGGGGGGCCCCTCAGTCTGTGGCAGCTAGGGGGATGGGCATTTTATGTGGCTTGCCTTAGGTCCCTAGTGGTGACCAGCGAGAGTGGGTCAGCATGGCAGTAGAAGCTGGCGCTTCTTCCCCAGACATCCCTGTTATTGCAACTGGTTCTCCTGCACCTGTGGTGCCTATGGACGGTCTGTCTGCGGTCCTGGAATCCTTTGTTGCCGTGTTTCCGTATTTAACTTATTTTGATACGTTTATTTACAAGGAGTGGAGAAGCCTTTTCAGTCCTGAGACAGATGGCAGTGCGTTACCCCTTTGAGGAGAGTTTCCTGAAAAAATTGACATCTCCTCCGGTTGTTGGCCCCCCCGGTATCCAATAAGGTAACCACGATTCCGGTGGAAGGGTCCCCTGCTTTCAAGGACCCTGCTGACAGAAGGGCCAAGGTGGTTGCCCGTTCCATGTTTATGGTGGTGGGGTCAGCATTGAGGCCAGTGTTAGCCATGGCCCTGGTATCACAAACGCTTACTGAATGGGCTAAGTTGTTGCACTGTGAGTTGGAGAAGGAACAGGTTTCCCCGGTCTGCATGGAACTGGCAGACCAGCTGTTGCATGGCCTGAAGTATGTCTGTGATGCGGCCCTGGATACGGCCCCTTTGCTTTCTAGAGCCTCAGTATCAGCTGTGGTGCGATGTCAACTGATTTGGCTTAAATGCTGGTCTGCTGACCAGGCTTCAAAGAAAGCGCTGGAAGATTTGCCTTTCCAAGGGGAGAGGCTATTTGGAGCCTCGTTAGATGACATTATTAGGAATATTACTGGGGGAAAGAGTACTTTGCTCCCACAGTCCAGAAAGGGTAAGGAGCCACACCGTAGGCAAAGGCCCTCCTTTTCCGCTCAGAAGCAGATTTTTCGTCCGCCCACATTCCCAGTCCTGACAAGGTGACCGCTGAGGGACAAAAGCGTCCCTGGTTTCGCAAGATGAACAAGCCTGCGAGCAAATCTGTTGCCGCATGAAGGTTTGCCCCTGCCCCCCTCTGGGGGGGGGGGTCAACTTCGGGAGTTTGCAGTACGGTGGACCTCCCTCCTTTCCAACCAGTGGGTCTGCAAACTGGTTTCGTCAGGCTACAAGATTCAAGTTTCTTTCTTGTCCGCCAAACTGATTTTTTGATTTTTTTTTTTTCCCTCCAACCTTCATCTTCTTCCGGCTCGTCTGGAGGCCCTGTTTGGGGCAGTACAGGACCTGCTGCTGCGCAGGGTGATAGTACCTGTACCAGAAGGTTTCAGGGATTTTACTCCAATCTGTTTATAGTCCCAAAGAAGGAAGGGATCTGTCTGGTCCTGGATCTCAAGGCCCTCAACGGCTTAGTGAAAGTGCAAAGGTTCAGGATGGAATCGGTCACTGCACTCCATCAGGAGGATTTCTTGGCATCCTTGGACATCAAGGACACATACTTGCATGTCCCCATATGCGTCAGGCATCAGAGGTTTCTACAATTTGCGGTCGGGGACGAGCACTACCAATTTGTAGCTCTCCCTTTTGGCCTAGCGAAGGTGATAGCCCCAATTCTGGCATTGCTAAGACAATGAGGGATCGCAATTGTGGGTTACCTGGACAACCTCTTCCTGCCTCAGAATTAAGGGAGGATGTGGCGATCACCATACAGACTCTCCAGGAGTTTGTTTTGATGTTGAACCTCCAAAAGTCAGTGTCGGTGCCGACTCAATGCCTGGAGTACCTGCACTTCATTCTGGACTCCTCAGAGGCGAGAGTCTTCCTTCCTTCAGACAAGCTGCAGACTCTTCAATCTGGGGTGAAGTTATTCATGTTCCGCAGGTGGTCATCGCTGCATTTTTGCATACGAGTTCTGGGTCTCATGGTAGCCACTTTCGAGGTGGTACCGTATGCTCAATTCCACACTCGAGTCTTGCAGAAAGAAATCCTGTTCAAAATGGGACAAACCTCCGACATCCTTGGATCAAATTCAGGTGAACTAGCTAGTCAGGGATTCTCTTCTCTGGTGGCTGAGGTCTCAGGCCCTTCGGTCTGGGAAGTCATTCCTTCCTCATCATTGAACGGTGATCACAACGGACACCACCCTGACTGGCTAGGGGGGAGTTTGGGGCGTATAGTCGGCACAGGGTCGCTGGACTCAGGAAGAATCCCGCCTGCCGATCAATGTGCTGGAGCTTCGGGCTATCAGGTGGTGCCTCTCCACATGGTCACAGAGGTTACAGGGGTGTCCGGTCAGGATCCAGTCTGACAAACGTCACTGCGGTGGTGTATGGCAACATTCAAGGAGGGACAAGGAGCTCGACTGGAGGTCGCTCACATTCTGCAGTGGGCAGAGCGGCATGTGCCCACAACAGTAAAATCAGTCTGTATATGCTGAATAGCATGCTTGTTCTACTCACTGTGGATAATCCTCTATATTGTGTAAAAACAATCTTTGATCCTGCATGCACAGATCCTCCCTCTCCTGCAGGATCTCTCTTGGCAAGGCCAGATAAGACACAGTCAGAGTAGTAAAGCTGCACATCCTCAGTTTGGTCTCTATTGCTGGAGAGAACATTTCCTAGTTGAGCTGAGCTTTTCAGGTCGCATGATATTGACATCAAACATTTGGGTGTGTATACAGATCCTAAATGATAGCCCAGTCCCTCTCTCCTCCTCCATGACCAGTAACTAAAAGAACACAGTGGGTGGGATGTCACACCTTGATTGATTGATGATCCGCCTCCCATAACAGCATGAATACACAGGTTATAGTGGAAATCTCCTCCTACCTGAACACTCAGCACTTGGGCAGACTCTGCAGTTTCTCACGTGACCGTGGTATACAGATCAGCTAAAAAGGTATATAGTGACAATATTTTAATGTAAAAAAAAAGATTTAAAAGCTGTGGGCTCTGTAGTGGGGGGGCGGATTAACTATTTTCATATTACTGGGTTTAGTAACCCTTTAAGTACTTTGTCTTGCATCATATAATGCTGATCACAAAAAAAGTAAAACATATTCATTCATTTAAAATTTTATCCATTCATCTATAAAACGGATTTTTTTAGCCTGCGAATATATGTAAAATATATTTGAAATATTTATATAAGTGTCCCTCTGCTCTACAGAGTTCTAGAAGTCTATGTGATGAGGGCTGTGGCCATTATTCTTCTATGCCCTGATAGAACACAGGGGTGATGGGGTAGGAAACGCATTTCCATTGTGCGGTATGTTATGGCTTTTCAGTGAAGTGAAAATCAATTAAAAATAATAACATTTGGCAGTACAGCACAGGAGTATAAAGCAAAAGAACTATGGGGAACACATGACATATATCGCCTGCTCTAAAACTAACGACAGCTGCTTCTGTACTACATACATCTTACATGACAGTCCAAGGCTGCCCTGAGCAATTAACTGTGAAAGTTCAATACTCTTCAATGCTCTTCAGTATGGGAGAGGTCTAGTTCCAGATTCTGGGAAAGAGAAGGTAGAAAAGGAAGCGCCACCTAAGTGTAGTATTAGAGGATACGTTAATGACACAATATAAGGTCACACTTACAGGAAGAGAAGGTTAAAAAGGCTCATCTGTGTTGATAAGATGGTCCATAGTGTGGTCCTCAGATCAGGATCCTTTGGTGCTTTGTCCGGTGGTGCTGCAGAAAATCAGGGCCGTGGATCGATGTTTCTTGGCCCTGAGAACGTCCTGTGGCCATCAGGGCGAAGCTAGGGCCGGCGTGGAACGCATATGAAGCGCACGTGACGTCACGGGTCATATGTTGACTTTCGGGAGCACTTCCGGGGAGGGTATCAACCAAGGAGAGAGATTCCAGAATATCTCTCCTTGGTTGATACCTTCCCCTGGAAGCCATTGTATGACCCGTGACGTCACGTGCGCTCCTTGTGCATTCAACGCCGGCCCTAGCTTCTTCCTGATGGCCACGGGACGTTCCCAGGGCCGAGAAACATCGATCCACAGCCCTGCTTTTCTACAGCACCACCGGACAAAGTACCCAAGGATCCTGATCTGAGGACCACACTATGGACCATCTTATAAACTGTGACCTTATATTGTGTCATTAAAAAATCCTCTAATACTACACTTAAGTGGCGCTTCCTTTCCTACCTTCTCTTTTTAATATAACATTGCTTACAGTGGCGGCTGGCGGGTTCTTCTTTTGGGGGGCCACAAACAAAATGACAACCCCCCCCCGGTGGCAATAAAACAGAACCCCCAGTGGGCGGTCTGGCACGCTCGTGTGGCGGGGCTGTGGTGTCCTCTCCTGGAGTGCCCGCTCCTCCAGCTTCCTCCACTGTGTCTCCTCTTCCTCCAAAGCACCAGGCATCCAAGAGGATGGTCTGACGCTTGTGCCAATCAGGAAACAGGTCTCGCAGACCTGCCTCCTGATTGGCGGGGAGGAACTTTAGTGTGATAATAGCGAAAATTCATTCGCTTATCGTCATACAACTGGGTGGGCTTGGAGCGTAATGCTCTGCGCTACGACCTGACCCTTTTTTGAAGCCTTTTAGAGCCTTTTGGTTCTAACCAGATCCTTCAAAAAAACACTCCCCCCCCGCATTGAAATCTATGGTCTGGCGCCACTGATATGTAAATCAGGGGGCCAGACGCATGGACAGGGGAGGCTGCACCTGTGCGCCCTCTATGGACGAGTCCTTATATTCTACTTTAATTGGTTTAAATGTATTGCATGGTTTTGCTTTGCTTTTCTTACTTAATCGGGCTGCAAGAATGTCTGTTAAGCTTCACAGCTTTTGTGGATATCCTTTATGTCTCTTATGGCCTTGGAATAAAAAAAAAAGGGCAAGGACAATCCTAATATTAATATTGCAACTATAATGCTGAGAATGAAAATGAACCCATTCATAGCATGACCCCACCTATTATCACTGTATGACAGACCACTGTAAGTGCCAAGTGTCTCTGGAATAATAATGAATAATAAAAATAGGTGTAACCTGTTTTCCCTTTCCTGCAAGACCTTAATGTGACACAGCAGGATCTTTGTATGAAACTTCTTGTGCACGCTTATTGTGTTACTGGTTTTATGTTTGCTTTGTGTTATACTAGGCATGCTAGCTAGACTGACACTAATTAGATTTTAACACTTAAACATCTTAAAGAGACCCCGTCACCTGACCATTTCTTTCAACAAGAATTATGTGCCTTTAACATATTTGATGCCTAGAATTTAATGCGATCCAATTCCATGGCTAGTTCAAAGGCACATTGCAAGGGAATAAAAGTCATTCATCAAAAGGAAAATCACTGCAGGAGAGCTATTCAAAAACTTGATTTATCTGTGCCTTTATATTTTTTTTAATATGGTGACAAGGTCTGATTTAAAGACGCTCTTTAATAACAGACGCTACACCATATTACCAAAAGTATTGGGACACCTGCCTTTACACGCACTTTAATGGCATCCCAGTCTTAGTCCGTAGGGTTCAATGTTGAGTTGGCCCACCCTTTGCAGCTATAACAGCTTCAACTCTTCTGGGAAGGCTGTCCACAAGGTTTAGGAGTGTGTCTTTGGGAATGTTTGATCATTCTTCCAGAAAAGCATTTGTGAGGTCGGGCATTGATGTGGACGAGAAGGCTTGGCTCACAGTGTCCAATCTAATTCAATCCAAAGTTGTTCTACTGGGTTTAAGTCAGGACTCTGTGCAGACCAGTAAATTCCTCTACTGCAAACTCACTCATCCATAGACCTTGCTTTATGCCAAATATTACTTTTGTTAATATAGTATATGTACAGTATCTCACAAAAGTGAGTACACCCCTCTCTTTTTTTTCTAAATATTGTATTGTTTAATATGACAACACTGAAGGAATTACACTTTGCTACAATGTAAAATAGTGAGTGTACAGCTTGTATAACAGTGTAAATTTGCTGTCCCCTCAAAATAACTCAACACACAGCCATTAATGTCTAAACCGATGGCAACAAAAGTGAGTACACCCCTAAGTGAAAATGTCCAAATTGGGCCCAAGGTATCAATATTTTGTGTGCCCCCATTATTTTCCAGCACTGCCTTAACCTCCTTGAGCATGTAGTTCACCAGAGCTTCACAGGTTGCCACTGGAGTCCTCTTCCACTCCTCCATAATCACATCATGGAGCTGGTGAATGATAGAGACCTTGCGCTCCTCCACCTTCCATTTGAGGATGCCCCACAGATGCTCAATAGGGTTTAGGTCTGGAGACATGCTTGGCCAGTCTATCACCTTTACCCTCAGCTTCTTTAGCAAGGCAGTGGTCATCTTGGAGGTGTGTTTGGGGTCATTATCATAATGGAATACTGCCCTGCGGTCCAGTCTCCGAAGGGAGGGGATCATGTTCTGCTTCAGTATGTCACAGTACATGTTGGCATTCATGATTCCCTCAATGATTTGTAGCTCCCCATTGCCGGGAACACTCATGCAGCCCCCGACCATGACACTCCCCCCACCATGCTTGACTGTAGGCAAGATACACTTGTTTTTGTACTCCTCACTTGGTTGCCTCCACACATGCTTGACACCATCTAAATCAAATAAGTTTATCTTGGTCTCATCAGACCACGGGACATGGTTCCAGTAATCCATGTCCTTAGTCTGCTTGTCTTCAGCAAACTATTTGTGGGCTTTCTTGTGCATCATTTTTAGAAGACACTTCCTTCTGGGACGACAGCCATGCAGACCAACTTGATGCAGTGTGCGGCGTATGGTCTGAGCACTGACTGGCTGACCTCCCACCCCTTCAACCTCTGTATCAATGCTGGCAGCACTCATAGCAGGTCCACCTTAGGAGTAAATGGCAATCTGTGATAAATGAAATGATTTGCTATCTCCAATTGGCAAGCAATAAAAGAAAGGCTGCCATTGGTGGCTGTAGCATTCACCTTATTGTGAGTGGTGAACAAGACACAATCTGGTGAAAGTGCAGACAGTGAATACACTTTTTGGGATTAATTACTAAAGGCAAACACAATGTTCACTTTGCAAGGGAATTTTCCCCAGAGCTTTGTGAATGAGGTGAAGCTCTGCTGACTTCTTTATCCAATCATGTGCAAGAAAAACTTTTTTTTTCCTTGCTTGTGATTGGTTAATCCCCTTGCAAAGTGCAACTTCCTTCAAATAAATTACCTCTTCAGCCCTGGAAGGTTTACCCCCTTCATGACCAGGCCATTTTCTGCAATATGGTTACTTTGGGACGTTACTTTAACTGATAATTGCATGGTCGTGCGACACTGTACCCAAACAAACTTAATGTCCTCTTTTTCCCACAAATAGAGATTTCTTTTGGTGGTATTTGATCACCTCTTGGTTTTATTTTTTGCGCTATAAACAAAAAAAGGCAGACAATTTTGAAACAAAAACATTTATTTTTTTACTTTCTGCTATAAAACATACCCAATAAAAAAAAGTTAAAAAAATAAATAAATCTAATTTCTTCATCAATTTAGGCCAATATGTATTCTGCTACATATTTTTGTTAAAAAAAATCCCAATAAGTGTATATTGGTTGATTTGCGCAAAAGTTATAGCGTCTACAAACTACGGGATATATTTATGATTTATTTTTTATTTTTATTGTCTTTACTAGTAATGGCAGCGATCAGTGATTTTTAGAGGGACTGTGACATTACGGCGGACAAATCTGACACTAAGTGGCACTTTTTGGGAACCAGTGACACCAATATAGTGATCAGTGATAAAAAAAAAGCACTGTCACTGTACTAATGACACTGGCTGGGAAGGAGTTAACATCAGGAGTGATCAAAGGTGCTTCTAGGGAGTGCTTGCTAACTGTGTGGGGGAGGTGCTTTGACTGGGTGAAGACAGAGATCTGTGTTCCTGCTTAACAGAAACACAAAATCTGCCTTTTTTACATAGGCAGACCGCCATTCTGTCTACTCTAAGAGCGATCGCGAGGTACCAGCGAACATCGGGTCCACCAGACCAACTGATTGGCTCCCCAGTGTCCAATCACAGCAGTAGCAGGTCGCGAGCGACACATGCCCCTGACCCAGGGCACGAAATCACATACAGGTAGGTGATTTTGTGCAGGAGGGTCGCCCTGCCGCAGTATGTATGCACAGGGTGGTCCAGAGGGGGTTAAATCAATATAACCCTGGAACCCCTAGAGCTAAAAAAAAAAGGACACTTGAAAGCAATTCAATAAATTTGATGTGTAATGAGTGTGGAATGATAAGCAAACCGGTCACAAAGCTGAGCCTTGAAAGCCACATGCTAAAATTACCAGTAGGTCTAGGGTTGCCACCTTTTTCTCCAAGCCAAACCCGAATACTTTAGCCGCACACTGCAACATTTTATTTTTAACCACTTTCAGACCGGACCATTTTGCTGGTAAATGACCAGAGGTCTTTTTACAATTTGGCACTGCGCTGCTTTAACTGGTAATTGCGCGGTCATGCAATGTTGTACCCAAACAAAATTTGCGTCCTTTTCTTCCCACAAATAGAGCTTTCTTTTGATGGTATTTGATTGCCTCTGCGATTTTTATTTTTTGCGATATAAACGTAAAAAGACCGCAAATTTTGAAAAAAAATGATATTTTCTACTTTTTGTTATTAGAAAAATCCAATAAACTCAATTTTAGTCATACATTTAGGCCAAAATGTATTCAGCCACATGTCTTTGGTAAAAAAAAAGTCAATAATTGTATATTTATTGGTTTGCGCAAAAGTTGTCACATCTACAAACTAAGGTACGTTTTCTGGAATTTACGCAGCTTTTAGTTTACGACTGCCTATCTCAATTCTTGAGGTGCTAAAATGGCAGGGCAGTACAAAACCCCCCCAAATGACTCCATTTTGGAAAGTAGACACCCTAAGGAAATTGATAAGAGGCATGTTGAGCCCATTGAATATTTTATTTTTTTGCCTCAAGCGATTGAATAATGACAAAAAATATTTTTTTTTTTTTTTTTTTTTTACACAAAGTTGTCACTAAATGATATATTTCTCACACATGCTATGGGCATATGTGAAATGACACCCCAAAATAAATTCTGCTGCTTCTCTTGAGTACGGGGATACCACATATGTGGGACTTTTTGGGAGCCTAGCCGCGTACGGGGCCCCGAAAACCAAGCACCGCCTTCAGGCTTTCTAAGGGCGTTACAGTTTTGAAGGCCATAAAATGCCAAGATGGCACAAACCCCCCCCAAATGACCCCATTTTGGAAAGTAGACACCCCTAAATTTAGGGGTACACTAGTGAGACTAGGTAATAAATGGCGGGTGCCCTGAAACTATAAAAAAAATAACTAACCAACCAGCGTCACCTGTAACAGTTATATGGTGATCACTGGTGAAAGGGTTAACTAGGGGGCAATCAGGGGGCTTTATGCGGTAGTATATGGGGGTCCCTGGCGCTATAAAAAGCTGCGGCGAACCTAAATACCTACCTGCCTAACTAGCGTCACCTGTGACACTAATACAGTGATCAGAAAAACGATCGCTTATTAGGCTGGGTTCACACTGGAGCGATGTGGGAACGCCACGAATGCGCGGCGGGTTCCCGCATCGCATGCCTCCCGGCGGCAGTTCACACTGCCCTATGCGAACTGCTGGGAGTGTCAGTGAAATGTTAATGACACCCCCAGATCAGTTCGCATATCGCAGTGCGATCTGCAAACTCGGATCGCATGGTGTGAACACCCATGCGATCCGATACTGCTGCGGACCAAAAAAAGGGTCCCGTGCGAGTTTGCGGCGGGTGCGACACGAATTCAGCCATACTATCTGTATGGCTGAACTCGAATCGCACAGAGATCGGATGTGATTTGCACTGCAGTGCGGTGCGAATCACATCCGTTCTCATAAACCGCTGCAATGTGAACCCAGCCTTAGTGACACTGGCGACGGGGGGTGATCACGGGGTTAAACCTTTATTGGGGGGTTAGGGGGTACCTTAGAACTAAAGGGGGCTAACCCTAACTGCCCTAACAGTTATTACAGTCACAAATGACACCCGCCGGGTGATCAGGGGGTTAAACCTTTATTAGGTAATAAATGGCGGGTGCCCTGAAACTATAAAAAAATAACTAACCAACCAGCGTCACCTGTAACAGTTATATGGTGATCACTGGTGAAAGGGTTAACTAGGGGGAAATCAGGGGGCTTTATGCGGTAGTATATGGGGGTCCCTGGCGCTATAAAAAGCTGCGGCGAACCTAAATACCTACCTGCCTAACTAGCGTCACCTGTGACACTAATACAGCGATCAGAAAAATGATCGCTTATTAGGCTGGGTTCACACTGGAGCGATGCGGGAACGCCACGAATCCGCGGCGGGTTCCCGCATCGCATGCCTCCCGGCGGCAGTTCACACTGCCCTATGCGAACTGCTGGGAGTGTCAGTGAAATGTTAATGACACCCCCAGATCAGTTCGCATATCGCAGTGCGATCTGCAAACTCGGATCGCATTGTGTGAACACCCATGCGATCCGATTCTGCTGCGGGCCAAAAAAAGGGTCCCGTGCGAATGTGCGGCGGGTGCGACACAAATTCAGCCATACTATCTGTATGGCTGAACTCGAATCGCACAGAGATCGGATGTGATTTGCACTGCAGTGCGGTGCGAATCACATTCGTTCTCATAAACCGCTGCAATGTGAACCCAGCCTTAGTGATACTGGCGAGGGGGGGTGATCACGGGGTTAAACCTTTATTGGGGGGGTTAGGGGGGCACATTAGAACTAAAGGGGGCTAACCCTAACTGCCCTAACAGTTATTACAGTCACAAATGACACCAATGCAAAAAAAAAAAAAAAAAAAAAAAAAAAAGCAATTGGTGTCACTGTGACTGGGGGGGCAGGGGTAATTGGGGGGTGATCGGGGGGTAAAGGGGGGGTGTGAGTGTGCCTGGCATGTTCTACTGTGTAGTGTAGTGCTTGTGCAACTCACCGATGCTCTCTCCTCGGTGCCGGAACGAAAAATACCGACACGGAGGAGAGAATACATCACTTCCTCTCCTGTGTTTACATTACAGGAGAGGAAGTGATGTCACGGGACATTTTCATTCGTCGGGAGCGATCGCGAGGGGGTGGCCATGAATGAATGGCCGTCCCCTCGTCCGGGATCGCTCCCGAACGAATATCGACCGCCGCAGGCACCGGGCGGGGGCCCGATTGGGCCCCCGACCCGCGGGCAGGCAAGGACGTACATGTAAGCCCTTATGCCTGCCCGTGCCATTCTGTCGACGTACATCGTCGTGCGGCGGTCGGCAAGTGGTTAAGCGTAAATGCTGTGGACTCGGATGTAAAGGGGAACTCTGATGTAAGGGGGGTTTCTTCTCACCAAAGCTCCCACTTACATCAGGGTTCTCAGCATTCCCCCTTAAATTAGGGTTCCCAAAGCCCCTCTTACTTCAGCGTCAACAGGGCACCCCTTAATTCTGAGCCTCCTTAACTTAGTGTACTTACTCGTTTGGAGGCAGGAGAGAGAAGGATGGGAGGGAGGGGAGAGACTTTGGTCACAGACTTTGGATGGTGAGCTCACTTACCCGAGGATGGAGTGGTAGGAGCAGGAGGAGGAGGAGGAGCAGCAAATCAAGCCCTTCTCTCCCGTCAGTGTATGGGGTCCATGTGCACACCTATGTACTTGGCGGTTGCGGTACTCGGTTACTTGGGGAGCCATAGTCCATTCTGAATGTTGTGTCCGGGTTTCCGGTGGTCAGAACCCCAGACACGATTCAAAACCCAGACTGTTCGGGTGAATCCCAGACGGGTGGCAACCCCAAGTAGGTCCAGTGATATAGGCAGCTGAAGTTACATGCATATCCTGTTAAACACAAGTATGGCCTCACCCCCCTCAACATTCCAAACATTTTTTGGCCACCTTTTTTAATCATCAGTAACCAATATGAAAGTTCCAAGAGGGTGAGCCCATATTCAACTTTAAGGACTTTTAAGATTTGCATATAACGACAGCTGATTTTAGATGCAAAATCTGGTGTAGCTCTGCAAAGGAACCAATCAGCTTCCATTTTTTTTTTTTTTGGTCCGCTTAAATTGAACAAGGTGAAGTTAGAAGCTGATTGGCTACTATGCAGAGCTGCACCAGATTTCGCACTCTCAAATTTTAATAAATCAACGTTACAATCCACAGATTTTCTGTAAAAAAAGTAAGAAGCATACTCAACTTATATATTTGTGTTTCTACATTTATCTTTCTTTACTTCAATATAAGAACAAATAACAAAAATGTATATAAATACCGGAAAAACAGCATGAAGTAATAATAAAAACTAAAAATAAAATAATTCAATATTTCGAAGTACTGTATAATAGAGAACAGAGAGCAGCATGGACTGTGAATTCTAATGACATGAAATGACTAAGGAAGCCAGAGCTGTATGAAAGGCAGAGACTCTTTTATGAATGTATTACATGCATTTCATGCTCATTAAGTTTTGTATTGTGGTCGTGTTGATTTACGGCCTTTGTTACTATCAGCCTCACATGGTGCTGGGACAAGAGGCCTATGTGTCTAATGCTTCATCGTCATGCATTGTAAAGCCAGTCAATGAATATCTCTGGCTTTAGTGGTGCCGGTGAATAAAAGTTGACATGGTAAAGGGCGAGAACACATTTCTCTCTACAGCTCACATGTAGGGACCATAACTCACTGTAGACGAAACTCGGCTGGAGAAAGGTACAGAGCCCTCATTTCAGTGGGAAAGATCACTATCACTACAGGCACATATATATTCCTCTCTTTACTCCGCTGTATGCCCTATAAAACTGAATTAGAACAAAAATACTATATTAAGCATCATGTGTGAGAGAAGGTAATACACATAGGCAGGGCCGTCTTTAATATTGATTGGACCCTGGGCAAAAAAATTCTTGGAGGGGCCCCCCATGCAATTTCGCTTTCCACCTGCTCTGAGACATACAATAAATAGCAGCTAGACACAAAAACACTTCACTGTATTGGATCAGGCAGTGATTGCTATTGGTTTCTAGAGGTTACAGCATATCATTACCGCTTACTGCCTGGTTGCTAGAGGTTACAGCATATCATTACCACTTACTGACTGGTTTCTAGAGGTTAGAGCACACATTACAGCTCACTGATTGGTAGCTAGAGGTTGCAGCACATCATCTCCTCACTGCCTGCACACCATGGACTGGAGAGGTGAATGGACCCATCAATAGACCGAAAACTCCTAGGGATCCTATAACTCTTGGGATCAGTGGCAGTGCTGGGGGCAGGGCCATCTTTAACCACTTACAGACCGGACCATTTTGCTGGTCAAAGACCACACCACTTTTTGCGATTCTGCACTGAGTCGCTTTAACTGACAATTGCGCGGTCGTGCGACGTGGCTCCCAAACAAAATTGGCGTCCTTTTTTTCCCACAAATAGAGCTTTCTTTTGGTGGTATTTGATCACCCCTGCGGTTTTTATTTTTTGCGCTATAAACAACAATAGAGCTTTTTGTTATAATAAATATCCCCCAAAAATATATAAAAAAACATTTTTTTCCCTCAGTTTAGGCCGATACGTATTCTTCTACATATTTTTGGTACAAAAAAATCGCAATAAGTGATTATTGATTGGTTTGCACAAAAGTTATAGCGTTTACAAAATAGGGATAGTTTTATGGCATTTTTATTAATAATTTTTTATTATTATTTTTTTTTACTAGTAATGGCGGCGATCAGCGATTTTTATTGTGACTACGACATTGCGGCGGACACATCGGACATTTTTGACACATTTTTGGGACCATTGTCATTTATACAGTAATCACTGCTATATAAATGCAGTGATTCCTGTGTAAATGACACTGGCAGTGAAGGGGTTAACCAGTGGGTGGCAGTGTAGGGATTAAGTGTTCCTAGGGGTGTGTTACTAACTGTGGGGGGTTGGGCTTTCATTTAGTGAACACTGATCTCTGCTCCAATCACATGGAGCAGAGATCAGCGTCACTAGTTGCTAGGCAGAATGGGGAAATGCTGTTTACATGGCATTTCCTCCATTCAGCCGCCCCGTGAGACGATCGCGGGTATGCCCGCGGCGATCGAGTCCGCGGGACCCGCGACCGGACTCACGGGGATCCCGACCGGCACGTGAGCTCGCCGCCGGCATTGGCAGGGCGGCATTGAAGATTGGACATACCTGTACGCCAATATGCCTGCCCGTGCCATTCTGCCGACGTACATCGATGTGCGCTGGTTGGGAACCGGTTAATATTTATTGGACCCTGGGCAAAAAATGTCTTGCCCCCCCATGCAATTTCACTCTCCACCTGCTCTGAGACATACAATAAATAGCAGCTAGACACAAAATCCCTTCACTGTATTGGATCAGGCAGTGATTGCTATTGGTTGCCAGAGGTTACAGCATATCATTACCGCTTACTGACTGGTTGCTAGAGGTTACAGCAGACATTACGGCTCGCTGATTATTTTCTAGAGGTTACAGCACATGATTTCTGCTTGTTGATTGGTTGATAGAGATTACTGTACAGTAATACTGTTCACTGATTGGTAGATAGAAGTTACAGCACATCATTTCTTCACTGCCCGCACACCATGGACTGGGGAGGTGATCGGAAACACATCAATAGACCGAAAAACTCCTAGGAATCCTAGAACTCTTGGGATCAGTGGCAGTGCTGGGGGGAGGGTGTGATCATTGGCAATGCTGATTTTTTTTACTGACTACCAATATACAGAGGAATTTCAACACTGGCCACCAATGTAATAGGGGTTTACACTGACCACCAATGTAATAGAAGCATTCACAGTAACCACCAATGAAAGGAAGGATTTACACTGACCACTAATGTACGGGGAATATTCACACTGGCCACTAGTGTGAATAAATGCACTACTTATCTATCAAAAAGTGTTTCCCAGTGCTAAACCTTTCATCCATTTTCTAAATTGCTGCATTTGTAAATTTCAAATTCCAGTATAAAGGAATAGTAGTGGTAAAAAAAAAAAAAAAAACATTTGTGAGTTTAACTAATTTTTTTGTGTATAATTCTTCTTTAAAGGGGTGTGACAGGGGGTGTGCCCTATGCCTACATACTTTTGCTAACAGGTATCCCTAGTTCCCATCTCAAAAAGTTGGGCGGTATGGATATGACCTCAGGGGGGCATGATATACATATAAATGCTGCCTTTATTTACATATCAATGCTACCGGCTGCTGCTATTAACCTATGAATGCCGGTTATTTACATGTAAACACAGGGTCTGCAGGTGAGTCATCCATACACAACAATAGGTCAGAGCTGGGCAGCATTAGTAGCAGCACTTCACACTGAGATATCGGGACACAGCACAGGACTAAAACCTCAAGGGACAAGGGAATTTAAACCAGGGTAGTTGGCAAGTATGAGGCTCCTGCTTTGGGCCCCACAACAATCACAGGGCCCAAGGCAGCTGCACCTTTTGCCCTGCCTTAAAGACGGCCCTGCACATAGGCATTCTTGATGCCCCTTTTCTCATATGGAAAAGAAAAAGAATCTAAATAAACATGGCTGCTGTGTGATTCTAGCTGAACTACAAGCTGAGCTGAAGCTGGCAATAGATGGAACGAAGTTCCGGTCGTTCCGCAAAGCCCAGCCGAATTCCAATCCATCAATGTCCATTCCCGATCAAGGGTAGTCATTCTAATGATCACCTCCTCATGAATGGGACTGCTGGTACATTTTGTTCGATCAGTGTATGCAACCAATCCGCTGCAGCGCTGATGAGTGTATTTTATATTTTGGCAGCATAGCAGTCCCGATGTCAGAACAAATAACACATCGGGCAGGATTCCTACATCCACCTCGATTGTGTGGATGGGCCAATCCAGTCATCTTTTTTTTTGATCAGCCTGCTAGCTGATCAAAATAAAAAGATAAGAAATGATCCAGATATGGCCAGGTTAAGTAGTTAACAATGTTATCTTATTTTTTAAAACACATGATTGCATCACTATAGGAAATGAATTACTGAAAGGGTTTGTAAAACTAGATGCACTCATACTGACTAGATACTATAACTTTTTACAAAGCTCTCTTAAAAAAAAATATTTAATGAAACCATCTGCACCCTACACATCACAAAATGTTAGGATTACAAGCATAATCCGTTCAAGGAGAATGCTTGTAATCCAAAGCACTCGCATATCAAAGCAAGTTTCCCCATAGAAGTCATTGTAAACAAAGACAATTTGTTCCGCATTGACTTCTATTGCATGCAATACTGCATGTGGCCAGAGTTGGGGAGGGGGGCACCGGAGAGCCTTGGAAATACCCGGAGACAGCTTGGCTGAACTTGGAAACCGCTTGGAAACCCTCGGGAACAGAGTGATTCTGAGTATTTCTGAACAGCTCCGAAACCATTCTGAGTATCACCGGTGCCCCCACACCTCTGGCCAAATGCAGTGCTGCATACCCCATTGGCTTGAATCCTGCTCGTTTTGTGAGACAGCACTCGCAAACCGAGTGAGGATTAAAAAAAAAAAAGTGGCTCGTCTTTCAAAATGCTCGTTAACTGCGTTACTCATAAACCAAGGTTCCACTGTACACTTTTTTCCCCAGTACTCAAGGAAAAAACAGGAGTGACCCCTGCAAGCCCTCAGTGGGGAATATAATGGACTATTTCAGGACCCAAATATTAGACAGTTGAGGTATAAAAAAACCTTTACCTTTTATTTAAACATATATGTATTAAAAGGGACATCAATCCACAATTTTGGATAAAACAGCAATAGGTGATAACATCATCGAATCATACAGAATACAGACAGTTCTAGATGGTAGCATGACATCCTCAGACATACGCTAAGGACGTAGAACATATACATTCTCAATGCACTGTACATCTTCCACATGTTTTATGGCTATAGCCACTTCTTCAGGAGGTGTTATATAAAGTATCATCTAAAACAGAACAAAAAAATGATATTACAACAGTTTGAAAATAAATTGTTATGACCAGGGGAATAGTCACTTATTTGCTTTCCCAAGAGGAACCAGCACTAGAACGGCAGTCGAGACAGGGACACCATAACTGTCTAATATTTGCATACTGAATTAATCTATTATCTTCCCACTGAGGGCTTGCAGGGGTCGCTCCTGGTTTTTCCTTAAGTATCAATATTAGGATGATGGTGCCCCCACATCTTCAAACCATTTGTACGGATAGAGGTTTATACTTTTTCATATGCCATCTTTCTTATGCCATCATATGCAGCCAACTGTGCCTATCATATGCAGCCTCTGTGCTCAACAAATACAACCAACTGTGCCGATCATATGCAGCCTCTGTGCCCAGCAAATACAGTCAATTATGCCCATCATATGCAGCCTCTGTGCCCAGCAAATACAGCCAACTGTGCCCTCGTATGCAGCCTCTGTGCCCAGCAAATGCAGCCAACTGTGCCCAGCAAATACAGCCAACTATGCCCATCATATGCAGCCTCTGTGCCCATAATATGCAGCCACTGTGCCCCCCCGCCAGCCTGCCCGCTATCTACCAGGTACCTACCCAATCTTGGTGGCGGGTCATCCAGCGGGTGGTGGGGGCGAGCTGTGGGACAGGTAGCGCGGGTCAGGCGATGGCTATTGTGTCCTCCCTGCGTCTCTTCTTCCTGTTCTGCTAGGGGGCCAATGGGATCGCCTCTGCTTTCAGTCAGTCAAGTGACCAATATTGGATCCGTGCCTCCTGATGGGCAGAGAGGTGGTTCAGTGTTAGCAATGCAAATGAATACTTGCTTTTCTAACACACTTGGATGGACTCTGAGCGCCATTCTCTGCGCTTGCAGTTAACCTTTTTTGAAGCATATTAGAGCCTATGGCTCTAATCAGGTGCTTAAAAAACACCCCCCACCGTGGCTACAGCGGCCATGGATAGATTCATGCAATGCATGAATCTAGTCATTTTACATAGAGGGGGTGGCTGTATTTTTATTGAGGGATTTGAACTTGTATAGGGATGGGAATATATGGGATGCCCGGTCAAACAAGCAATTGGTTGATTGTATATCAATCATTTAGTATAACTATATACACTTGGCTACCTCTGTTCTAGAATCCTTTAGAAGCCAGAGGGAGGTAACCGAGAAGTTATGCTATCTGTGAGTCACCAGCCTACTCTGAGCCACTCCCATCCCACACTACAAAACCATTGCACAGAGCAGGTAAGTATAACATATTTTCTTTTTTTTTTCTTTTTTAATGAAAGCTTTAATATCACTTTAACATTAACTTTTCAAAGTACTTTCTGTGCTGCAGCTGCCCCCTAGACCTCCCCCCTTTTCCGCCACTGTCTCTCTTCTCATTGGACAGATTGATAGCAGAGGGAGCGATTGGCTCTTGCTGCTGTCAATCAATTCCAGTGACACTGGAGAGGGGGCGGGTCTAAATCCAGCTTTTCCTGGTGCACACCCGATGAAGAGGAGGGGCCTGGAGTGCCAGTGGCTGACCCCAGAGGAGGAGGATACAGGCTGCTCTGTGCAAAACCCTTATACAGAGTAGGTAAGTATAACATGTTTCTTATTATTTTAAGAACAAAAAAAATTATAAACACTTTAATGTTTTCACTTTACTGTTTTTAGAGTTATGTTATCCTTTGCAGGGGCTTGCAGCTAGTGTGATTCTAGGCTGTGTACCTTTATGTTGTTTCTCAGGAAACACTAGGACTAATGTTCTCAGATCTTTAGATTGGAAACAAAAGGAGCTATTTGCAGTATAGTGTTTATGCCTATATAAAATGAATAGGCTCTATATAGGCTGGCTATATTTGGTCTGACTAGAAATTTACTTAAAGGTTAACTCCCAGAACTAGAAATGAACTTAAAGTTTAACACTCAAAAAAATATCAAATAAAAAAATAATAATATAACATTTAAATTACAATGGCTACACAAGCCACTTTCCCTACGGTATTGTGACTATATATATATATATATATATATATATATATATATATATATATATATATATATATATATATATATATATATATATATATATAATATTATTATTATTATTATTATTTTCTTTCTTTAATGAGTATTTTAATGGGGTTACTTGAGGGCTTAATTTCTTCTTTATATGTTTGCTTACCCATGCTTAAGTCTCTGGACAAACTGATATGTCTACTTTTATTTCTTTTATGTTATATTGCCCCGACAGAATATTCAGACTGTTTCTTGTAGTATGTGTTTTGCTATTGTTTTTGTTATTTTCTTTATATAATAAAGATTAAATAAAATCAATAAATGAAAAATAGAATTATCGTATCTTTTCAATCTTCAGCTGCTGTAATTTTCTGTAACGTTAAATGCAATATGGCAACCTGCAGCTGCTCTGTAAACAGAAATGCTCCAAAAATGCAATTTACTGCTCTTGTGATTAGCTCATTGATTTTTCTGGAAGTCTGCATTAAAATACAGTTAAAATTTTAGTCTCCTTGTAATAGAAATGTAAGATTTACGCCTAAGCGATAATCACTTCAAAAGGGATGCAGACACTGCAGCTTTCCTCATTCGAACGCAAAAAGTACTTTTGTTGATTATAAGCTAATATATCATCAGAGGGGATTGTTTTTTTTTTTTGTTTTTTTTTTGGTGTTACACTTTAACCACTTCAATACAGGGCACTTAAACACCTTCCTGCCCAGACCAATTTTGAGCTTTCAGCGCTGTCGCACTTTGAATGACAATTGCGCGGTCATGCTACACTGTACCCAAATGAAATTTTTATCATTTTTTTCCCACAAATAGAGCTTTCTTTTGGTGGTATTTGATCACCTCTACGGTTTTTATTTTTTGCGCTACAAATAAAAAAATACCGAAAATTTTGAAAAAAAAAATGTTTTTTTTTTGTTTCAGTTTCAAAACTTTGTAAATAAGTACGTTTTCTCCTTCACTGATGGGCACTGATAAGGTGGCACTGATGGGCACCAATGTGGCACCAATGAAGTGGCACTGATAGGCGGCACTGATGGGCGACACGGATGGGCGACACGGATGGGCGACACGGATGGACACTGATAGGTGGCACAAATTGGCACTGATAGCTGGCACGGATGGGCGGCACGGATGGGCATGGATAGGCGGCACAGGTGGGCATGGATAGGCAGCACAGGTGGGCATGGATAGGCGGCACAGGTGGGCATGGATAGGCGGCACAGGTGGGCATGGATAGGCGGCACAGGTGGGCACTCATAGGCGGCACAGGTGGGCACTCAGGCGGCACAGGTGGGCACTCATAGGCGGCATCGGTGTTATAGTAATGGATGCCAATCAGTGCCAAACAATAATGCATGCCAATCAGTGATGCCCATTGTGGGCACTGATTGGCATCCATTATGGGCACTGATTGGCACCCATTGTGCTGACTGGCATCCCTGGTGGTCTAGGGAGGATTATGGATTTTATTACCTTTTCCCTGGTGGTCTAGTGGTGTCCCTGGTGGTACAGTGTGGGCATCCTCGGGGGGGCTGTGCTGATAATCGATCAGCACAGACCCCCCCGTCAGAGGAGCAGCCGATCGGCTCTCCTCTACTCGCCTGTCTGACAGACGCGAGTGAGGGAAAGCCGATCACCGGCTCTTCCCATTTACACTGTGATCAGCCGTGATTGGACACGGCTGATCACATGGTAAAGAGTCTCCGTCGGAGACTCTTTACCGAGATCGTAGTTGCCGGGTGTCAGACTGACACCCCGCAACAACGATCGCCGCGATGCGCAGCAGCTCATAATCCTAATCACGTCATATGACGTCCGGTTAGGATTATGATACCACTTTGCCGCCGTCAATTCCCTATAGGGCGGGCGGCAAGTGGTTAAATTCGTCTAACCAAATACCATTATAATGATCTTTTGGTGGACCTCCTTAAGTGATGGGCCATATCAATGCTTTTCACAGAGTTAAAATAGCAATTTAATGAGGTTCAGTGATTCGAATCCCATCCACGACACCACCTGCCTGAAGTTTGCATGTTCTCCCTGTGCCTGTGTGGGTTTCCTCCGGGTACTCCGGTTTTCTTCCACACTTCAAAGACATGCTGGTAGATAAATTGGATCCTGTCTAAATTGGCCCTAGTATATATGAATGTGAGTTAAGTACCTTAGATTGTAAGCTCCTTGAGGGTAGGGACTGATGTGAATGTATAAAATATATATATATATATATATATATATGTATATGTATATGTATATGTATGTATATGTAATATATATATATATATATATATATATATATATATATATATATGTGTGTGTGTGTGTGTATGTATGTGTGTGTGTGTGTGTGTTTGTGTGTGTGTAAAAGTGATGCGTACATTGACAGAAAAAGATTACCACTCCAAAGTAATGACCTCTCCCAAAACAGCTGTCTCCATAATCCCACAGGGTGCCAGCTCTGTTTGCAACAGGAATCACTGTGAAAAAAATGTAGCTGGATAGCCGCACTCCAAAGTATTCGACTTTATTGCAAAAATATTATTAAAATCATGGCATCTAGGCTAATGTACAGACTAACTGCACAGTCGCTGACATGTTTTACACCAGATATGGTGCTTAGTCATAGCTATGATGCCATGATTTTAATCATATTTTTGCAATAAAGTTGAATACTTTGGAGTGCGGCTATCTAGCCACATTTTTTTCACGATGTGTACATTGACGGCACTATACAATTACCTGAAATAATAATTATGGATATATTCTACATTTATTCTTTCTAATTGTCTTATAGGTTTACTGCCTTTTTGGTTAATCGTACACTAAAGAGTTATTTATTTTAAACTTTAATAAGCATTGCATTCCAAAAACCTGAAGATCATAAAGAGGTCAGCGCGGGTCTTGCTGAGCCACAGACAAATTCATTACATTGCAGGCCTTTGTTAAAGTGAAATACCAGCCGTTGTATTTTACACAATGCTTCTTAAAAACAGCTTAAGCCTCAGAACATTGTTCTTTAGCTGCATGACTCACAATATGTCTTTGTTTTGCTCCCACATTGAATAAGAGAAAAACAAAAACACATAAAAATGACATCCATTCTCGGATTGTGACTCCTGCACAATGAAGCAAGAACACTGAAGACCTAAGTGATCACAAGAAAGTTATGTACTGTACACAAGGCAGAAGTACAAGTAAACAGGGTTACTAAGGGGCTATTTTGGTGCCTTTAACCACTTCAATACAGGGCACTTAAACACCTTCCTGCCCAGACCAATTTTGAGCTTTCAGCACTGTCGCACTTTGAATGACAATTGCGCGGTCATGCTACACTGTACCCAAATGAAATTTTTATCATTTTTTTCCCACAAATAGAGCTTTCTTTTGGTGGTATTTGATCACCTCTACGGTTTTTATTTTTTGCGCTACAAATAAAAAAATACCGAAAATTTTGAAAAAAAAAATGTTTTTTTTGTTTCAGTTTCAAAACTTTGTAAATAAGTACGTTTTCTCCTTCACTGATGGGCACTGATGGGGCTACACTGATGGGCACTGATAGGCGGCACTGATGGGCGACACGGATGGGCGACACGGATGGACACTGATAGGTGGCACAAATTGGCACTGATAGCTGGCACGGATGGGCGGCACGGATGGGCATGGATAGGCGGCACAGGTGGGCATGGATAGGCGGCACAGGTGGGCATGGATAGGCGGCACAGGTGGGCACTCATAGGCGGCACAGGTGGGCACTCAGGCGGCACAGGTGGGCACTCATAGGCGGCACAGGTGGGCACTCATAGGCGGCATCGGTGTTATAGTAATGGATGCCAATCAGTGCCAAACAATAATGCATGCCAATCAGTGATGCCCATTGTGGGCACTGATTGGCATCCATTATGGGCACTGATTGGCACCCATTGTGCTGACTGGCATCCCTGGTGGTCTAGGGAGGATTATGGATTTTATTACCTTTTCCCTGGTGGTCTAGTGGTGTCCCTGGTGGTCCAGTGTGGGCATCCTCGGGGGGGGCTGTGCTGATAATCGATCAGCACAGACCCCCCCGTCAGAGGAGCAGCCGATCGGCTCTCCTCTACTCGCCTGTCTGACAGACGCGAGTGAGGGAAAGCCGATCACCGGCTCTTCCCATTTACACTGTGATCAGCCGTGATTGGACACGGCTGATCACATGGTAAAGAGTCTCCGTCGGAGACTCTTTACCGAGATCGTAGTTGCCGGGTGTCAGACTGACACCCCGCAACAACGATCGCCGCGATGCGCGCCCCCGGGGGCGCGCAGCGGCTCATAATCCTAATCACGTCATATGACGTCCGGTTAGGATTATGAAACCACTTTGCCGCCGTCAATTCCCTATAGGGCGGGCGGCAAGTGGTTAAACCAGCATACAATTGTGTTTTCTCTTAAGCCTCCTACATACGATCGTACTTTCCGACGGGAAATGTTCGATGTCAGGCTGTTGGTGGAAAATCCGACCGCGTGTACGCTCCTTCAGACAATTGTTGTCAGATTTTCCATGGACAAATGTTGGCTAGCAGGTTTTCTAATTTTCTGCCAACAAATGTGTGTTGTTGGGTTTTCCGGGCATGTGTACACAAGTCCGTCGGACAAAAGTCCAAATTACAAACACGCATGCTCGGAAACAAGTACAAGCTAGAAGCGGTTGGTCTTGTAAACTAGTGTTTGCAAAGGAGAATTAACATTTGTGACATGCCAAATGATGAAATCTCCAAATGCAGCTCACATTTTCTTCTTCTTTAATGGGATAATAATGAAGTTGCTTTGCTGGTGATACTAAAGGAGTTATTGCAAACCCATTTTCAAAGGCTTTTTTTTTCTATTGATATCAAAAATAATATTATTATTTTTATTTATTTTTTATTTTTTTGAGGCAAGTTACCACAGCACCATTATCCTGTAGTTTTTAAGATCAAAGCTACAACTATGTTGGTGTCCCTTGTCAATTTTACATTGTATTTTTTTTAACTGCCTACTCCCAAACTGTCATTTGAAGTAAAACACATAACCAAGTATTATTTTACACATTTTTTTTTTTTATTGTGCATTAAAAAAAATAAAACACATACAGACATAGACATGCTATCTGCCAACAGAACCTACCAAAAAGTGCATTCTATGCATCCAAAAATATAGAAAATATAACAAATCAAATCATTATTATTCAACCAAAAAATAAAATAAAAGTTTCTGTTCCTGGACTGGACTTGGGTCAAAACTTTAACTCCAAGGCCAATAATAAATAACATGTTATCTACTTCGATTCCACAACATGTCTGGTTGACGAACGGCCATTCAGAAACTAACGGAAAAGCACGAAATGAAAAGCACAAATTCAAAAGCACTAAATGAATAGCGTGAAATGAAAACCAAACTTCTACTAACATGAAATTAGCAGAAGGAGCCCAAAGGGTGGCGCTAAATAGCTGAAAAACCATGTAGTAAGTCATTATGTTTGTGTTTGTTGGCCGACAATTCCTTGCCATTCAGACAAAAGTCAGAGTTTTTGTCTGCGGAAAATCTGAATAGGTGGACGATGCTTTAGGGTCCTTTCCAATCAGGTCCGCCTGTCAGTTTTTTAGGCGGACCTGATCAGACCCTCCAGTCTCCCTATGGAGCGGCAGATGTTAGTGGACACATGTCTGCTGACAACCCATCTGTTCCTGCCCGCAAAATCCATATGGTTGGTGGTCCTTTTTTCCATCCGTCTGGCGAATCGGATCAGATAGGATGAAAATGGTGAAGTATAAAAAATAAAAAATAAATGGATTGAGTATTCCTATGTATTTTTTCGAATGGCCAATTCCGGGAAACTGCTTAGTCTCGATTAGGGAGTGGTGACTTTATAATGGAAGAGTTTTCTTTACTGATTTATTGAAATTTCTGCATGCTAAATTTTCATTCACTGTTTATTTGATTATATTATGTGGATTAATGTATCGTTCTTTATGTACTAACGACTTGGTAACATGGAACTGCTTTTTTTCCGGTTAAAATAAAATATTTGAAAAAAAAAAAAGAAAACGGACAGGAGGTCTGTCCGATTTCCCAATAGAGGAGAGCGGGACTGTGTCCGGTCTGCACAACGGAGCCTACAGGAACTGTCATCTGCCTGCTCAGCAGGGATCAGTAGAGCAATCCTCGACTGATCAAGCAGAATCTGCAGGACGGAGGTGTCCATGTAAAATAGACCTCACAAAGACATTTATTACATTTTTACAAAATAATACAAAGAGGTTTATTATAATTATTTGCAAAACAATAAAATATAGTTTGCAAAAAATACTTTGAAATTGCCAAGCTGTTCATTTAAAAAGACAAGGTTCAAAAACACAATAGATAGACATTCTGACTTTAGAAAACCCAAAGAAAGCTATTGTTAATAGGAATGGAATTGTTCCCCTGAATAGGGAAGAAACATATTTTTAAATAAAAGCTTTACTAATGTGAATATGAGGAAATACCCTATTTATGCTTTAGATCTGTACATTTTAACTTAAAACTGTACCCCACTGAAGCCTATGGTAGGTGAATCTTGATATTCAGTTATGGCCAGCAGCCTTCTAATCTCTTCTAGGAGCTCCGAGGGGGGAACGGGTAACTGAGAGAATTATTTTGACGACTTCAGTGCTCTTCTTGTATATTTTGCAGCTTAATTGCTCCACAAAGTCTGCGCAACTAATTTAAGATGTTTTAAAGCACATTTGATGCCTGCTAATAATATGTAAATGACTGAATGTCCATGGCATAGCCACAGCTCAGTTTAAAGGAACATTTTCTCGGAGATTCCTGTGGGCAGCACTATAATATTTTAGCACTTAGAGCTTTTAATTTTTT
The DNA here is from genome assembly GCF_037356315.1 of Lithobates pipiens. Classification (NCBI taxonomy): domain Eukaryota; kingdom Metazoa; phylum Chordata; class Amphibia; order Anura; family Ranidae; genus Lithobates; species Lithobates pipiens. The sequence goes on along the minus strand of NW_027507787.1, from coordinate 1,217,313 downwards.
CAGCCACTGGTTGACAACTTGAAAAGTAGCACCAGTGAAAAAACAAGGAACACATTTTATCCTAAGCCATGATAGAACAGGAGAAGTGCCAAGATCTTTTGGGTACGTAAACTGATAAACATTTTTTTCTTTTAGCATTACTTAACTAAAGAAGCACAGCGAGGTAACGTGGGAAGGGATGTTGTGTGACACTTAAGTCAAGAAAGGATCATACGTAGGAAGTCTGTGTCAAGCAGTCAAAGAAGTTCCTGGTGGATAGGCAATTAATTAGGACTAGGGAGAGTTTACTGAAAAGTCACTTATCCAGGATTGAGATCTTGTGATACAATTGTCACCTTTGGGGTGGAACATATTGTACATTTGGAGGCGAAGATACCTTTCCACTTCAGAACACAATAGTGAGCTCCTTATGGCTTCATACTTTTGCAAACATGAGGTCTCATGGTAACTTCTTGTTTTCTAGATGCTTCTTGTCACTTTTATATTGTACATGTACATATATTGTACATGGCCATTTGGCACTCATTTTTCAAGCTCTGCTAGTGGTAGCATCTTGGGGTGACATTGCAATGGGATGGAAAGATGGGGTTCATCCATCCTCAGAATTAGGACAAGCCAACGAGCCATCAGGTAGCTGAAGCATGTTGTAGCAAGCCATTTTTAGGCCTTACTAAATCCTCCAGTTTTGCTTAAAATGAAGGACCAAAAAGCAGGGAGACTCAGAAGTCATCCCTCTAATAATAATGATGCTCAATGCTGCCGATTTTTGACCCTTGCTTGGGTTTAAGGAAACAGCCCCATACACACGATCAGAAATTCTGCCAGCAAAAGTTGGATGTGAGCTTTTGGTCAGAAATTCCAACCGTGTGTATGCTCCATCAGACTTTTGCTGGCAGAATTCCAGCCAGCAAAAGATTGAGAGCAGGTTCTCTATTTTTCGGTCGGAAAAAGTTCTGATCAGAAATTCCGATCGTCGGTACAAATTCTGACACGCAAAATTCCTACGAATGCTCGGAAACAATTTGATGCATGCTCAGGAGCATTGAACTTCATTTTTTCGGCTCATCGTAGTGTTGTACGTCACTGCGTTCTTGACGGTCGAAAGTTCAGAGAACTTTTGTGTGGCCATGTGTATGGAAGCCAAGCTTGAGCGGAATTCCATCAGAAAAACCATCCAAGTTTTTTCTGACGGAAAATCCGCTTGTGTGTACGTAAGGTCGCTACTGGTATTTCTGCAGACAAAAAAGCTTGGTTGATGCTACCTACTGTTTCTCATCAACCCCTTTCAAATTACCTTATTTGTCTTTACTGTTTTTTCTGAACTGGCTTTATACTAGCTCCATACAACAACATACAGTCAAAGAAAGTTTTAGTCTTTTACTCCTTTCACATTATTTCAATGCACGGTGGTGTAGGATTTTCTAGACTATACTGCCTAGATTCCTGCAACAAGACAGTCTCTGCAGAAAAAGACAAAGGGGTTGATTTACTAAAGGCAAATCCACTGTGCACTACAAGTGCACTTGGAAGTGCAGTCAGTTTACATCTGAGGGGAAGATCTGAAATGAGAGGAAGCTCTGCTGATTTATGTCTGATCCAATAATGTGCAAGCAAAAATGTTTTTATTTTCCTTACACTTGGGACCAAGATCCCTTGGGACACAGAGGGACCAAGATCAATTGACAACTGGTCAGCCAAGTAAATGTCCATTATTGTATGTGCAGTGGAAAAAGGATGACGTATCTGGGCCTTCTATTCCACATAAGATCTTCCAGATCTCAAGTTCTTAAGCACAACATATAAAAGAACCTGCAATAACACAACTGTCTATGCAATTCAACAGTTATTTCTCCACATCTAGAATGGGCAGGGCTACCAATCCTGCTCCACATTCTGACAGTATATGAGGTGTGAGATAAATAGATTGGATGCTTGGTCCCCAGCCAAGCCTCCCAAAGGGACAAGGGTAATAGGACCATATACCATATTTCGGTATATGAGGTGTGACAATTTAGTTCCCAGAATGCCCACGGCATAGCACTATGTTTTTGAGTCACACGGCCGTTCGCACTCAGTCGTGTTTCGACATGTTCTCACTTGCACTCGACTGACGCCTGGGTCGCAGACCTGTTGTCTCAGTCTTCACGGAGCAATAGAAGAAATAACATGTGTGCGCGTTCCGCTGTTTGCAGAAAAGGAGCGACGGGACTCTGGAGCAGTGGATTAACATCAAATTTTGCATGAAAATTGGCAAAAGTGCAAGTGCAGCTTTAGCTCTGTTACAACAGGCTTATGGTGAGCATTCCGTGAAGAAATCAAGTGTTTCTGAATGGCATAGATGGTTTAAGGAGGGGCAGGAAGATTTCCACCATGACGCAATAAGTGGGCAGCCAAAAACGCAAAGGATGGATGCAGAAGTAGACAGGGTGGGAACCCTTGTACGCTCATGCTGTTGTGTTTTTTGATCACAAGGGTCAAATCCACTTGTCAGGCCAGAGTTCCAGGCTTTTCCTCTGCACAGATCCCGGTAACCTTTTCAGAATTTCCAAGTAACAATTTTGATTGACTGTTGTACCATGTTCTATGAACTTGTAAAGAACTTTACTCTGACCTGACAAGTGGATTCTCTACCACGACAAAGCACCTGGACAATTTTTTTTTTTACAGTCCATTCCAGGAATTACATTGTCACGCCTCATACAGTTCACCTGGAGAAGATTTTTTTTTTCCACAAAACTGAGTTTCGCTTTAAGACATATAACCTGACCCTGTTTGCTATGTATATAAAATATATTATGCAACAGAGAGCTATTTGTAGAATTTACAGCTGTCACACATGTTGCTGACCGCAGATTACAGTCCTGAAATCTCAGACATTTTATTGCTATGGTTTAGGCAAAAGGCAGCTGCGGTATCAGATTCCTTGATGGAGTGAGCCGTGCTGTTATTGTGCTCAGGTGGGTGTGAGCTTAGTGTAGTATGTCACTTGTCCATGTCATCATCGATGTAGGTGTATACCTTGTTCATACCCTATTAAGATTCCTGAGTGTTGTTTTGCTAGTCATTTATTTTTATTGTCATTCAACTTTGGCGTACAGTTAGTAAGCATGTTTACAGCATTTGTATATACATGAGATTAACATATTTTTCAGGTCAAACAATCCTCAGGTAAGACCTCAAGAAAACTACACCCACACTAAAATATCTTAACACTAAAATTCTTAGATTAGGTGGAACATGGCAATTACCCATCCCTTACTTAATTACATAAGGTGAAAAAATAATTGGACACTGAAGAACAATAAAAACTTGAATGTAATCTGCTACAAAAATGTTCTTAGACATAGAATGCTCTAATGTTTATATTGGATCTGTCATTCTATTACATTAAAGCTTTAGTGTAGGAAGAAGCCATTTGAAACAATTATGTGCATTATCCAGGGACAGAAGAGTGTTTTTCGAGTATAGATTCGAGTAAATTTTAATACATTTTTAATCTTGAGTCTATATACAGTAGACTCCGAGAGTAAAATAAATGTATCTAAACTGCCGTTAGATAGTAGTGCTTCACGATTAATCGTTAAGAATCGAGATCTGGATTTTCCTCCCCTCGTGATCTTAACAATGCATTTTCCCGATCCTATGCACAGTTGTCTGCTCAAGCGACAGCTGTGAAAAAAAGAAAAGAAAAAGAAAACACAGACAGCCTGCCAAGCTTCACAACATTCCTCTGTCTGCTGAGCCAACCATAAACATTGTAACGTTTTGTTCTTTAGATCAAAGGGATGAACTTCGGCCTGTATATGAGGGAATTTTAACTACTTAAAGCGGGGGTCCACTCAAAAAAAAAAATATTAAAAGCCAGCAGCTAGAAATACTGCAGCTTCGGACTTTTAATAAATGGACACTCACCTGTCCAGGTTGCCCGTGATGTCGGCAGCCGAAGCTGATCAATTGATCGGCTCTCGGCTGCTGCCGCCGCCATCCTCGGTGAGGGAATCAGCAAGTGAAGCATTGCGGCTTCACTTGCCGGTTCCCTATTGCACAAGTCGGGCTGCGCGTCCTAACTGGTCCCCTCTGTGTTCTGGGACCTGTGTGTTTCCTAGAACACAGCAGAGGGGACATGAAGGGGCGTGATTCGGAAGTGTCTAATACAGGTATCTGCACCCCCTCCCCCCTGAAAGGGGCCAAATGTGACACCAAAGGGGGGAGGGTTCCGAAAAGCGGAGGTTCCATTTTTATGTGAACCTCCGCTTTAAAGTCTAAACCTTTTTCTGACATTTGTTTCAAGTTAAAATCATAATTTTTTGCTAGAAAATTGTTTGGAAGCCCCAAACATTTTTTGCTAAAATGTATATATTTTAGCAAAGACCCTAGAGAATAAAATGGTGGTTGTTGCAATATTTTATGTCACACTGTATTTGCGGAGCGGTATTTCAAATGCAATTTTTTTGGAAAAAATACAATATAATAAATAAAATAAAAAAATAAACAGTAAAGTTAGCCCAATTTTTTTGTATCATATGAAAGATGATGTTACACCATGAGAATCGTGATCTTTAGTCTAAGCAAAAAAATTGCGATTCTCATTTTGTCCAAACCGTGCAGCTCTTTGCATGTACAATGAACTGTGATTCAGGCAAAAATCTAAATAAAAGCTTATCTAATGATATGTATCCTGCATATCAACAATCAATGGGCCATAAACAAAACTTCTGTGTTTATGAACACTGAGTGCCACATTTCCTCTTGTGAAATCACACTCACCACATAATGTGACCCCTTAACTCAATACGACGGTCTTAATATGCTTTTGTATATTAACTCCAGCTCCACAGGGTAACTTCTTTTTTAAAAAAAATTAATTTGTTCATAAACTTGTGCCAATATATATTCTGCTACATATTTTGGTAAAAAAAATCCCATTGAGAGGATATTGATTGGTTTGTGCAAAAGTTATAGCGTCTACAAACTATGGGCTATATACTGTAATTTTTATTTCTTTATTCTAATACTAGTTATGGCGGAGATTAGCGACTTATAGTGAGACTGCGATAGTATGGAGGGAAATCTGACACTAACTGACCAGTGACACTAATACAGTGATCAGTGTTAAAAATATACACTGTCACTGTACTAATGTCACTGGCTGGGAAGGGGTTAAACAGCTAGGGCCTTCAAAGGGTTAAATGTGTGCCTAGCCAGTGTTTATGAGTGTACTGTGTGCTGCATTTACTAAGTGCAGGTTTTTAAAAACAGGGAAACAAAAACCGGTACATTCCCGCTGACAAGACAGAGCTCTGTATTGTTTACATTGACAAAGCTCTGGCCTGTCTCCCTCCTCACTGATCAGCGGGTGCCGGCGTTCACATATTAGCCAGCGCCCGCTGATCAGCTTGTGCCGTGAATAATCACAGCACAGGCAGCACGGCGGGAGCACACACGCGTGCCCTCTACCTGGTAGTGCTGGATCACCTACTATATACACAATCTGGCACAGAATCCGCCCTACTCCTACGTAAGGTAGTCGGCAAGCAGTTAACCACTTCCTGACCGGCGCGCGCCGATGTACGTCGGCGGAATGGCACGGGCAGGCATATTGGCATCCAGGTAGACCATTTTTAAGTGCCGCCCTGCCATCGCATGCATGCCGCTGGCAGCGTGCTCACGTTCCGGTCGGGACCCCCGTGAGTCCGGTCGTGGGTCCCGCGGACTCTATCGCCGCGAGCATACCAGCGATCGTCTCACGGGGCGGCTGAACGAGGAGATGCCGTTGTAAACAGAATCTCCCGTTCTGCCTAGCGACAAGTGACGCTGATCTCTGCTCCATGTGATTGGATCAGAGATCAGTGTTCACTAAAACAAAGCCCAGCCCCCCACAGTTAGTAACACGCCCCTAGGAACACTTAACCCCTACACTGCCACCCCCTGGTTAACCCCTTCACTGCCAGTGTCATTTAAACAGGAATCACTGCATTTGTATAGCAGTGATTGCTGTATAAATGACAATGGTCCCAAAAATGTGTCAAAAATGTCCCATGTGTCCGCCATAATGTCGCAGTCACAATAAAAATCGCTGATCGCCGCCATTACTAGTAAAAAAAAAAAATATTAATAAAAATGCTATAGGGGATAGTTTTATTTTGTAAACGATATAACTTTTGCGCAAACCAATCAATAATTGCTTATTGTGATTTTTTTTAATCAAAAATATGTAGAAGAATACGTATCGGCCTAAACTGAGGAAAAAACAGTTTTTTTTATATATTTTTGGGGGATATTTATTATAACAAAAAGTAAAAAATAATGACGCTCTATTTTTGTTTATAGCGCAAAAAATAAAAACAGCAGGGGTAATAAAATACCACCAAAAGAAAGCTCTATTTGTGGGAAAAAAAGGACGTCAATTTTGTTTGGGAGCCATGTCGCACGACCGCGCAATTGTCAGTTAAATTGATGCAGTGCCGAATCGCAAAAAGTGGTCTGGTCTTAAGCCAGCAAAATGGTCCGGTCTGAAAGTGGTTAAAGTATACCATTGATAGTTTTGCTAACAAAGATATGGATTTTCATTGGTAGTTTTAGATATAGGAAATTGCATATATATTTTTTATAAACATCAACCATAGTTACACAGTAGGTGAGTTTGAAAAAAAGGCACAAGGCCATCAAGTCCAACCTACGTGTACCATCTTTCAGCAAGTATCACTGACAGATAAACTGAAGATTTATAAATAGAATGACATTTCTGGGGGAAGACCAGCGCTAATCTGCGAAGGGTCAATTCTATGCTGTTAGCGCGAATTCCCTTAAGCCAATGAAAACAACTGCTGCCTCCAAAATTCAATTAAAGGTCCTCTAGCACCAAGATGGATTGTTCCTTCAAGAGTAGTCCCAGCTGAGATACTCCATCAGGATTAGCTGGAGCTGAGTTCTAGCTCTGACACAATTCCCCAGTGAGGGTCGCTAATCAGTGTAAGAGTGATGGTAGCTTCCATGTAATCACTCCAGGACGACAACACATGAAAAGGCCTGTGTCACCTTGGAACATTTTCCAATGCTTTGCTACAGTCATGATTTGGGAAACAGTCAAAGAAAAGGGCTGAAGTTTAATCAGTTAGGTGAATGTGAGTATTGATAATGGGGGAGCATTAGAAAAATACTATTGAATACCAACCAGAAAAATAAAATAATTGCACTTGCTGTCTTCCCTCTAAGCTGAGCAGCCTGTAAAATGTGTTGGGTAGGACAGTTTTTAATCGTTGGATGACATTTTTGTACTTCAGGATGGAGACCTTTTTCAGTTTTTGCTTCTAAGCCGCTATTAATATTTAGGGAAGAGCCAAAGCAAGATAAATATTACCATTACATATGGATATAAAAGTGGCTTCTGCCCTATTAATAATTTTTATTGCATATAACAGATGAACCTATACTGAAGATTTTATTGTTCCCAGCAGGTAGAAATGGGATTGGAAAGAGAAGAAGAATAGATTTATGTCATTGTGAAGGTACTTGTGTCCATGACATGCAGAGAAGATGATGTCTCTATCACAGTTCTACTTCAGCATTAGGTTTGAAATAATAAATTGGTCTATCAGACCACATTATCTTTATCTGGGAGCCCCAATCTGGAAAAAAAATAAAAGTCAGCAGCTACAAATACTGTAGCTGCTGACTTTTTAATATAAGGACACTTACCTGTCCAGGGATCCCACGATGTTGGCACCCCAAGCCTATTCGTCAGTTGGCTTCAGGTGCAGGCTCCAGCATTGTAAGTAAGGGAAGCCAGTAGTGAAGCCTTCAGGCTTCACAGCCAGTTTCCTAATGTGCATGCACGAGTCATGCTGGGCTTTTAGAATGGTCCCTCCATCTACTGGGACCTGTGTGTGTCCGAGAAGGCAGCAGGAGGAAGAAGGCGGGGCCAAAAATCCTCGTAGATTGCCGCGGCAATCTTACCCAGAAGTGGGAGCAGGTACCTGTCAAAACCAAGTACCTCCCCAATAAGTGCCAAATGTGGTAGTGGGGGGGTTGGCAAACAATCAGAGCTTCCCCTTTTCGGTACAAATCAAAGGGGGAATAGAGATTCGCTGTCCAAGGACCACGGCTAGGGAACGCTCTACCAACCAACAGCCGCTTGGAAGAAAACTACCAGGTCTTCAGGAAAAAATTCAAGACCTTCCTCTTCTAGAAGCTGGACAACAAAGCTCTTCACAGCGCCTTGAGGCGATTCAGTTCGCATTGTGCGCTATACAAATTATTAATTCATTCATTCATTCCCCTTTTGGGGGGAGACCTGCTTTAATGCAGGCAGAAATAAATAGCAATCTGTCTTTCATTCAACCACTGGGAACGAAGACTGAGAAAACAATGACTAACTTCCCTTCTTCTCAAGCAACTGTGCTCACATGGGGGTAGGGAGTCAGTTTTTGTTTTATGTTTTGGATAGGGAATATAAACTCCTAAATTATTTTCTGTGTCCTATTGGGGTGATTTCCTTTCACCTCCCTTTCTGTAGATGCAACTGGAAAAGAGTTAATTTATCCTTTTCAATCATTTTTATTGATATTTCATATAGAAAGGAAGAATTACAGTCAAGGAGATATAATATTTACAATAATGGTCAAAAATATTTGCAAATATCCTACAAATATAGCATAACTAAGCAACCATTACAAATAAATTAAATTCTCAGAATAATATAAATTCGAGAAATATAACTCAAAATTAAAGGAATAAAGAAATACATAAAAAAAGGGGGGGGGGGCGGAGAGTATATGGTATACAATATAATATTAATTCACAAACAATTTGATAAATAATCTATCCAAGGTTTCCATGTGTCATCAAAAGATCTTTGTTTATCCAGTAAAATTGCTGCAAGATGTTTACATTGACCATTATAAATGACAATTTATTTTTAACTAACTGAATGGGAACAGAGGGAGATTTCCAAGATTTGGCTTTTGCAATTCTAGAAGTGGTAAAAAGAGTTGATTTAAAGCAGCTCATCCATTCGAATGGGATGCTACCAACATGCACTATATTTTGTAATGCAACGTTTCCCAACACATGGCCAATGTGTTACCATGTGTTGTGCTTCAATGCAGGTGTGTTGGGGTGCCATTAGGAGAGAAAGGCACTGCAGTACAAACAATGTGCACAGTGTGCATTCTCATACACTGCGCTAATATACGTTTTGTCGCAGTGTAATGGACTGCACCCAGCCTCAGTGTCTTGTTTGCTTGGAACACAGTTTTTTGTTCCGCATTTAGTTCTAGTGCTAGTGTTGCTTTAAATATCTCAACCACTTGCCTACCAGGCCAATTCTGAAACTTCTCTCATACATAAAAAATTGTTTTTTTTACTTTTTACTTAGAACCCTTTTTTTGTTTTGTTTTGTTTTTAGCAGAGGCCTTAACGAATAAAATAGCGGTCGTTGCAATTTTTTGTCACACGGTTTTTGCGCAGTGATTTTTCAAACGCAATATTTTTTTGTAAAAAATCCCATTTATAGAGTTAAAAAAAAAAAACACATTATATAACCCCATGTCCTTCTATAAAATTATGATATTATTATAGTTAGATAGTAGGTGAGGTTGAAAAATTACACAAGTCCATCAAGTCCAACCTATGTGTGTGATTATATGTCAGTATTACCTTGTATATCCCTGTATGTTGTGGTCGTTCAGGTGCTTATCTAATAGTTTCTTGAAACGATCGATGATCCCCGCTGAGACCACTGCCTGTGGAAGGGAATTCCACATCCTTGCCGCTCTTACAGTAAAGAACCCTCTATGTAGTTTAAGGTTAAACGTCTTTTCTTCTAATTTTATTATTATTATTATACGGGATTTATATAGCGCCAACAGTTTGAGAGCTTAACAAAATTAAGGTAGATGTTATAGTTACATTACAATTTGGTACAAGAGGAATCAGAGGGCCCTGCTCATTAGAGCTTACAATCTAATAGGGAGGGTCAATTGATACAAAAGGTAATAGCTGTGGGGGATGAGCTGATGGAGACCGTAAAACAGTGTATTAGTTAGAAGCAGGCTAGGCTTATTTAAAGAGAAGGGTTTTCAGAGATCGTCTGAAGATGGGTAGATTAGGGGACAGTCAGACATATTGGGGTAGGGAATTCCAAAGGATGGGAGAAGCTCTGAAGAAATCCTGGAGGCGGGCATGGGAGGAGGTGACAAGGGAGCTAGAGAGCAGGAGGTCTTGGGAGGACCAAAGAGAGCGGCTTGGTTGGTATTATGAGACCAGGTTAGTTATGTAGCTAGAGGCAGAGTTATGGATGGTTTTTTAAATTATTGTTAGTACTTTAAATTTTATTTGTTGGGTGAGTGGAAGCCAGTGGAGGGATTGGCAGAGTGGGGTGGAGGACACTGAACGGTTGGTAAGGTAGATGAGTCTTGCAGCAGCATTCATTATGGAAGGGGGCATAATCTATGTAAAGGTAATCCAATGAGGAGGGAGTTGCAGTAGTCGAGGCGAGAGATAACCAGGGAGTGAATTAGAAGCTTGGTGGTGTCATTGGTTAAAAAGGGGTGTATTCTAGAAATGTTAAGGCTGCATGATTTGGACAGGGATTGGATGTGGGCCTGAAAGGACAGTTAAGAGGCTGGGGTTACCTCTAGAACCCTGGCATGTGGGGGCGGACTGATAGTTGTACCATTGATCTTGAGAGAGAAGTCAGGGGAAGGGGGACATGGGGGAGTAAATATTATGAGCTTGGTTTTAGATTCAGTTTGAGGAAGTGGTTTCACATCCAGGCTGATATGGCTGTTAGTAAATCAGTGATCCGTGAGACTGATGGGGTGAGCTGAGGGGTAGAGAGATAGATTTGGGTGTCATCGGCATATAAATCATACCGGAAGCCTTGGGAGGCTATCAGTAGATCGAGCATAGTAGAGTTCCGAGGACAGAACCTTGGGAGACCCCAACAGTAAGAGGTGTTGGAGAAGAGGAAGTGGAGTTGTAAGTGACACTGAAGGTGCAGTGAGATAGGTAAGATTCGAACCAATGGAGAATGCAGTCATAGAGACCAAGCAAATTTAGTTTTTTGAGGAGAAGGGTTTCGTCAACTGTATCAAAGGCAGCGGAGAGGTCCAAGAGTAGGGGTACAGAATAATGACTGTTGGTTTTGGCTGTTAGTAAGTCGTTTGCGAGTTTTATTAGAGCAGTTTCTGTGGAGTGCTGTGGACAAAATCCAGGCTGAAGGGGACCAAGAAGGTTTTTCTGAATGAGGTGGCCGCTCAGTCAGTTGTAGACTAAATGTTCAAGGAGTTTAGAGGCAAAATGGAGAAAGGAGTAGGGTCTTAGGTTGTTAAGATTGGTGGGGTCCAGTGAGGCCTTTTTTGGAATGGGAATGACTAGCACATGTTTTAAAAGGTTGGGAAAGATGTTAGTAGAGAGAGAGAGAGGTTGAAGATATGAGTTAAAGAGTGTAGGATAGAGCCAGAGGGTGACCGTAGTATTTGAGAAGGAACAGGGTCCAGGGGGCAAAATCTAGCACGCTCGTGCAATGGCGCCAAACTATGGTACTTAAAAATCTCCATAGGCGAAGTTCACACCACATGCAGTCCAGTGCATTTATTTTCTGCATCAAAAATGCATGGATAGTAGGTTAAATGATTTTCAATGGCGTTGTTTACACCAGTGTGGTCAGTTCCAGTGCGTTCCAATTCCAGAAAAAAGTAGAACATACTGCATTTTTTGCATTTAATGCATTGAAAACGCACTGGAACACACCTAAACACACCAAAAACAAACTGGAACACACATGTCCTTATTTAAATTTAAGAAAAAAAGGGGGGGGGGAAATGCACTGGGCTGCTTCAAAAACGCACCAAAAAAACGCATAAAAATGCACTGGAACACATCAAAAATGCACATGCAGAAATGCATCTGGAACACATCCGGACTGCGTTTCTTTGATGTGAGTTGGCCCTAAAAATGTATTATTTATTATTAGTATTATTTTGTTCCATTTTTTAAAATGTTTACACTGTCCCTTAAAAAAACATTTTTGATCACTTTTATTGCTATTGCAAAAAACTTCCTTTACGATAGCAATGCAGCGTGACAGATCCGCTTTACGGAGCAATCTGGGGTCTATAAGAAAAACATTTTTGATCTTTTGCATCATGATGTTGCTCAGGTCCTCCAAGGCCGGATGGGTCCCGGGCTTCAACAATCAGTCAGGTAAGCCTAGGAACCAATGGGAAGTGGAGGGAAGGGGGCGCCCCTCCTACCGCTTCTAAAAGTAATTCAGTGGCAAATTCGGCAATAGCAATTATGGCAAACTGCTACACCCATAACCCCGGTATTGCACTTGCCAACCAGGACGTCATTTGTCTATGGCCCAGTCGGCAAGTAGCTTCTCTACTTCTATGCTCCCTGCGTATATTATCAGTTTGAATCCTAACAATCGCACGCTAAACCGCAGCAAAAAAAATAAAAAATAGCCCTAATTAGTGTGTCTTTATAAATGAATCCAGCTGTTTATGAGTCTCAATCACAGCAAATAGAGAGAGCGTGACACATGAATGGTTCACTTCACATGTACAATGTCTGCAGTGCCTAAGGGCTGAGTAACCTGGGCCTCCTGAGAATATGCAAGAAAAGCTCCAAAAAATGGTGAAAAATGAGCCGGTCTAAGCGAGTTACAAGAAACGTGATTAAACTACCAGACTGAAATTACCCGGAATCAAGTGTAAGGGGATACTGAGGCGGCTCTGCTTCTGGCAGATAAAGTGACAGTAAAGACAAAAAAAGGTCACAAGAAGGATTATAAGAATGTAGACAATGTAGTGTGTCACATGACATGGACATAGGCAGAACGTTCCTGGACTTCCCATCACACAAATATTTGCTCCAAGGTAATTTCGTTTTGTTACATAAAGTATATTAAAAAAAAAAAAGGTTCGTGACTGGGAATTACAGGTGTTATCCTGTGATGATGCCATTAAGGTGGAATGCACTTAACAAACAAATTGCTAAGAGACTTGTTAAAATGTGATTTGAAGTATCCTATAATATTAATGAGTGGGTTGGTTCGGTTGTTCCAACCTTGGATTGAAACTGGGTAGTGCATCAAGCAGATGTAGTGTACATGGCTGATTATTGAGAAACAGGCATGTTGCTAGGGCTCTTGTATACCCAGGCAGTGCCAGGACAAGGTCATCCAGCGCCCAGGGCAAAGATGCCAAACTACGCCCAACCTCTCTTTCCTTAGGTTTAGCAGGGTTGTTGCTGTCACTTCTCCTGTCGGCCTTGTGACAGAAGCACTTCAATAAGCCAATTGCACCCAGGGCAGCCACCCCTTCTGCCCACCCCTTGTCCCGGCTCTGTACCCCAGGCACTCCCATGCACCCCACCTTGTGAGAAAAGCTCTTCCAAGCCTGATTGCAGCCAGCCGTAGATTACTATTAGCCCTTGTACACACGGTCGGAGAATCCGTCGGAATGTGTCCTATCGGACCGCTTTGTCGGATATTCCGACTGTGTGTCGTATGCATCGGACTGTTTCCGTCGGAATATCCGTCGGACCCAATTTTCCAACTTGTTGGAAATATTTTCTGACAAACTGGTCCGATCGGACATACTCCGATCATGTGTAGAGAATTTTGATTGGACAAAGTGCCACGCATGCTCAGATCAAATTCCTACATCAAAGCTATTGGCTACTAGCGTGAACGTAGTCCCGTCGTAACGAAATAACGGCATCATGTTCTGAACGATCGGATTTTCCGACAACTTGGTCCGACCATGTGTATGTAACAGTTTCGAACACAATCCGTCGGACAAAATCCAACGGATTTGGTTGGCAGAATGTCTGACCGTGTGTACAAGAGCTTAGAAGTGATCTGCTGCTACACAAATCAGTTCTTTACTACCCATAGCCAGACACCCCCCCCCCCCCCCCCCAATAAAAAGAAAAATGTAAAAAAAAGGGGGTAACAAATAGAAAAATAACTAAATATCTAATCAGTATGTGCATTTAAATATACTGTATATGAGTTATTAAAAACAAATAAAAGTTAATCCCCATGGTGTAATAATGATGTAGGATGGTCTGGATGACACTGTGTTCACCATGCAAGCATCAAAGCTTAGGTAAGTGAATGCAATGTCATTCAAATGTGAGCAATTGCAAACATGCGAAAAAGTCACTGTCATGCTAGCTTGTGCCAACCCAGCTTACATAGTTAGGTTGAAAAAAGACACAAGTCCATCTAGATAAAAAATAAATAAATCATACAATCCCATATACACAATCCTTCACCCACAGCTGATCCAGAGGAAGGCAAAAAAAAACAGCAGAGCATGATCCAATTTGCTACAGCAGGGGAAAAAATCCTTCCTGATCCCCCGAGAGGCAATCGGATGTTCCCCGGATCAACTTTACCTATAAATGTTAGTACCCATTTATATTATGTACATTTAGGAAAGAATCCATGCCTTTTTTAAAACAATCTACTGAGCTGACCAGAATGACCTCTGGAGGTAGTCTATTCCACATTTTCACAGCTTATTATGAAAAAACCTTTCCGTATTTGGAGATTAAATATTTTTTCCTCTAGATGTAAAGAGCTCCCCCGTGTCCTCTGTGATGACCTTAAAGTGAATAACTCAAGACCAAGTTCACTATATGGACCCCTTATGTATTTGTACATGTTGATCACATCCCCCCTTAATCTTCTCTTCTCAAGAGAGACTAAGATCAGTTCCTGATCTTTCCTCATACTGTAGCTGAGCTCCTCCATGCCTCTTATCAGTTTGATTGCCCTTCTCTGCACTTTCTCCTGTTCCCCGATATCCTTTTTGAGAACTGGTGCCCAAAACTGAACTGCATATTGCAGATGAGGTCTTACTAAGAATTTGTACAGGGGCAAAATGATATCTCTCTCTCTGGAGTCCATACCTCTCTTAATACAAGAAACAACTTTGCTCACTTTGGAAAACACAGCTTGGCATTGCATGTTATTATTGAGCTTATGATCTACCAAAATCCCCAGATCGTTCTCCACTGTGTATTCCCCCAGTTGTTCTCCCCCTAGTATGTATGATGCATGCATATTCTTAGCCCCTCAAGTGCATAACTTTACATTTATCAACATTAAGGCTCTGTTCACACCTAGGCATTTTGCTTTCAGGCAGAAAGTCGCATGATATTTGCTGCAATTTTGCCACGATTTTGTACAGGTCAAAAGGTCGCCAATATAAAAAGCAGGAAACGCTTGTAATCTGCCAAAAAAGAAGCTCCTGCTCTTTTTTGAGCTTCAGGCGTTTTGCTTCAGATGACAAAACGCTCACATGTGAACAGGGGATATTGAAATTAATGGGATTTGTCTTGTTGGGCGTTTTTAGAGCTGAGGCTTACAACAAAAAAAATCCAAAAATGCCTAGGTGTGAACAGAGCCTTAACCTCATTTGCCACTTAATTGCCCAATTAGACAGTGCATTGAGGTCAGCTTGTAAATTGGAGACATCCTGTAAGGATGTTAATCCATTGCATAGCTTGGTGTCATCTACAAAGAAATTGTACTTTTAATCCCAGACCCTATAATATTTATAAAGCTATTAAAAAGTAAGGGTCCCAACACTGAACCTTGGGGTACACCACTGATAACCTTAGACCATTCAGAGTAAGAATTATTAACCACTACTCTCTGAATTCTGTCTTTCTATCCATTTACAAATTAATCTTTCCAAGCCTGTAGACTTTACCTTCCACATTAGCCATGTATGGGGAACTGTGTCAAATGCTTTTGCAAAATTCAAATATACCACATTCACAGCCACCCCTCTGTCCAAGGTCTTACTTACCTACTCATTTTATCTACCTACATATTTTTTTTCCAGCAAGAACTCACCTATGTGGTCTTTTATTCAACTCTCCAGTATCTTCCCGATTATAGAAGTTAAACTAACATGTCTATAGTTACTTGGTAAAGACTTCGATAGCATTTTAAATATGGGCACCACATTGGCCCTACGCCAATCCAGTGGTACCATTCCAGTCTTTATTTTGTCTAAATATTTCGGGACCATATCACTTTTGAGCCATTGTGGATCATTTGGGGCTGTGCCATTACCACCCTCATTATGGACATGAGCTCCCCATGCTCCTTTGTATACACAGAGCTGAAATGAGCTTTCTCTTTGTCCCCAGGCACCCACTCTAGATTATTTTGTAAAGGGCCTACATGCTCAGACCTGACCTTTTTACTATTAATATATTTGAAGTATTTTGGGGGGCTTGTCCTACTTTTTTGCAGTCTGTTGTGTGTTTTGAATTTTTGCACCCTTGGTTTTCCTTTTTACATATTCTGATATATTCTTTGTAGCATTTAAACATTGATAGTGTTCCTTCATTTTATATTTATTTAAAATTATTTTCTTATTATTTATAGCCATTTTAACTTTGGCCATAAGCTACATAGGTTTTATTTTTAGCCTTTTAACCACTTTCAGACCGGACCATTTTGCTGGTCAATGACCAGAGGTCTTTTTACAATTTGGCACTGCGCTGCTTTAACTGGTAATTGCGCGGTCATGCAATGTTGTACCCAAACTAAATTTGCGTCCTTTTTTTCCCACAAATAGAGCTTTCTTTTAAAGGTATTTGACTGACTCTGCGATTTTTATTTTTTGCGATATAAACATAAAAAGACCGCAAATTTTGAAAAAAAATGATATTTCTACTTTTTGTTATTAGAAAAATCCAATAAACTCAATTTTAGTCATACATTTAGGCCAAAATGTATTCAGCCACATGTCTTTGGTAAAAAAAAAGTCAATAACTGTATATTTATTGGTTTGCGCAAAAGTTGTCACATCTACAAACTAAGGTACGTTTTCTGGAATTTACGCAGCTTTTAGTTTATGACTGCCTATCTCATTTCTTGAGGTGCTAAAATGGCAGGGCAGTACAAAACCCCCCCAAATGACCCCATTTTGGAAAGTAGACACCCTAAGGAAATTGATAAGAGGCATGTTGAGCCCATTGAATATTTTATTTTTTTGCCTCAAGCGATTGAATAATGACAAAGTTGTCACTAAATGATATATTGCTCACACATGCCATGGTTATATGTAGAATTGTACCCCAAAATACATTCTGCTGCTTCTCCTGAGTACGGGGATACCACATGTGGTCGACTTTTTGGAAGCCTAGCCGCGTACGGGGCCCCCGAAAACCAAGCACCGCCTTCAGGATTTCTAAGGGCATACATTTGTAATTTCACTCCTCACTAACTATCACAGTTTTGAAGGCCATAAAATGCCAAGATGGCACAAAACACCCACAAATGACCCCATTTTAGAAAGTAGACACCCCAAGCTATTTGCTGAGAGGCATGTTAAGTCCATGGAATATTTTATATTTTGCCACAAGTTGCGGGAATATTACAAACTTTTTTTTTTTTTTCACAAAGTTGTCACTAAATGATATATTGCTCACACATGCCATGGGCATATGTGAAATGACACCCCAAAATAAATTCTGCTACTTCTCCTGAGTATGGGGATACCACATGTGTGGGATTTTTTGGGAGCCTAGCCGCGTACGGGGCCCCGAAAACCAAGCACCGCCTTCAGGATTTCTAAGGGTGTAAATTTTTGATTTTACTCCTCACTAACTATCGCAGTTTTGAAGGCCATAAAATGCCAAGATGGCACAAACCCCCCCCCCCCCAATGACCCCATTTTGGAAAGTAGACACCCCTAAATTTAGGGGTACACTAGTGAGACTCACAGGTAAAAAAGCACCAAGGCTGTCAGCGACTGTATCAAAACGCTACAAAAAAACTGTTAGCGATCGCAGGGATCAGGCCTGACTCTGCGAACGCTGCAGTTATGTGTGTTGTGTTTTGTAAGTGACAGTGATCGATCGATACTGCACTTGGGTGGGCTGGGCTGGGCTTGGCGGAGGGGCTAAACGCAGGTGCTAGCAGGTATCTGGGCTGATCCCGCTAACAATGCGTTTTGGGAAACCTAAACTGCTGGCAACACTAATATAGATCTGATCAGATACTATATTACTAAGGGAGGTGTATGCTTTGTGCGTGGGTGTTAGCGGTACTGGCACTAACCTGACGCTGCCTGGGGCGACGCAGACCTTATCTGACCCTCAAACTTATATCAGCCGCCGGGTGATCAGGGAGTCAAACATTTATTAGGTAATAAATGGCGGGTGCCCTGAAACTATAAAAAAATAACTAACCAACCAGCGTCACCTGTAACAGTTATATGGTGATCACTGGTGAAAGGGTTAACTAGGGGGCAATCAGGGGGCTTTATGCGGTAGTATATGGGGGTCCCTGGCGCTATAAAAAGCTGCGGCGAACCTAAATACCTACCTGCCTAACTAGCGTCACCTGTGACACTAATACAGCGATCAGAAAAAAAATCGCTTATTAGGCTGGGTTCACACTGGAGCGATGCGGGAACGCCACGAATCCGCGGCGGGTTCCCGCATCACACTGCCCTATGCGAACTGCTGGGAGTGTCAGTGAAATGCTAATGACACCCCCAGTTCAGTTTGCATATCGCAGTGCGATCTGCAAACTCGGACAGGAATCGGATCGCATGGTGTGAACACCCATGCGATCCGA
Organism: Lithobates pipiens; assembly: GCF_037356315.1. Classification (NCBI taxonomy): domain Eukaryota; kingdom Metazoa; phylum Chordata; class Amphibia; order Anura; family Ranidae; genus Lithobates; species Lithobates pipiens. Next base: position 1,198,691 of record NW_027507787.1, on the reverse strand, counting down.
TTCTGCTGCGGACCAAAAAAAGGGTCCCGTGCGAGTTTGCGGCGGGTGCGGCGAGTGCGATGCGAATTCAGCCATACTATCTGTATGGCTGAACTCGAATCGCACAGAGATCGGATGTGATTTGCACTGCAGTGCGGTGCGAATCACATCCGTTCTCATAAACCGCTGCAATGTGAACCCAGCCTTAGTGACACTGGCGACGGGGGGTGATCACGGGGTTAAACCTTTATTGGGGGGGTTAGGGGGGTACCCTAGAACTAAAGGAGGCTAACCCTAACTGCCCTAACAGTTATTACAGTCACAAATGACACCAATGCAAAAAAAATAAAATGCAATTGGTGTCACTGTGACAGGGGGTGCAGGGGTGATTGGGGGGGTGATCGGGGGGTCAAGGGGGGGTGAGAGTGTGCCTGGCATGTTCTACTGTATTGTGTAGTGTTGGTGCAACTCACCGATCCTCTCTCCTCGGTGCCGGAACGAAAATACCGTCACGGAGGAGAGATTACATCACTTCCTCTGCCTGTGTTTACATTACAGGAGAGGAAGTGATGTCACGCTGCACTTCCATTCGTCAGGAGCGATCGCGAGGGGGTGGCCATGAACGAATGGCCGCCCCCTCATCCCGGATCGCTCCTGAACGGATTCCGACCGCCGCTGGCACCAGGGGGGGGGGGGGGCCCGATCGGGCCCCCCACCAGCGGGAAGGCAGGGACGTACAGGTACGCCCATATGCCTGCCCGTGCCATTCTGTCGACGTACATCGTCGTGCGGCGGTCGGCAACTGGTTGAAGTGGAAGTAAACTCCCCTATTGTTTTCAGGCAAGGAAGCTGCCATCTTTGCCTCTGTTTAATCTTCAACTGCTATGGTGCTGCACATGTGATTCGTTATGACACCAGCCATTGGATGGTTTGATAGTTTGGCTGAGAGCACAACCAATGTGCAGTTATCATTCCCGGTATGCCTTTTTTTTTTAACTGTTTAAATCGATGGGTTTACTTCCACTTTAAACGTATTGCCCATGGGAATATACTTTGCAGTGATTTCGAATACAGTCTTTTTTGAAGAATTCCCATTTTTGTTCATTTATGTCAATATTCCCTCCCAGTCTAAGTCCTGGAGAGCAGCCCTCATCCTTGGAAAATTTCCTCTTAAAGTTAAGTGTTTTTTAATCTTTCCCGTATGTGTTTGCTGCTTACAGCTAACATTAAATGAAATCATGTTATGGTCACTGCTACCCAGATGTTCTTTTACATGAATATTAGGCTTAGGCTTGGTTCACATTACTGCCACCTGAAAGTTGCGTGACTTCCTGGTGACTTGATGCGACTTGAGCACTACTTTGATGCAACTTTGAAGCTTCCCGTAATGTCAGGTCCAAATCACATCCATATACTGTAGATGAGGATTGAGGATTTAACTTGGAGGTGACTTCCATTAAAGTCTATGGGCACAAAATGGATAGAAGTTGTCTTAAAATAGAACAGGGACATTTTCTAAAGCCGTAGCGACTTCAGTAGTGCTAATTAAGACAGCTCTCATTGATTAACATGGAATTTCACATGCCATGTGACTCTGTGTCTCACAAGTCAGATCCCAAGTTACGACAGTGTGAGCCAAGCCCCAATCTTATCATAGGGTTACGTTAACAATTTACACAAGTTGTTTTCTCCTGCATGTACCAAAAAACAAAACCTAGGCTATATGTGTATGCTTACTTAGGTAACACTCTTTAAAAGGGTAAAACTTTGAATAAAAAAAAATAAAAAAATAATCCCTTACACCCAGGCCTCTGAAACATTTGCCTAAGTGTGGATAATGTTATCAGGCCTCACTGGGAATCCTGGGATAGAGGAGGATTCCAAATATTATTAAAAACTTGGATCCTGCATGATGCTGGATCATCTTCTCATGAGATTAGGATCCATGGCTTCCCTAGGATGGCTTCATTAGGATCCATGGCTTCCCTAGGATGCAGTGGTGAAGCTCAGAGATGTCACTCTCCTGCCAGAAGTCACATTTAGGGGAGTTTTATTTTTACTTTTTTGGTCTAATGTATTATCCCTTTTTTTGTTCTAGTTAACTTTTTTGTTTGTGGAGTAAGGAGCTGTAAATAAAATAAAACACGGTCTGATTTAAGGAGATCCATGTACAAAAGTGTGAATGCAAAATTGACTTTGGAGGGGGTACTGATATCCATCATGAACATTATTTCCCTTTCATTTTATACTTTTAAACTGTAAAACTTTACCTATATTATTTTTTTTTTATACTATGTACACTAATTTTATTCAACGAAAATGGAATTAATATTTCGTACTAAAAATATAAAATATGGGTGTAAGCAAATATTTTTTTACATTTTCTTCTGTTTTATCCTGTCATTTCTTTTAGTTAGCATGTTTTATTCTAAATAAAAAAATTTTTTTTTACATTTAATTCAAATAATTTTTGGAGGCAGTACTGATAGCCATGGTAACTATTTCTACCTTTAAATAATAGAGTACACTTTTATACTAGATAAATTGTTTTTATGTTATATTATATGCTTTCAACTTTATTTACTGTATATATACAGTATAGTTATTAATAAAAAGTATCCCAATTTGACCTTTGAAAAATACAGGGTATTACTCAATGCCTGAAAAAACAAAAACAATTATTTTATTCCAAATGGTAACCTTTTCAACCTTTTTTTTTTTCTTTTTTACAATTTGGGAACTTTAGTTATTTTCTCTGTCCCTGCCTGCAATGGATATTGTTTTTACACAAAAATTATCAGTAGCAACGGTGTTTTCTTTTCAGTATCTATCTACTTTATACTGCGTCAATGAAACGTTGAAAGTCACTCCCACAGTTCCTCATTATATTTTTATCTAACTTGCTAAGAAAAGGAGAATTGTATTCAAGTCTCTATTTATAGTTAGAGAAAGTTCAGCTAATGTCATGTGGCAATGACAATTTATCAAAAAGATCTACAGTTACCAAGACATCATATGACGAAATGAATAAAAAGGGTGTCTAACTATGGCCAATCTTGGAAAGCTAATTTTAAGAACTTTGTCATGAAACTGAATCATTTTATTATGGGAAGTTACAGTTTTGCTCAAAAGTTTCCATACCCTGGCAGAAATTGTGAAATGTTGGCATCGATACTAAAAACATGACTGATCATGCCAAAAACTGTCTTTTATTTAAGGAACGTGATCAAATGAAGTAATTTATGTTGTTTGACTCCTTTTACATTACAATGATAACAGAAATCACCCAAATGTCCCGATCAAAAGTTTACATATCCTGGAATGTTTGGTCTTGGTACAGACACATATGGTGACCCACACAGGTTAAAATGTCAATTAAAGGTTCATTTTCCATATCTGTGGCTTTTTAAATTGCAATTAGTGTCTGCGTATAAATAGTCAATGAGTTTGTTAGCTTTCACATGGATGTATTGAGCAGGCTAGATACTGAGCCATGCATGGGGAGCAGAAAATAACTATCAAAAGATGCGAGTAACAAGGTAAGTGTCACGTATCAGATAAGACCAGAACTGTGTGGACTGCACAGAGGAAACCAGAAACACATGTAAGTGAAAAATAATGGTGTTTATTTACATAGGTGAAAAGTAAGTGAATATAATAGTGCACAACCAACCCAAAACCACAAACAACAATGATATATACAAATATTGGGGAATACCAGAATTGTAACAAAAGCCAGGCCGAGGTCATACACAGGGGGGTCAGCAGATGGGTAAGGATGGGGAACCAACAGGACAGGGCGAGGAGAGATGGATGGATGGCAAACAGGAGGGACAGGTCCAGGATGGGGTCAGATACAGGCTCAAGGTCAAGATAGCAGGCTCAAGGTCAGGATCCAGGGAGAAAGATACCAAGGCAAGCATGTGTGGGCTTGCCGGGTATTTATAAGACTACATTAATTGTCCTCAAGTAACACCTGAGTGCAGGAAGTGTTGCCTGCTCCCTACTGCCAGGATCCATCCGCTGGTGGATGCTAGTACTGCGGCCCAATGATGACATAACACCAGCAGGGAAAGTCTCTCCTGACAGTTACAAACTGCCAGGAGACACCTGCTGGTGGACCTCAGTACTGCATGCCAAATGATGGATCTTACCAGCAGACGGACCCTTTCCTGACAGTACCCCCCCTCAAAGGAGCGGCCTCCGGACGCTCCAATTGGCTGAAATTGTCCATAGTCTATGGCGTCAAACAGAACACTGGATGGGGGTATATCAGGCTGTGCAACAGGCTCTTCAGGCAGGGCATCAAGGCAGACAGAGGGCTCCAGGTCATCGGCATGGTCCGGGTTGTCGGACTGGGCAGCAGTCACCTTGAACTGGGAGACAGGCACATCAGGCTGGGCAGCCGGCACAGGAGCTTCAAGATGGACAGCGGGCACAGGAGCTTCAAGCTGGACAGCGCGCACAGGCACCTCAGGCTGGACAGCAGACAGGAACACCTCGGGCTGGACAGCAGACAGGAAAACATTGGACCGGGGAGCTGGCGCATCGGATCGGAAGGCAGGCAGCGGCACGTCAGGCTGGAAGGCCGGGACATCAGACTGGAAGGCATCAGACTGGAAGGCCGGGACATCAGACTGGAATGCCGGGACATCAGACTGGAAGGCATCAGACTGGAAGGCCGGGACATCATACTGGAAGGCATCAGACTGGAAGGCCAGGACATCAGACTGGAAGGCCGGGACATCAGACTGGAAGGCATCAGACTGGAAGGCCGGGACATCAGACTGGAAGGCATCAGACTGGAAGGCCGGGACATCAGACTGGAAGGCATCAGACTGGAAGGCCGGGACATCAGACTGGAAGGCATCAGACTGGAAGGCCGGGGCATCAGATTGGAAGGCATCAGACTGGAGGGACAGCAGCAGCACATCAGACTGGAAGGCTGGGAGGTCAGGCTGGACAGCAGGCACTGGGATGTCAGGCACATCAGACTGGGGCACAGGAACTTCAGGCGGAGACACTGGCTGGATAGCAGGCAGATGTTTGGCAGAATCAGGTGGGTAATCAGGTTCAGCTGGCATGCAGGCAGACTGGAGCAGGTTGCCATTTCAGCAAAGCAACCTGAACCAAGATGGTTCCTCTGTGTAGCCACTTCTGGTCAGGGATGGCCTTGGTATTCTGTCATGTATCAGATAAGACCAGAACTGTGTGGACTGCACAGAGGAAACCAGAAACACATGTAAGTGAAAAATAATGGTGTTTATTTACATAGGTGAAAAGTAAGTGAATATAATAGTGCACAACCAACCCAAAACCACAAACAACAATGATATATACAAATATTGGGGAATACCAGAATCGGAACAAAAGCCAGGCCGAGGTCATACACAGGGATGGGTAAGGATGGGGAACCAACAGGACAGGGCGAGGACAGATGGATGGATGGGCTGTAGAGCAGGGATCCAAGGCAAACAGGAGGGACAGGTCCAGGATGGGGTCAGATACAGGCTCAAGGTCAGGATAGCAGGCTCAAGGTCAGGATCCAGGGAGAAAGATACCAAGGCAAGCATGTGTGGGCTTGCCAGGTAGTTATAAGACTGCAGGAAGTGTTGCCTGCTCCCTACTGCCAGGATCCATCCGCTGGTGGATGCTAGTACTGCGGCCCAATGGTGACATAACACCAGCAGGGAAAGTCTCTCCCGACAGTTACAAACTGCCAGGAGACACCTGCTGGTGGACCTCAGTACTGCATGCCAAATGATGGATCTTACCAGCGGACGGACCCTTTCCTGACAGTAAGTGAACTTTAAAAAGATGTAAAAGGCCAGTCAGTTTTATTGTGCTCCTTTTTCCAGAACAGTCTGTATTTCTTCTGAAGTTACTTATGGGTTTTTCTCTGATCCTGTAGAATTCCTCTGGCACTTGTGCCTGCAATCTTTCTTGGTCTACCTGACCTTGGCTTGGTATCAAGAGAACCAGAATTTTCCACTTCTAATAAGTAATTGAACAGTATTGACTGGCATATCCAAGGCTTTGGATATGTTTTTATATCCTTTTCCATCTTTATAAAGTTCCCTTGTTATACAGGTCTTTTGACAGTTCTTTTCTGTTCCCCATGGCTAAGTATGTAGTCTGCACAGTGCATTCACAAGAGAGCTAACAAACACATTGACTATTTATACACAGATACTAATTGCAATTTAAAAAGCCACAGACAAGGGAAATTAACCTTGAATTGCTATTTTAACCTGTGCGCGTCACCTTGTGTGTCTGTAACAATGCCAAACATTCCAGGGTATGTAAACTTTTGATCAGGACCAGTTGGATGATTTCTGTTATTATGATTTTAAAAGGAGCCAAACAACTATGTGATAATAAATGGTTTCATATTATAACTATCCTTAACCCCCCATGTACATTGTTTTGCATGGAAATTTGGAGTTTTATATTGTAGGCCTGTAATTCTTAGGAATAACTCATTTAAATTTGTCCAAACCAGAGTCTAGTAGACATCCCGGGTATGATAAAGGTTGAAACACGAAATTATAATATATAATATATTAAATAACTATAAATAATTATAACAAATAATAATATAATAATAATAATAATAAAATGTATTCAATAATGTAATCAAATCAAAAACACTGAATTCACTTTTTGAATTTGGCACCGGGTGTGACCCCAAAGCCTCGCAATGCTCATAGGGAACGGAGCGTGGCACGGTGATCGAGTGGAGGACACAGCTCACACACACAGCGGGGAGACATAGCAGGATCCCGAGGACAAGGTAAGTAACTTTGCCTGGATCCTGAGATGCAATCCCGAGTGTGGCTCGGGGTTACTGATTTTGGTAATGATTTTACCGATTTTGGTAATGAAAATTCAACCCGAGCCACATTTGGGAATACCGCTAAGCAGGGCTTTTTTTCTCAAGCAATAGGTGCTGGAAACAGCCCCCCAAAACCCCTCCTCCCACACACACCCTCCAAATCACATCAAAATAGTGGGTGTGGTCAGTCAAATTTCATGAACAGTAGAAGAGTCTTATGCCGGCCATACACGATGCGAATTCCGAACGAAAATCCGAGCGAAAGTAAAATCGACCGATTTTCGTATCGTTAGTGTGGTATGCGCGACATGTGATTTTCGTACGACAGGGCAAATTGACAAATCCAACATGTTGTTTTTTTTTTCAAAAATCGTCCAAAAATCGTATCGTTAATGGCAGAGTTGGACGATTTGACATAAGAAAATGAACTGCGCACGATCTCTGGAAAGTTTGAACCAGAAGGAAACCATATAAAACAACGAACGAATGGTCGAACGCAACACGGAATAAAAAAAACCCGTTAAAACATAGTGTTTTAATGTACGATTTTCGTACTTAATTGATGGCACATTCGCATGTTGTTGTGAGTGCCGCTTTCGTTTATCGTTCGACGGGTCGTTCGGAATTCGCATCGTGTATGGCCGGCATAAAAGGGGCATTAAATACCGGGATTGCATTACATACAGAGTGCAGAGTTCAGGGGGGTTACACACAGAGTGCAGAGCTGTCACATGTAAACACAAAAACCGGACTTCTGTGCTAACAAGTGATTGGGGTGAGCAGGCCCCCCCAAGGGTCTGAGTTCCACCAAGTTCCCCCTGAAAAAAAGCCCTGCCGCTAAGGAGGTTAAAGTGATACAAAAGTCTCGCTTTTTTTTCTTTAAAAACAACAAACATGTTATACTCACCTTCTCTCTACAGTGGTTTTGCACAGAGAAGCCCGGATCCTCCTGTTTTCGGGTATCTCATCGGCTCCCTTGGCCCCTCCCTCCTGTCGAGTGCCCCCACAGCAAGCAGCTTGCTGTGGGGGCACCTGAGCTGAGCTGCAGTTCTGTGAGTCCATTCAGACACGTAGCCGCGGTTCGGCCCCGCCCCCTCTCCGGATTGGCTAACTGACTTTGATTGACAGAAGCAGGAGCCAATGGTGTCTCAGTCAATCAGGAGGGAGTGTCCCGGGCGGCCGAGGCACTCAGGCACATGGCTGGATCAAGATGGAGCTTAGGTAATTTTTAGGAAGACTGAGGGAGGCTGCTGCACACAGAAGGATTTTTATCTGCATGGAATGTATTCAGATAAAAAAAAACCTTCTGCCCAACCACTTTAAATAAAAGACCGTTTTTTTTTTTGGAATGATCAGACTTATTTTCAATATCAATGCCAAAATTTCAAGATTTCTGCCAGGGTATGCAAACTTTTGAGCACAGCTATATACTTTTTCAGTCTGTAATTATTATCAGATTGTGTTTTTAACATCTTACAATGTAAACATCTGCTTTTCCTCCTTGCCACCTGTCTTTGCATCTTGAAACTGCTGGCACAGCTGTGATATGTGACTTTATTCTACTTATGTGATTTCATTTCAACTCATCTCATGTTTAATCATTATGTTAAGCAGACAAGAAAAAATCTAGACATTAGAGGACTTTTTTTGGAATATAGTCTGCAGATCAGGCAAAATTCATATGTTTGTAGGCCACCCTGTCAGACTTGCGTACCTGACTAATGAGCCCGAGATAGCAGGGGAAGGTCTCCCTTATGTGTCCCGTTCGCGGCCCCTGGTAGTATGGACAGGAGGCACGGGAGCACAGACTGGTATGAGAGCCTGGCGGGTTAGATGCAGGAGAAGAGGCCCAAGGGCCTGATGCAGATGGGTCGGAGGTCCCCAGGCAGCTGGATGTTGGTAGCGGATGCAGAGCAAGAGCTGGTGAGGCAAGTCCAGTCACAGGCACGGTCGGCAACAGGCAGGTGTGGCAGTACAAAGGATCAAGCAAGTTCAAAGTCCGGGTCACAGGCGGGGTTGGCAACAGGCGGCAGTGCGGTACAGAGGAGCAGGCAGGTTCGAGGTCACAGACAGGCCGAGGTCAAGGGCAGGCAGCAAACAGGACGATCCAAGGGTCAAGCCGGGTAGTCAGGAGATCAGGAGTTTCAAGCAAGGTTACGGTACTAGGGCACAGGGAGCTGCAGATCAGACAGCACCGAGCACACTGCAGGGTTGACCTAAATGGGCCGATTGGCGCCAAACGACATGCCCGCATGTGCCGACGTGCACCCGTACGTGTCCGCACAAGCGCGCGCACAAGCACACGCCCACACATTAGCGCGGGCACCAGGGTGCACCAGCTCACACCGCCGCACCGCAGAGCGCCCAGTCGCACGTCCGTTACGGGCATTTCCCTGACACACCCCCAGCTAACATTCCCTGACTATGCCTGTAAAACCTGATTAGCTGCTGTCTAACATCTATGGGAAGCTTTAGGCCTGCCATGGATGGTTCGAATTAAACCATATATGAGCAGGCTGAATGTACCAAATTGATTGATCGATCAACGTGGATACAACCAGCCTACCGGATTTGACATTCCATTATTGTTAGTGACTGGTATAGCCCCTAGAAATAATCACTGTATTCTCCTGGTGGGGATGGCTTCCCCCGGGCACTAGGAGGGATTCCCATGTCAACACTGTATGTGGATGCAGAAAAGAACCCATGGTTGCAGGAAATAAATTTGTTGCGGGTATGGCCTGCATTAGACTGTCCATAGATGGACAGATACCCTGTTTCCCCCAAAAATAAGACCTAGCGTGATTGTCGGTGATGGCTGCAATATAAGCCTTGTAGGTCTTATTTCCAGGATAGGGCTTATTTTTGGAGAAACAGGGTAGGGCTTATTTAGGGGGTAGGGCTGATATTGCAGCCATCAACGGCAATCACGCTAGGTCTTATTTTCGGGAAAACAGGGTATCTATATGAGAATGGGGAGATGTTTGGTCATTCTCTGAAGCACCTGTATTCACTGCTGTTACTCTTTCTTGGTGTGCAGAAGCAGTACAGCATGTAAACTTTTAGGTAGAAGAACAAAATATCAGTTAGGTTGAAAAGCCGTCTTTAAAACAAACAACAGATCTCTGTTATCCAATATTAAAACTTTTGAAAGTCAGTGCCCATTATTGGTCCCCTAAGGTAACACTATGACCTTTGCCTGAGCAGCATAGTGAGTGATGGGGGGACTGGACTGGGCAAATAATGGCTCCTCTTACTTAATCACTTCAACCCCGGAAGATTTGGCTGCTCAATGACCAGGTAATTTTTTGGGATATGGCACTGCGTTGCTTTAACTGACAATTGCGCGGTCGTGTACCCAAACAAAATTGACGCCCTTTTTTCCCCACAAATAGAGCTTTCTTTTGGTGGTATGATCACCTCTGCGTTTTTTAGCTTTTGTGCTATAAACAAAAGAAGAACGACAATTTTGAAAAAAAAAACACAATATCTTTTACTTTTTGCTATAATAAATATCCAAATAAAAAAAAAAAGTATTTTTCTACATATTTTTGTTAAAAAAAAAATTGCAATAAGCGTATATTGATTGATTTGCGCAAAAATTATAGCATCTACAAAATAGGGGGTCATTTATGGCATTTTTATTATAATTTTTTTTTTACTGGTAATGGCGGCAATCTGCAATTTTTATTGAGACTGCGATATTGGGGCGCACAAATTAGACACGTTTGACACATTTTTGGGACCATTGACAATTATACAGCTATCAGTGCTATAAAAATGCACTGATTACTGTATAAATGTCACTGGTAGGGAAGGGGTTAACATTAGGGGGAAATCAAGGGGTTAACTGTGTTCCCTATGTGTGTGTTCTAACTTTGGGGGGGGGGGGGTGGGACTGACTAGGAGAGGAGAGAGATCAGTGTTCATGCTTGGTATGAGCACACGATCTGTCTCCTCTCCCCTGAGAGAAACAGGATCTGTGTGTTTACACACACAGATCCCAGTTCTCGCACTGTCACGAGCGATCGTGGGTGCCCGACGACCATCGCGCCTGCCAGTATAAAGCATGAGATCTTCCAGGGGCTAAATCTATTCTAAACCTGCCTTTCATTCTACAACACACATCATTTGGTTAACACCAAGAACACAGAAATACCTCCAGCAGAAGTCAAAGGTTTTAGAAACGTCCCTCCTGCTAACAAATGCCTCCATCAACCAGAATGAAGTCACTGTCTGGTGATGACCCCTCAAATTGCATAGTGCTTTCCGGTAACTGCTGGCAATGCATTGCAGACTAGTAAATGTTTTATATGTAATTCTGGAAAACTCTATAATCAATCAGGTTCTCAAGAGAAGTAGTATATTCATTATGCACCACATTTTAATTCATAGTCGGCTTCCTTTGGAGTTGAATTCTCTATAGGTTCATTTACTGTAGAAGTAATATTATGATTATTAATGAACGCGAGAAAAAATACAAGAGTCTGAGAAAATCCTTTATTTTCGTTAGGGTCCTTTCCAACTAAAAGTGCTGCAATGTGCTAAAAAAAAAGTCCTACCCTGTTTCCCCCGAAAATAAGACCTAGCGTGATTGTTGGTGATGGCTCCAATATAAGCCCTACCCCCCAAATAATCCTTAGTTATAGTCCTTGTAGGTCTTATTTTCAGGGTAGGGCTTATTTTCGGGGAAACAGGGTATGTGCTTTATTTTGGCTTGATGACCGATATGCCAATTAATATAGTGCATCATGTCTGAAATGTGTATGAATGCACAGTTATGTCTTCAACTCATAATGCATTATCTAAATGATGAATGAGTCCAACAACAGCTTGACAACTAGTGGAACATCTGCCAAGGGAATAGTTCTAGCATGTTAAAAGGTATTATTATATATAGCAAATCATCATAATCATCATTATCAATACAACATCATTATCATATAAATATAACAAATGCAGAAGAGTTATAACAGGTCAGATGTGGTCATTTTGCCCATAAAAAATGTGGGATTGCCTTGTACCCTTTTCTTGACATATACATATTCTTTTTATACCTTTTTGAAATGGGTTATCCACTTACCTTTGTATTTTCTATATAGCACTGGCCACAAATATCAGAAAGAAGCACAATGCAATGATAATTTAGGTTCAACTTGAGGCCTAAACATAAATATTCAAGAAGCCCTATTAATGCTATGAAGGGGGTTGGAGGCACAGGTAGACATTTCTAGTTCTGGAATCAGGGCTGAAACTGGGGACGGGGGGAACACCGCTCCGGGTGATGCATCTAGGGGGTGACGCCAAGGGTTCCGTCACCCCCACCTGCACTGGGAAACTATGCACTAAGGGTGTCATTTGCGCCTGATCAAGTGTAAGCACCCTCTGCATAGTTTGCCAAATACAAGAGAACCAAATAAGAGGGAGACTGTGCTAAATCACTCTGCTCCTCCCGCCTGCCAGCACTATACAAAGGCATTCCAGAGTGACGCTTCAGCATGGGAGAGCCTCCGTGGAACTGGAAGGCATTTTTTAAGACAAGGAGGGGGGTTTGTGTGCAGAATGCCCCGGACTAGGAAGTTGGGGTTGTTATGGCAAAGGATTGGGGAGCCTGGGGGAATGCAGAGAAGGCCCTGGACTGGATAATGAGGGAATAACACACACCTGGCCATGGAACAGCTGAGCAGCCAATTGTCCCATTTCTTTTGGTCCCTTAAAAAGTAGGATGCACATATACAAACTGTTGTAATTCCTACACCGTTCACCTGATTTGGATGTGAATACCCTCAAATTAAAGCTGAAAGTCTGCAGTTAAAGCACATCTTGTTTGTTTCATTTCAAATCCATTGTGGTGGTGTATAGAGCCAAAAAGATTAGAATTGTGCCAATATTTATGGACCTGACTGTACGTACAGTAATTAATGCAAAACATTTTTTTCTTGCCATCTATCAAATTTTACGATGACTAACCAATGTTGGTGCTAATATGCCATTCATGAATTTCCTCTTAAATCTAGAGCCAAGTTCCAATAAAGCTCATTTAAAGCGGAATTTCTGGCCATGGCCTTTTCTTTCAAAATAATGTGCACATATGTATGAGTGCCAGTATGGGGAAATGCATTTGATTTACTGCTTATATGTATGGAATAAGAGCCCCTTCATTGATAGCCTAGGCTTTTATTAAAGCTGTAAAGTTTCAGTGGGGCTCTGATGCACTCACCCACTGGCTAATAGCATACATAAAAGGCCATCAGTTTTTTCAGTAAAGCAAGAAAACGTCCTATAATATGTATGCACTATGCTATAATTTCTATGCATTATTAACCAGTTGCCGACCGCCGCACGCCGATGTACGTCGGTAGAATGGCACGGGCAGGCATAAGGACATACATGTACGTTCCTTGCCTCCCGCGGGTCGGGGGCCCGATCGGGCCCCCGCCCGGTGCCTGCGGCGGTCGGTATTCGTTCGGGAGCGATCCCGGACGAGGGGACGGCCATTCATTCATGGCCACCCCCTCGCGATCGCTCCCGACGAATAGAAATCCCCGGTGACATCACTTCCTCTCCTGTAATGTAAACACAGGAGAGGAAGTGATGTATTCTCTCCTCCGTGTCGGTATTTTTCGTTCCGACACGGAGGAGAGCGGATCAGTGAGTTGCACCAACACTCTACACACACAGTAGAACATGCCAGGCACACTCACACCCCCCCTTTACCCCCCGATCACCCCCCCAATTACCCCTGCCCCCCAGTCACAGTGACACCAATGTCATTTTTTTTTTTTTTTTTGCATTGGTGTCATTTGTGACTGTAATAACTGTTAGGGCAGTTAGAGTTAGCCCCCTTTAGTTCTAATGTACCCCCCTAACTAGGGATGAGCTTCGTGTTCGAGTCGAACGTACGTTCGACTCGAACATTGGCTGTTCGTGCGTTCGGCGAATTCCGAACGTTTTGGCCGTTCGCGTCAAAATTCGAGTGACGCGCGCGCGGACCACAATGCACTGCGTTGGCGCAGTGCATTGCTGCCCGATGATTGGCCAAGCATGCACTGTGACCCCGCATGCTTGGCCAATCGCAGCGCCGGCAGCGAGGAGAGCCATGATTGGCCACAGGCATCCTGCCTGTGGCCAATCATAGCTCAGGCTGTGTAGTGCACGCCCCACACTATATAAGGCCGCCTTTAAGGCGGCCTCCTGTAGTGTGTTACTTTGCATCTGAAGCAGTGGGTGTTCTGTGTACCTTCAACACAGTACACACCAATCGTTTTTGGCTGATTTCCTATCTTGCTGCTGTGTAGTGGTTGTTGTCTGTGCCCTGACTGCAGTATACACCACTATATTCACCTCACCTATATAGCTAGTGATCTAGCTTTAACCACTTAACAACTGCCCATTGCCGATTAACGGCTTCAGGGCGGTTGTTTAACTCAGAGAGGCCGTTAATTAACGGCCTCCCAGAATTCTGCTCTCGCGTGCCCCGAGGTGTGCGCACTCGAGAGCATCCGTGACCGCCGGGTCCATAGGACCCGGCGCATCACGGTAAACGGCCGCTCATAGCGGCCGTTTACCACGTGATTGCTCCGTCAAATGACGGAGTGATCACTTGGAAACAAACCGGCGTCATGTTATGACGCCTGTTCCTCCCTCCCCTTTCTGTACCGATCGGTACAGCGGAGGGGAAAGAGATCGGTGTCAGCAGCGATGTGGGCTGCATCTGCAGTGCCCACATCGCTGCTCACCGAATTTAACCCCTCAATTCCCTGCCAATACTCTGCAATACCAGTGCATACTCTGCAGTACCCTGCCATTACTCTGCAGTACCCCGCCATTACTCTGCAGTACCCCGCCATTACTCTGCAGTACCCCGCCATTACTCTGCAGTACCCCGCCATTACTCTGCAGTGCAGTACCCTGCCATTACTCTGCAGTGCAGTACCCTGCCATTACTCTGCAGTGCAGTACCCTGCCATTACTCTGCAGTGCAGTACCCTGCCATTACTCTGCAGTACCCCGCCATTACTCTGCAGTGCAGTACCCCGCCATTACTCTGCAGTGCAGTACCCCGCCATTACTCTGCAGTGCAGTACCCTGCCATTACTCTGCAGTGCAGTACCCCGCCATTACTCTGCAGTACCCCGCCATTACTCTGCAGTGCAGTACCCTGCCATTACTCTGCAGTAACCCCCATTACTCTGCAGTAACCCCCATTACTCTGCAGTACCCCCCAATACTCTGCAGTACCCACCATTACTCTGCAGTACCCCCAATACTCTGCAGTACCCTGCTATTACTCTGTAGTACCCCGCCAATACCCCGCCAATACTCTGTAATACCCTGCCATAAATTGCCATACCCAGCCATACTCAGAGATACCCAGCCATACTCGGTGATACCCTGAAATACCCAGCCATAGACGCCCCCCACCCCTCACCGCCCTCTGGTGCTTCTACCAACTCGCCAGTACGATCAAAGCCAGAATCTTTTTTTTTTTTTTTATTTCAGGCTTCCCAGCCTAGAGGTGAGATGTGGGGTCATATTGACCCCCCAGATTTCACTGTAAAGAGGACCTGTCGCCCCATATTCCTATTACAAGGGATGTTTACATTTCTTTTAATAGGAATAAAAGTGATCAAAAATATATTTTTGGGAAAAAAAATGTCAAACTAAAATAAATAAAGTAAAATGAACAATAAAAAAATAAAATAAAAATTAAAGCGCCCATGTCCCCATGTGCTCGCATGTGCCACACATGTGAGGTATCGCCGAGAATGTTAGAGCGAGAGCAATAATTCTAGTCCTAGACCTCCTCTGCAACTCAAAACATGTAACCAGTAAAAAAATATTTAAAGCGTCGCCTATGGGGATTTTTTAAGTAGCGACGTTTGGCGCCATTCCACGGGCATGTGCAATTTTGAAGAGTGACATGTTTGATATCTATTTACTCAGCATAACTTCATCTTTCACTTTATGCAAACATTGGGCTAACAAGTGGTTAATAATAGAGCTTGCAGTCAGTAGTGTTAGGAGATAGTGCGTGCTGTCTGCGTGCTCTGTACCCAGTACATACCGCTATAATATAGGGCAGGCCCCTACTTTCAAACATCCAACTTACAAACATCTCCTACTTGCAAACGCAAAGAGACAGCAGCAAGTGAGATGAAAAAAGATGGACGACAAAACAAATCATACAGGGGTGATAACCCTTCCCTATGTTTTCCAAAAAGCTTAAAGATAGTTTTTTTGACTGGAGCTACACTTTAAAAATGTACCGGTTGAAAATGACAAACAGATTCAACTTAACACAACAAACCTACACAGTCCCTGTCTTGTTTGCACCGCCTGTATACTGCTGTTCTGAGTATATAGGGCCTGGGGGCCACACGCATTTCCTTTTTTTAATATGGGTACGGGGTTCCCCTTAATATGCGTACAAGACCCAAATAGGCTGGTAATGGGCAGGGAGGGCTACCCATGCCATGTTTCTCAATGATTTTCAACCATATTGCAGGAACCAGATATAACATTAAAGAGGAAGTAAACCCTGATGGGTTTACTTCCTCTTTTTTTCCCTGCAAAGGTAAAGCATAATGGACTACTATGCATCGCATAGTAGCTCATTATGTGTCACTTACCTGACACAGGAGCCAGCGAAGTCGCCGCTGTCACCTGTAGTCCGCCGCATCCATCTTGGTTGTGGCGTCTCTCGCAGCTCCGACGAATGACAGCGGAGAAGCCGCGATGACGTCACTCCCGCGCATGCGCACGGGAGTCGCGTCTCGGAGCTCCGACGCTGCCATTCGGCGGAGCCGCGATGACGTCACTCCCGCGCATGCGCACGGGAGTCGACAAATTAGGCAAATCCATTCTTGGACTTGCCGCATTTAGTGCGCCTGCGCGCCGCTGTCTACGGCGCATGCGCCGTAGACAGCGGTGCCCATTTTCGGGCAAATATCTCCTAAACCATATAGGTTTAGGAGATATTACTTGGACCTACAGGTAAGCCTTAATCTAGGCTTACCTGTAGGTCAAAGTTGTTTGGAAGGGTTTACTTCCATTTTAAAACCGCAAGCAGTTTTAAATGATGTCATTTCCGTTTAATGTCATTTTGTGCAGGGACTGTTCTAAACACGGGAAACACGTGGCACTTCACAGGCATACTACAGACACCCCGCAGGCACCATATTTAAAGGAATATTTCACTTTTTTTTTTCACTTTAATCGTCATTAAAATCAGTGCTCCCGCCAAAACGGTAGTTTTTAAAACTTTTTTTTGCAGTGACCCATGTCCCCTGAGGCAGGAGGCAGGTCGCCAAACCCTTTTTAGGACACTATCTTGCATATTAGCCGTTAAAATTAGCACTTTCCAATTCGAACGTTCGAGTCCCATAGACTTCAATGGGGTTCTAACGTTCGTACCGAACGCGGGGGTCGTTCGCAAGTTCTGGTGCGAACCGAACCGGGGGGTGTTCGGCTCATCCCTACCCCTAACCCCCCCAATAAAGGTTTAACCCCGTGATCACCCCCCCGTCGCCAGTGTCACTAAGGCTGGGTTCACATTGCAGCGGTTTATGAGAACGAATGTGATTCGCACCGCACTGCAGTGCAAATCACATCCGATCTCTGTGCGATTCGAGTTCAGCCATTCGCCGCACCCGCCGCACCCGCCACACCCGCCGCACCCGCCGCAAATTCGCACGGGACGGGTGTCATTTGTGACTAATAACTGTTAGGGCAGTTAGGGTTAGCCCCCTTTAGTTCTAAGGTACCCCCCTAACCCCCCCAATAAAGGTTTAACCCCGTGATCACCCCCCGTCGCCAGTGTCACTAAGGCTGGGTTCACATTGCAGCGGTTTATGAGAACGGATGTGATTCGCACCGCACTGCAGTGCAAATCACATCCGATCTCTGTGCGATTCGAGTTCAGCCATTCGCCGCACCCGCCGCACCCGCCGCAAATTCGCACGGGACCCTTTTTTTGGCCCGCAGCAGAATCGGATCGCATGGGTGTTCACACCATGCGATCCGAGTTTGCAGATCGCACTGCGATATGCGAACTGATCTGGGGGTGTCAGTAACATTTCACTGACACTCCCAGCAGTTCGCATAGGGCAGTGTGAACTGCCGCCGGGAGGCATGCGATGCGGGAACCCGCCGCGCATTCGTGGCGTTCCCGCATCGCTCCAGTGTGAACCCAGCCTAATAAGCGATCGTTTTTCTGATCGCTGTATTAGTGTCACAGGTGACGCTAGTTAGGCAGGTAGGTATTTAGGTTCGCTGCAGCTTTTTATAGCGCCAGGGACCCCCATATACTACCGCATAAAGCCCCCTAATTGCCCCCTAGTTAACCCTTTCACCAGTGATCACCATATAACTGTTACAGGTGACGCTGGTTGGTTAGTTATTTTTTTATAGTTTCAGGGCACCCGCCATTTATTACCTAGTCTCACTAGTGTACCCCTAAATTTAGGGGTGTCTACTTTCCAAAATGGGGTCATTTGGGGGGGGTTTGTGCCATCTTGGCATTTTATGGCCTTCAAAACTGTAACGCCCTTAGAAAGCCTGAAGGCGGTGCTTGGTTTTCGGGGCCCCGTACGCGGCTAGGCTCCCAAAAAGTCCCACATATGTGGTATCCCCATACTCAGGAGAAGCAGCAGAATTTATTTTGGGGTGTCATTTCACATATGCCCATGGCATGCGTGAGCAATATATCATTTAGTGACAACTTTGTGAAAAAAAAAAAAAAAAAAAAAAAGTTTGTAATTTTCCCGCAACTTGTGGCAAAATATAAAATATTCCATGGACTCAACATGCCTCTCAGCAAATAGCTTGGGGTGTCTACTTTCTAAAATGGGGTGATTTGTGGGGGTTTTGTGCCATCTTGGCATTTTATGGCCTTCAAAACTGTAATAGGTAGTGAGAAGTGAACTCAAAAATTTACGCCCTTAGAAAGCCTGAAGGCGGTGCTTGGTTTTCGGGGCCCCGTACGCGGCTAGGCTCCCAAAAAGTCCCACATATGTGGTATCCCCGTACTCAGGAGAAGCAGCAGAATTTATTTTGGGGTGTCATTTCACATATGCCCATGGCATGCATGAGCAATATATCATTTAGTGACAACTTTGTTAAAAAAAAAAAAAAAAAAAAAAAGTTTGTAATTTTCCCGCAACTTGTGGCAAAATATAAAATATTCCATGAACTCAACATGCCTCTCAGCAAATAGCTTGGGGTGTCTACTTTCTAAAATGGGGTCATTTGTGGGGGTTTTGTGCCATCTTGGCATTTTATGGCCTTCAAAACTGTAATAGGTAGTGAGAAGTGAACTCAAAAATTTACGCCCTTAGAAAGCCTGAAGGCGGTGCTTGGTTTTCGGGGCCCCGTACGCGGCTAGGCTCCCAAAAAGTCCCACATATGTGGTATCCCCATACTCAGGAGAAGCAGCAGAATTTATTTTGGGGTGTCATTTCACATACGCCCATAGCATGTGTGAGCAATATATCATTTAGTGACAACTTTGTGTAAAAAAAAAAAAAAATTTTTTTTTTGTCATTATTCAATCGCTTGAGGCAAAAAAATAAAATATTCAATGGGCTCAACATGCCTCTTATCAATTTCCTTAGGGGGTCTACTTTCCAAAATGGGGTCATTTGGGGGGGTTTTGTACTGCCCTGCCATTTTAGCACCTCAAGAAATGAGATAGGCAGTCGTAAACTAAAAGCTAAACTAAATTCCAGAAAACGTACCTTAGTTTGTAGATGTGACAACTTTTGCGCAAACCAATAAATATACAATTATTGACTTTTTTTTTACCAAAGACATGTGGCTGAATACATTTTGGCCTAAATGTATGACTAAAATTGAGTTTATTGGATTTTTCTAATAACAAAAAGTAGAAAATATCATTTTTTTTCAAAATTTGCGGTCTTTTTACGTTTATATCGCAAAAAATAAAAATCGCAGAGGCAATCAAATACCATCAAAAGAAAGCTCTATTTGTGGGAAGAAAAGGACGCAAATTTTGTTTGGGTACAACATTGCATGACCGCGCAATTACCAGTTAAAGCAGCGCAGTGCCAAAGTGTAAAAAGACCTCTGGTCATTTACCAGCAAAATGGTCCGGTCTGAAAGTGGTTAATGTATATTTATCACTGAGAAATATGCACCAGTACCAAGAAATTCATAACATTTTACCATAACCTTTGGCAACCAATCACAACTCTTATCTGTCTTGAACAGTAAGAATGATTAAACTTCAGAATGACATCTTGAGAAATAATAATTGAGTTTGGTGTCGTTATCCTTTAAAGTGTGAGGTTAACCTAACCTGTGCTATAAAATATGTATGCAATAAATAATGCAGTAATATATGCATGCAAAAAATAATTCTCTCTATTTACACTATAATACGTGAAGAGTCACATTCATGCAGAAGATTCATTACGTTGCTAAGGGTTCCCTCTACTATAAATGATGGAAATCTGTGCAGGTAATGCAAACCTTTGAAGACCAGAAATGTTTGTCATTAATACATTAATGATGACCCAATCGTTACAAGCAAGCAATGTACTAATCATTGCTTGCAATCCCTGCTTACATTGCTTGCAAATCTTGGGTTTTGTTTGGCCACCCTAATCCCCATCTTAAAATTGCCATTTAGTACAATTGTAGTAAAAGTCTAAAGGCCTTGCTAGTTAAAAAAAGGAAGTTAAGACACTCATACTAACTACCAGTCAGAAGGTGCTCCCTGCTGGTTGGCTGACAAACTGGTCCATGCTATTACCTTATCTCTATAGCAGATGTATGGGAGGAAGGTGTCCCCATTAGCTGTCTTTGATCAGCCAGTTAGCGACTCACAAAGAAAGCACCCTTGGCCACTGCAGAAAGCTTAAAATAATGGATACCGTACCAGAAAAACCGGGGGACTTTACCAGTGTTAGAATATTATTCCAAATTCATAATTCGCCACTTATAGGTATTATAATATATTTATGGCAAGCTTGCAAAACATATTTGGTTTATGAATAATCATAATAAATAGTATGTGTGAATGACCTTGATCAAGTGTTCAGTGAAACATATCCTCATCGAAAGCTGAGTTAGTAATAAGTTTCTGATGTAACCAATTTGAGCATGACATATATGGTATCTTGGTACAGAATGTCATGAGAAGACAAAAATAGACATGTGTCTACGTAGCTAAAGCAATGATACATTGTGGAATATATCTTGTTAAAATAAGTTTAGAGTAGTCTCAGTCATGTTAATACATATTAGTATTTAGTTATTTAACATTTACAATTCGGCACAAATCATTTAAAGTGTATTTCTAAATAAACTTTTATTTTAGTCTTTGATGTCTTCCAATGGTAACCCCTGTTCTGGGGACAACTGTCTAAACAATAAATTTCCCCTGGTTTCCCTATACGTAAAAAAAAAAGATTAAAAATTGTTTTTGCTATACAAAAGAAATTAAGAAAGCCATAAAATGTATCCCTGTATGATAAGATGAGGTTGATTTACTAAATGTAAAAAGATGTTTCACTCTGCAGGGGAATTTTCTCTTAGTTTAGTGAATAATGAGATGCCCTGGTAGCTTTCATCATCTAATCAAGAGCATGAAAAAATATTGTTTTTTATTTTCTTTGCATGTGATTTGCGCCACGTTCACTAAGCTAAGGAAAAATTCTGTTGCAGCATGAAAATTCCCTTGCAAAGTGAACAGCCTATTTGCATTTAGTAAATGAACCCCTATGTGTAAAACTACCTGAAGTTATCAGTGTTTCTTTAGCTCCATCTCCTAAGCGGGCACTTTACTGAGCAAGTTATGTCACCACTAACTACCATTATAATAGGGTCACTTCTCCAATAAATGCCAATGAAACCAGGGCAGTTAACTTACCTAGTAACTGGGAACTTCTTCACTGACCACCGATTTAATAAGGGCACCTCACTGTCCAAGTAAGCGGGCACTTCTCCACTGATCACCAATATAATAAGGGCACTTTTCTGACCAAGCTTCACATGGGCTTTACATGGGCTTCACATGGGCTTCAGCTTGTATAAGAGCAGTGTAAACAACAAGCATTTGCAGAGCTTTCAGCAAGCTTTGATGAAGCTTTTAAAGTACCATTCAGCCCCATTTTGTAAACGTTGAACGCTCAAATCTTAATTCTCATGTGAGTGCTGATTGCCACAACAGGCTGCTAGCAGGATTCAGCACTTCTTGAAGCTTTCTGAAAGCCTTCTGAAGCTTGCTAGCAGTTTGCCTAAAGTGACAAGCAACACTCCCATTAGGATC
Source organism: Lithobates pipiens (assembly GCF_037356315.1). Lineage (NCBI taxonomy): Eukaryota > Metazoa > Chordata > Amphibia > Anura > Ranidae > Lithobates > Lithobates pipiens. The sequence continues at coordinate 1,176,585 of NW_027507787.1, read as the reverse complement.
CGTGTTAAGCATTTACAAACTTAATTGTGTTAATTGTTCTTTAAAAGCTTCTACAAAGCTTTTTGAATGCTCTGCAAATGCTTTGTTAAAGCTTGCTGCCCGCACTGCTCTTACACAAGCTGAAGCCTGTGTGGAACAGGCCAAACATTTCTCCACTGACCGCTAATGTAACAAAGACATTTCATGGGGTTTATTTACTAAAGCTGGAAACTGCAAAATCCGGCTCACTTCTGCTAATTTGGAGGCAAAAGGGAGTAAGGAGTGGGGTCTTAGGTTGTTAACCACTTCAATAACGGGCACTTAAACACCTTCCTGCCCAGACCAATTTTGAGCTTTCAGCACTGTCGCACTTTGAATGACAATTGCGCGGTCATGCTACACTGTACCCAAATGAAATTTTTATCATTTTTTCCCCACAAATAGAGCTTTCTTTTGGTGGTATTTGATCACCTCTGCGGTTTTTATTTTTTGCTAAACAAATAAAAAAATACCGAATATTTTGAAAAAAAAAATGTTTTTTTTTGTTTCAGTTTCAAAACTTTGCAAATAAGTACGTTTTCTCCTTCACTGATGGGCAATGATGGGGTTACACTGATGGGCAATGATAAGGCGGCACTGATGGGCACCGATGAGGTGGCACCAATGAAGTGGCACTGATGAGGTGGCATTGATGGACACCGATATGTGGCACTGATAGGCGGCACTGATGGGTGGCACTGATGGGCGACACGGATGGGCACTGATGGGTGGCACAAATTGGCACGGATTGGCATGGATGGGCATGGATAGGTGGCACAGGTGGGCATGGGTTAGGCGGCACAGGTGGGCATGGGTAGGCGGCACAAGTGGGCATCGGTAGGCAGCACAGGTGGGCATGGGTAGGTGGCACAGGTGGGCATGGGTAGGCGGCACAGGTGGGCATGGGTAGGCACTGATAGGCGGCACAGATGGGAACTGATAGGCGGCATTGTATTATAATATATTGTACTAATGGATGCCAATCAATGCCAATCAATAATGCATGCCAATCAGTGATGCCCATTGTGGGCACTGATTGGCATCCATTATGGGCACTGATTGGCATCCATTGTGGCGCTGACTGGAATCCCTGGTGGTCTAGGGTGGCATACCTTGTCCTTGGCATCCCTGGTGGTCAGGTGGCGTCCCTGGTGGTCCAGTGTGGGCATCCTCGGGGGGGCTGATAATAGATCAGCACAGACACCCCCCCCCGTCAGAGGAGCAGCCGATCGGCTCTCCTCTACTCGCATCTGACAGACGCGAGTGAGGAAAAGCCGATCACCGGCTTTTCCTATTTACACTGTGATCAGCCGTGATTGGACACGGCTGATCACGTGGTAAAGAGTCTCCGTCAGAGGCTCTTTACCGAGATCGTAGTTGCCGGGTGTCAGACTGACACCCCGCAACAACAATCGCCGCGATGCGCGCCCCCGGGGCTCATAATCCTGATCACGTCATATGACGTCCGGTCAGAATTATGCAACCACTTTGCCGCCGTCTATTTGCTATAGGGCGGGCGGCAAGTGGTTAAGATTGGTGGGGTCCAGTGAGGCCTTTTTTGGAATGGGAATGACTAGCGCATGTTCTAGAGCAGAGGTGCCCAACCAGTTGCCCGCGGAGCCCTCTGATGTGGCCCGCGACCTCCTGTTCTGGGATGGCGGGTTGGCAAGCCCAGATCGCGCCAACCCCCCCACCCCAAGCCACTGCACCTGCAGTGTGAGTAAACCTTAGCACATCAGTGTGAAAGCTGCCTCAGGCCTCTTTCACATGATCAGTCCGATCCAGTCAGACCCTCCATTCACCTCTATGAAGCACCAGGCATAAATGGACATGTGTCTGTTTACACCCACCTACCACCAATCCGATCCCCTAAAAAAAAACAGGGCATCCATGGCCTTCCATCTGGGCAGATCAGATAAGAGAGCCCATAGAGTAGAGCGGGCTGTGTCCGCGACCGTTCTGCATATGCGGAGTGGACACGAATCTGTCACTCCACTCATTGTGGCCCGCAACCGGTTACCAAGTCGCTTAAGTGGCCCTCACTCTTGAACAGGTTGGGCACCCCTGTTCCTGTTCTGTTGGGGAAGATGTCAGTAGAGAGGGAGAGGTTGAAGATATGAGTTAAAGTGGAAGTAAACCCATTGATTTAAACAGTTAAAAAAAAAAGGCATGCCAGGAATGCTAACTGCACATTGTCTGTGCTCTCAGCCAAACTATCAAACCATCCAATGGCTGGTGTCATAACGAATTACGTGTGCAGCATCATAGCAGTTGAAGATTAAACAGAGGCAAAGATGGCAGCTTCCTTGGCTGAAAACGATAGGGGAGTTTACTTCCATTTTAAAGAATGTAGAGCGAGAGGGTGACCATATTCCAGGCATATCCCACTTTTAAGTACACAATGGCATTTATTTACTTAAGCTGGAAAGTGCAAAATCAGGCTCACTTCTGCATAGAAACCAATGAGCTTCCAGGTTTTATTACCAAAGCTTAAAGGGGTTGTAAAGGTTCGTTTTTTATTTTCTAAATAGGTTCCTATAAGCTAGTGCATTGTTGGTTCACTTACCTTTTCCTTCGATTTCCCTTATAAATGTTTTTTTTCTTTGTTTTCTTTGTCTGAATTTCTCACTTCCTGTTCCTTCTCAGTAAGCTGTTCAGTAAGCTGTTCTGGCTGACTAACCACCGCTCAGATGATGGTGAGAAGTTTACTGAGGAGAAACAGGAAGTGAGATATTCAGACAAAGAAAAAAAACATTTAGAAGGGAAATCGAAGGAAAAGGTAAGTGAACCAACAATGCACTAGCTTAGAGGAACCTATGTAGAAAATAAAAAACGAACCTTTACAACCCCTTTAATTGAACAAGCTGGAGTTAGAAGCTCATTGGTTTATATGCAGAAGTGAGCCTGATTTTGCACTTTCCAGCTAGTAAATAAACCCGACTTAAAAGGGGGGTATGTCTGTACATAAGGAACAGCTATGAACAGGCGACAGTAATAATTATTGGCCACCAGTGGTAATGGAACCTGTTAGTAAGAAAAATGCCAGGTGCCAAGTAATGGGAGGAGGGCACATAAATTAAGAACACCTTCGGATGAAAGTATACTTAATTTACCACTTGGCATAGACACGAAGTCTTGGGCAAGGGTGAGTAATAGCTTTAGAAGGTGTATCACGCCATACGCATAGGGAAACGGACTGGTGAGATGTAAAATGGAATCCTCTGCAGACAAGGTATAATTAAGAAGTTATTAATATTACTTTAACTGCAGGTATTGTAGAGCCTTTGACCTTCATAAAAATGAGTTATCCTGTAAAATTAGATAGACTTCCTATTTTTAGCATAAAGTTCACACGGTTTAAGTGCCAGTATAAGAGGGATGCACGCCATTTGTTTACATTCCATGATACGGCCTCATACCGAGCAGTGGCATCCTGTGATTGTACAGACAGCCGCTGTCAAACAACAATGTATTTCAATTCATACCAAATAAGTAAATCAGAGCTGACACATACGTGACCTGACACTGCATAGCAGACTGCTCCAATAAACATTAACATTGCAATAAAGAACATATTTACTCTGCCTTTGGCTTAATGCAAGTACATGCTGTGCTTAATGTCATTCCGTGATATTTCAATCAATTATCTTGAATCATTATAAGAAATTATATTTATTAATCACTAGAAGCAAAGACTATGAACTTACAGTTGCTAGTAAAATCATTACGTAAAAATCATTTATCTTTATACTGGTGATTTATCAGCTTCTGTTCCTATTTTATGTACATATGACTGATATTTATAGCTTAGTAGACATGATGATGATCAGTCCAGATGGAAACATTTGAAGACACATCTGTAAATACAATGTTCTGTGATGTTGCACTGTCTGTAGTGACCATATTGTAACTGAAACAACCTATTAAAGGCCCACAATAAATACTTAGTGGCCCCTATCAGGATAACAAGGTCCAACAAATTGGATGTCGCTGACCAGAGAGGGTGCAGGCTGGAAAAAGGTTCATCCAGACCAGCAGCAGCTGGTCCATAAGGGGCACAGGGTAGCTGCCCCCCTAATCTCTATGTGCCGGCCCCTAATCTCCACGTGGGGTGCCAGGCATAGATTTCGACAAGGTTTTTTTTTTGTTTTTTTGAAGCACATGATTATAGCGAATCAACATTCGCTATTGCCTTTGAAATGGATATTTTGATGATAGGCAACTCCTATCCTCATATTGATTAGTGGTTCCAAATTAATAATAACTACTGCAGTAGGGAACAGACACAAAAGATACACTCAGCATCTTTCCAAATAACCGTTCTCCTTTATTATGACGCATTTGAAGGCTTTTATACACATGATTACGTAGGTATCACATTAATATTACAATTGTACGTTTATGGTAACAAGGGGCGTTACATAGGCAGGCTAATTCTAATCAGGACTTGAAAGAATGCAAAACATGTACAGAAAACATTGTTAGTGCCGTGTGCACAGTGAGGGCATCGTGCAATACATATAGAAATAGAATACAATTATATACAGAACCTACAAATTTCCATTACACCTTCCTGCTTCTCCTCCTGGTCAATCAGGATAGGAAGCAGGTCCTAAAAGCAGATTGGCTGAGAGAAGAAGCGACTGGATTGGCCTTGGGGAGAAGCCGGGGAATCCGCCTGCGATCTTGATGGGGTAAGTGCAATTCTGGCGAGTGGGCTGGGAAGGGGGGGGTTTGTTTGCCGCCCCCCCCAAAAAATGGAGCACCAGCCACCACTGATCCAGACTCAAAGCATGCTGAAGAAATAGGAAGAGATAGCCTGACTACTGCACACATCACCCAACCCGAGTGGTTAGCAGGTAAAAGCAGCTCAATTCATCTAAGCCAGGGCGTGACTTGGATGAATCGAGCTGAGGCTTCTTTTACCGGCTAACAACTCGGGCCAGGTGCAAAATAAAGACAAGAAAAAGAGAAATTGGTCCTGCGCTGGTGAAGGTGTTGTTATTGTGAAGTTGTAGTACTATTTTAAACAATAAGACTGGAGAAAATGATCGTGCGTGTCCCAGTGCCTAGACTGACCAGGGGCGGTCTGGAGAAAACTGTGTAGGAGAAATGGATAGAAGGCGCGTGATCAACCGCTTGTATCAAATTCATACAGTTTATTCATGTATGAATGAATGAATGACTTGTATAACGCTACCTATACGAACTGAATCGCCTCAGGGTGCTTTTCTTGCCACCGGTGTCCATCTGCAGCTATTTATGCGGTCCTTTAACCTGTAGAGTCCCGACACACTTACAACATTGACATACATAGGGATGAGCTTCGAGTTCGAGTCGAACTCATGTTCGACTCGAACATTGCCTGTTCGCCTGTTCAGCGAACAGTGAACAATTTGGGCTGTTTGCAGCAAATTCGAAAAGCCGGAACACCCTATACAAGTCTATGGGAGAAATCTAAAGTGCTAATTTTAAAGGGTAATATGCAGGTTACTGTCCTAAAAAGTGTTTGGGGACCTGGGTCCTGCCCCAGGGGACATGGATCAATGCAAAAAAAAGTTTTAAAAACGGCCGTTTTTTCAGGAGCAGTGATTTTAATAATGATTAAAGTGAAACAATAAAAGTGTAATATTCCTTTAAATTTCGTAGCTGGGGGGTATCTATAGTATGCCTGTGAAGGGGCGCATGTTTCTGGTGCTTAGAACTGTCCCTGCACAAAGTGTCATTTGTGCAGGAAAAAAAGTCTTTTAAAATCACTTGCGGCTAAATTGTCGGGTCTCCCTAATACAGAGAACACTCAATGAGTGTTCTCTGTATTAGCCGACAATTCATTCATTCATTGATTAAAAAAAAAGAAAGCGTGGGGGTTCCCCTAAATTCAATTACCAGGCCCTTCAGGTCTGACATGGATATTAGGGGAACCCCGTGTCAAATTAAAAAAAAAAATGACGTGGGGGTCCCCCTAAATATCCATACCAGACCCTTCAGATCTGATATGGATATTAAGGGGAACCCCGCATCAAAAAAAAAAAAAAAAATTGACCCTTCCACAGGTGGAACTAATTTTCACAATTTCCTCTGTCTACTTTGCATGTGATTTAATCAGCCAAAGCAAGGCAACAGAGGGGGCGGAGCTAGCGTCCAACATGTGAGCAGCACCGAGTCAGAGCTCCGTGCAGGACAACACATCCTTCGACCATCCTGGGTGTCACTGGCACTGATCCTGCTCCACACGGCCTCCGTTATACCTCGGTGACCCGGCGGAACACAGTGGTATGGTGAAATACGGGCGCACGCCTCGGGAATCTCCTGCGGAGCGCCTCTCTCAGTTTGCATGGGGCTCTCAAGATGGCGGCGGCCATGAGGCAGACGAACGCGGCCTGTGTACCACGCAGCAGAGCGGCGCTGGGGAATCCTCCACACATCCTGACAAGGTGAGCCCGCTATCCCCTAGAGCTGAGGGACCACGCAGGGGCCCCCCCTAAGACAGACTACCGAGGGAAGAACTAGAAGGGATGGCCCAGGCAGCAGGGGAGGATGAGCCCTCCCTGAAGCAGATTATGGAAGCGATATGCACGTGTCAGGCCGCCCTAACTGAACATATTGATGGTATCAGAGCTGAAATGTCTTTCCTAAAGAATGATGTTCAGAACATTAGAGAAAGGGCCACCGAAGCTGAAAGACGAATTAGTGACCTGGAAGATGTAGTGCGCCCACTGGAACATAAAGTGCAGGATATTCAATATGAAGTGCATGCTCATACTGATAAGCTGGGGGACATGGAAGACCGTCAGAGGAGGAACAATATCCGCCTAGTAGGGTTCCCTGAAAAGGCTGAGGGCAAACAACCTGAAGATTTTCTTGAATTATGGCTTAAGGATACTATGGCGGAAACTACCTTTTCGCGCCTGTTCGCCATTGAGAGGGCTCATAGGGTACCATCGAAACCCCCCCCCCCCTCCTGGTGCCCACCCACGCCCGATGATAGCCCGGATCCTGCACTTTAGGGACCGTGAAAACATCCTGCGTGCTGCGCGCACAATGGGGAGCCTGCATTATAATGGAAACAGAATTTCTATATATCCTGACTTCTCTGCGGCTACACAGAAGCAAAGAGCTAGCTTTGTTCATGTTAAGAAGAGGCTTAGAGATCTACAAGTGGCCTATAGTATGCTCTACCCGGCGAAGCTGAGAGTGGTAGATGGGGGTAAAGTGTCCTTCTTTAACTCCCCTACTGAAGCATCGAGATGGCTGGATGTTAGGGGACGCCCGCACCCTGAAGCTGGCAGCTGATTACATACTTTACATTCTTTGACCAAACCTGCACCACCATGACACCTTTCCCTGATGTTAGCCTGGAGGCTGAAGATTACTTCCTTTGTTCTGTTGTGACACTACAATTACTAAGTGCCTAGTCCTGCGCGGTTCTATCTGATATCCAGACGCACCGCCTCTACCGCTCCTCCACGATCAGTTGGGGGAATTTTTTTCTCCCCATATACTTTTCTCTTCATTTGGACTGTTTTTTTTTCTTTTCTTTTTCTTTTTTTTCTTTGTTCCCTTTTTCACAGTTTTTTTTTTTTTTTTTTTCCCTTTTTGGCTGACATTTTATACCACAAATATTTTTTGTTCCTTTCTTTTTTTTTTTTTTTTTTTTTTTTTTTTGTTGTTGTGGTTTGTTTGAGGGAGTGAAAATTGCCTTTCTGACTGTACTCTGCACTATATCACTCTAGGGCCCGATCCATCTGTGGGGCTCCCCTGGACGGGGACTGTAGGTGCAGAAGAAGGCGGACCTTCAATCCTGTACACGAGGAGAACATTCGTCTTACTGCCACTTCCCCTCTGATCTATCTTTTCCTATATTAGGGACCCCCTTCCCTCCCTTTTTCCCCTCCTTTTGCTTTCCCCCCCCCCCTCCCTTTTTTATTTTTATTTTTTGTTTTGTTTTTATTCGTATTCTTCCCTTCTTCTTTTTTGTTTTAATTTTTCTTGATGTTCTGTGCTCCTTTTAGTTGAATTCGACCTATGACCCCCTGAGGTCGATATGGCTATGGTTATAGGGTATAGGCACACGACATGTTTGGGTTGTGTGCAGGGTGGGATGGGGTGGGTGGTTCTGTTGTGTTGGTTGGTGCTGTGTGCTGTTGTCTCTCTCTGTTTGTGCCCCCTCAGGCTGGGAAAGATGTCCCAGACCTGGACAGGTAATGCTCTCCCGATGCATTTGTTACATTATAATTGCCTTATACATGGTACGTGAAATAAGTATACTATCATGGAATGTTCGTGGTATGAACTCAAAGGTAAAACGTTCCCTTGTCTTTGACTTTATACGACGATATAAACCCCATATAATCCTGCTTCAAGAAACACATCTCCAGGGCTCTAAGGTTATGGCTCTGAAAAAAGCCAATATTATGAGAGTCATACATGCAGAATATTCTACGTATTCTAGAGGGGTGGCTATTTTAGTCACAAAAAAAGCAGCAGCTCATATTCTGCAGGTTAAATCTGACCCTAGTGGCAGATATGTTATTTTGGTTTGTCAAATGTTTAATGTGTGCTTGACTCTGGTATGTGTGTATGTTCCACCCCCATTCTCTTTCCACATCTTGGACAGTATCCTCCATGAAGCAGTAATGATAGCACAAGGCCCACTGTTGTTGATGGGAGATTTTAATGTGGTGTCGGATGGGGTTCTGGACAGGCACGGGTGTGTATCTGGCTCACGTTATACTCTAGCATCATGGCTGGACAGCTATGCTCTCACGGACGTGTGGCGTTACAAACACCCGGGGGTCAGTGCATACTCGGAGACCCATAACACGTTGACCAGAATTGATATGCTTCTATCCTCCCTGGATGGTCTCCCTATTATCTCCAGGGTTAGATACCTTCCCAGGGCACTGTCGGACCACTCGCCTTTGGAGGTCACGTTGGACCTAAATATTCCCACTGGGAGACGACAACGGCGACTGCAAACACAGTGGCTGCTAGAGGAATATGTGACGCTAAAATGCAGGGAGGCTATGGGTCACTATTGGAGGGAAAATGGTGCTGTGACCACGATACACCCTCAATGGCAAGCCTTTAAAGCTACCACGAGAGGGATTTTTGCTAAAGAGACGAAAGATTTTGCAAAGGCCCTGGACAGTGAGGTGAAACAACTAGAATGTGACATTACTCTTGCAGAACAAGCATACATACAGGACCCATCCCCTGACGCATATAAAGCTTGGCAGGACATGACGAGACAGTTTAGATTGCTTTTGACGAACCGGACCACAAAGAAACAGCTCAGGCAAACTAGCTCCATTTTTGAATTTGAGGACAAGGGTGGTCGCCTGCTAGCCTTTCTGGCGAGGCCTCTATACGCCCCTACATCTGTACTAAGTATCAGACGCCCAGCGGGTGACTTAGTGACTGATACGCAGGATATTCTGACCAACTTTTTAAATTTTTACTGTGATCTTTATCAATCCCAATCTAACTGTACGGACCAAGACCTCTCTTCGTATTTAGAGGGTATTGACCTTCCCTTGCTGCCCCTAGAGGACAGTAACATATTAGAGCAGTCTATCACCTCTGAGGAAATAACTGGTGCCATTTCCTCCTTCAGACCGGGGAAGTCACCTGGACTGGACGGTTTTCCGGCGGAATGGTACCAGCTCCACGCGGAGAGTTTAGTCCCACGCCTTTTAAAAGTGTTTGTGGCTGCGGAAAAAGAGGGCATCTTGCCGGAATCCATGCGTGAAGCTTTGATCGTTCTGATTCCAAAGCCCGGCAAGGACCTACAAGAATGTGAATCGTACAGACCGATCTCTTTGATCAATACTGATGCCAAAATACTGGCCAAAATTTTGGCCGGTAGGTTGCAGTCGGTGATTCTCAAACTGATCAACTCTGATCAAACGGGTTTTATCCCAGGCCGATGCACTCAAATGCACCTCAGGAGACTCTATGTAAATATGCAAATTTCCCATACTAATATTGGTAGCCGCGTGATAGCCTCCCTGGATACAAAAAAGGCCTTTGATTCGGTCGAGTGGAAATATATGTTCTCTCTGCTGGAAAAAATGGGTTTTGGACCAAGGTTTGTGAACAGGGTTAGATTACTGTATAACGATCCCCGGGCTTGTATCAGGGTGAACGGACATATTTCGGACTCTTTTCAGATTGGGAGAGGAACACGGCAGGGTTGTCCCCTGTCCCCTCTCCTTTTTGCTCTGGCTATAGAGCCACTGGCTATTAAGCTCAGGACTCGGGATGACATTAGGGGACTTTTGGTCGGGGAATTGGAGGAACGTGTTTCGTTATATGCAGATGATATGCTGCTTTATCTTGGGGACCCCCACCATTTGTTAGCTACTGCATTCCGGGTGATCAAGGAATTCAGAGATTTTTCTGGATTTAGGATCAACTGGACCAAATCAACGCTGTTTGCCCTAGACCCACAACCGGATCTGGTGCTCCCTCCTCGCTGTCCCCTGACAGTCACAACCCAATTTAAATACCTGGGGATACATGTGAAATGACCTGTCGAGTCATTCACGGAGGTGAATCTATGGCCGGTAATTCGAGACTTTAGAGACAAAATACAAAAATGGAAGGAACTCCCGCTCACTTTATTGGGAAGAGCTAACTTATTCAAAATGATTTATCTCCCGAAATTTTTATACATAATCTCCAACGCCCCGCGATTTATCCCTAAAAAGACTTTCAGTTATATTGACTCCTTGCTGATCTCCTTTTTGTGGGGCGGCAAGGCAGCACGAGTCTCGCTGAACATTCTGCAACTACCGGTGGGGAGAGGGGGGTTGGCAATCCCTAATCTTTGCATGTACTACTTGGCGTCGCAATTAGTTCAGGCTCATTGGCGAATGTTTCCGCAGCTGAGCAATGCTGCGACTGCGGTGGAGGCAGCTGCGGCCTCCTCCTATGAGACACTTTTGAATTTTTTCTTTCGAGGTGAAGTACCGACGGAATGCGGCATGACTGCACTCAAACCAGCCAAACAGGTGCTAGAGACATGTACAAGGCATATACAGGATGCGCCCTCCTGTCTATCCCCCAATGCTCCCTTGTGGTTTAATCCCTGTTTAAAAGACTTTTATCTCCTGGACGATGGGCATAGGTGGGCGAGACGTGGACTTGTCTATTTACATCAGCTGTTTGATGATGGGGACCTTAAAACCTTTGCCCAATTGAGAAGGGAATTGCACATTCCCGACTCATGGGCATTCCAGTACGCCAGACTGAAACATGCGACCCATGCTCAGTTTGGGTCCGGGCCGATCGTTTTGGAAAACACAAGACTGGAAAAATTACTTGCAGAACCGGAGCACACAAAACGTGTCTCTACTTATTATGCGGTCCTTATGACCAAAAGACTGCCCGGTGAGGATAAGATGAGGAGCAGATGGACGGAGGTGATTCCGGAGCTGACTGAGGCCCAGTGGGAGGAAGTTCTAGCCTCCTACGGGCCCACAGTCATCTCAGCCTGGGACAAACTTATACAGTTACGATACCTTCACCAAATGTATTATACTCCACACAGACTATTTAGGATGGGCAGAAGAGATGACCCTACTTGCCACAAGTGCCAGGTGGCAGCTGGCACTTTTATTCACATGGTGTGGGAGTGTGGTAAGATACGACCGTTATGGTCACAGGTGTCCCAGTTTATTGCAGACACTTTTGATCTTCCGAATATCTGTAGCCCACTTTTGGGACTCCTGGGTGTAATAGAGGATGAGGTGATGAATAACAATACAAGGCAATTTTTGCGATTACTGTATTATTATGTCAGAAAACGTATAGTGTTGAATTGGATTAAGAGTGAGGTTCTTACCCTATCTGCATGGAAAGGTCTGGTCAATGCAAATGTTACCCTGTACAAGATGACTTATGAAGCAAGAGGTAGTAAGAAAAAATTTAACAAAATATGGGGCAGATGGGTAAATTCTAAGGAAACCACACCATGTGATATCTAAGGGACACAATTATATACCATTGTTGACTAAGTATTTCCTGAGATATGTTATCGGTGAGGGCATATCGGGGGGGGGGGGGGGGTGGGGAGATGACAGCACACAGCACGGAAAAAGGTGGGGAATTAACCCACATAGTTTTGGTTTATAAATTGTTTATAGGTTTGTTCTTTGTTTACCATAATATATACGGGTGCTGAACGATATGATCTGTAATACATATCGGTGAATGGTTAAGTATTCAATGACCCGGAAAGCAAGGCAACAGAAAGTTAGCTGTTGATGTGCTGACACTTTAACTAGCCCATATTGCTTTGGAAATTCTTTGTCATGCATTAAAGCATAACTGAAGGCAAAACTGTTTTTTCAGTTTCGGATAAGGTGAAGAGGGATTAGAACAGCTGTCAGATTTTTATTGCTGTCTGTGCCCCCTGTTAGGGAAATTCACCTTCTCTATTTGTTCTGTTCAATTTTATCACTGAAAGAGAAAGGAAAAGAAAATCCCAATTTTTGTGTTGTTCCCAGAACAGTAATAGAGGGGAAATCTGGGGACATCCTGGAATTCCCTCATATTAGAGGGATTACCTCTTACTTCCTGTTAAGGCTGATCATATGACCCTTTAAAGTTCCCAAAAGGAGTAGAAGTGCTTGCACACAGCTAAATGCATCTGTGTGTAGCAAATTAATAAGGGCCCTTTCACATTTACAGTATGTGTATGCAGTAACATTTTTGTCATGCATTCCTGCATATGCTTATACATGTTTAAATGTGCTTTTGTGCAATTCAATTGCATGCATTTTTACTCTTTCATTAGGCAAAGTAAATTAAAAACATTCAGTGTGCAGAATTTTCATGGTTAGATGCTTTACAAATGTATATATGCACAGACTGAAAAAGGAACAAAACAAACAGGTGTTTTTTGTGCTTTTTCATTCAATGCTAAATATGCAAAGAAAACCAAAAATATCCTATTTTTTTAAAGTGCAATAAGCTGCTGCACTGCATAGACTTAACCAGCCTAATATTAATAAGTGGGAACTCTGCTTGGATTGTATTTTACTGCAGTAAAGAATACAGGCATACCCCACTTTTACGTACACAATGGGGCTTATTTACTAAAGCTGGAAAGTGGGTCAGGCTCACTTCGGCATAGAAACAATGAACTTCCAGGTTTTATTATCAAAGCTTAATTGAACAAGCTGGGGTTAGAAGCTCATTGGTTTCTATGCAGATGTGAGCCTGGTTTTTCACTTTCCAGCTTTAGTAAATAAACACCATTGCAAACTTAAAAGTGGGGTATGCCTGTATGTATTTTACTGCAAGAATAGGGACAAGTGTGATCAGGCCCTAATTATCTGTAGGTTGCAGAGCTCCTGTTTCCTCTGTGTACTCTCTGATATAGAATTACAGATTAAACATAAAAAAAACTTGTGTGTGACGCAACATGTAGGGCGGAGCAGTGTGCTGATGTCATTGTGTGCTCCAGGAAGTGCAGGGTGCTTCTTTGCTATAAACTGGCCAACAATTTTTACTGTGTGATTCATTCTACTTTTGAAATGTAAGTGCAACAAAAGTTTTAGAAGGATTTTACACTGTGTGGAGTGGATGCCATTGATATGAGAATTACAGTCCATATCCTTACTCCTGAGTGGATCTTGTAGGAGAGTCTTGGGAATACCCTGGCCAGGGATTTTTGGCCACATGCTCATCTGACCTCTCTTTGATTAGAGGGTCCATTAAATTTTCTAAGCCTACATCTTTACCGAGGTGGTGGTGTCATGATTTTGGAGACCTAAATTTTCATGAAATTTATATTCAATTTTTTTTACTATTTTGGTATTTGCACTTGGATTGTGTTTTACACAGGTGTTACCCAACAGATTATATGGTATTCATGGTTGTCACTGTAATACCGAATTTTATTTGGTTTGATTTTTTGATTAATATATTTTGATTATCACTGTTTTATAACATGACTCTTTTTGATATATTAGTAACATTTTTTGTCATGCATTCCTGCATGTGCTTATACATGTTTAAATGTACTTTGTGCAATTCAATTGCATGCATTTTTGTTCTATCAGTAGGCAAAGTAAAAGAAAAACATTCAAAGCGGAGAATTTTCATGATTGGATGCTTTATAAATGTATAAATGCACAGACTGATAAAGGGACAAAACAAACATTCAATACTAAATATTCAAAAAACAAAAATATCCTATTTTATTTTAAAGTGCAATAAGCTGCTGCACTGCATAGACTTAACCAGCCTAATATTAATAAGTGGGAACTCTGCTTGGATTGTATTTTACTGCAAGAATATGGACAAGTGTGATTGGGCCCTAATTATCTGTAGGTTGCAGAGCTCCTCCCTCCTCTGTGTATTTTCTGATACAGAATTACAGATTTAAAAAAAACTATAAAACCACTAATTCTGTTCCATGAATTTAAAAAGTAACATTTTTTTTTCTACCGTGGTCTCCCCTGTTCTATAGCTCTGATCTTGCTTTCATATAAGACATATTTGCTGAACCTTAGAACAGGGGTCTCCAAGCTTTCTAAGCAAAGGGCTAGTTTACTGTCCTTCGGGCTTTAGGGGGGGGGCAGGACTGTGGCCAATGGGATTAAAAAATGCCCCATCAAGGGTTTTAATAGGAGGAATCAGTGGCGGCTGGTGCTCAAATTTTTTTTTGGGGGGGGGGGGGGGGGCACAAACGAACTTAAAAATTCAGAAAAATAGTGAAACAAAAGCATCAATTTCAGCCACTGTGCCATCAAATGCAGACACTCTGCCCATCATATGCAGCCACTGTGTCCATCATATGCAGCCACTGTGCCCAGAAAATGGAGCCAACTGTGCCCAGCAAATGCAGCCACTCTGCCCATCATATGCAGTCAACTGTGCCCATCATATGCAGTCAACTGTACCCATCATATGCAGCCACTCTGCCTATCATATGCAGCCAACTGTGCCCATCATATGCAGCCACTCTGCCTATCATATGCAGCCAACTCTGCTCATCATATCCAGCCACTCTGCATATCATATGCAACCAACTGTGCCCATCATATGCAGCCACTCTGCCTATCATATGCAGCCACTCTGCCTATAATATGCAGCCAACTGTGCTCATCTTATGCAGCCACTCTGCCTATCATATGCAGCCACTATGCCCATCATATGCAGCCAACTGTGCCCAGCAAATGCAGCCAACTGTGCCCAGCAAATGCAGCCAACTGTGACCATCATATGCAGCCTCTGTGCCCATAATATGCAGTCTGCTCGGCACTTACCCCATCGTGGTGGTGGGTCAGGCAGCCGGTGACAGCTTTGAGCTATGAGACGGGTAGCACGTTTCAGGCGATGGCTCCTGTGTCCTCCCTGCGTCTCTTCTTCCTGTTCTGCAAGATGGCCAATGGGATTGCTTCTGCCTTCAGCCAATCAGATGACCTGTATTAAAATTGCGCCTCCTGATTGGTGGAGAGGCGGTTCAGTTTAAAAAAAGCAAATATTCATTTACATTTCTAACACATCTGGGTGGACTGCGAGTACAATGCTCTGCGCTCGCAGACCACCTTTTTTAAGCCTATAAGAGCCTATGGCTCTAATCAGATGCTTCAAAAATACACTACCGCCACTGTAATTTCGGGCACTTGGCGTCTGAAAAGGGGGCGGACACCTGAATAGGGTGTGGCTACAGTGGCCATAGATAAATTCATGCAATGCATGAATCTATTCATTTTACATAGAGAGGGTGGCTGGAGAGAGGGAGTTGCACCAGTGCGCCCTTAATGGATGCACCACCACTGGGAGGAATAGTACCCCATTGTTGATATTACTTATTTTCCCCCTGGCCAAACGAGCATGGTAATTCTCCTCTTTGACAGCTGTCACCAGAACTGGTATCCCCACTTAAAGAATTAAATACATATGTATGATCCATATACAGTATCTATATGTTCTTGTATTAGAATTTGTAGGAAACATTGTAAAGGTTTCAGTCCAAGCCTGCAAGGAATACAATGCCAGATGAGTTTTACAAACAAGGACAAATGGTTTCTATAAAACACAAAATATTTCTTGAACACGTAATGAAAATCTTCCATGCTGTGGTTCCCATGCAGACGTCTATATCCTAACATATTTGCGGCTCCCTGCAGTGATGCAGGTGGAGTGTGTATTGACAGGAAAGAGCTGCAATGCAAAATATAGCTTCCACCTTTTAATTCCCCCAAGAAAAGAAATATTTCAACAATGCGTTTGTGATATGCAGGATATTCATTAGCGAGGCAGGATTTCCCAGAATGGAATGAGGTAGATTCTAAGGATTTGTGACAAATCTGCTTCTCCTTATCAGAACAATATTATCTAGAAAATCAAATGGGTGAAATTTAGACAAAAGAAACTAAACATTAAGATATAGTAACAAATGACTTTCCTTATGTTCTTTTTATATACTGTATGCATATACTGTATTTATATACACTCACACTGACTATAAAGAGTATTCACTTTCTTGGAAATATTGGTGTTTTATTGCTATAGAACACATTTTAGAAAAAAATAAGTCACGTTGGATATAATTTATTTTTTATTTTTTTATTGTTCAAGAGAAACAAACTCTTTCATCCAAAAAGAAAAATCTCTCAAAGTGATTTTTAATTATTTACAACACAATAATTAATTAAAACAAAAAATATCCCCGCGCTTCTTTATACAATCTCAAAATTGATATTACAGTGGTGTTGCCACCAAAAAATAAATAAAAATAAATTGCTTAAAATTCATAAAAAAATAAAATAAAAAATAATTGGAAAATTTTTTTTTTTACTCACCTCTAAATGCCTGTTAGGGGGTCCCTCGTAGTCTGCCTCCTTCATTGCCTGGTGACATCACTTGCTCTTGGCACCGCACAGTCGCCTGGGACCTGTCACGTGTCCGAGATGACTGTGCGGCGTATCACGGCGCCGGGCGCCGCTCGCGTATGCGCAGTGGGTGCCCACAGTAAGAATTTACGGTGCCACAAGCGGAGCGGGGAATGAGGGGAGGCTCCGTTCCCCCTCATCGCTGGACCCTGGGACAGGTAAGTGTTCGATTATTAAAAGTCAGCACCTGCAGTATTTGTAGCTGCTGACTTTTACATTTTTTTTTTAGGGGGCACCCCACTTTAAGCTTGCATATTTTTTTTTTTCATGAGATATTTTGATGGATTATAAAATGATTTATTATTTTATTTAATGTTGTGATTTTTTTTTTTTGCATATAAAGATTTATCTTGTATATGAAGTTTTTTTTCAGAACACTACATATAAATTTTAATTTATACCACATAATAACTGAGTTCTTTATACAGGTCATATATGATAAAAAAAAAAAAAAAATTTACATTTAACCAGCTGGTTGAACAAAACAAAAATAAATAAATAGCCAATTCCTTCCTGCTGTGGTATTGTACTCGGACACCCCGCCATCAGAATAAAATGATCAGTGTTATTGGCTCTAGCTGGCGCTGATGATCATGCTGGTAAAACCTGACAGGCTGCTTGTACACAAGTCGATCAATAGATACTGTAGATTGATTTTTGTACAACCAGCTTGACCATACATAGATCAAAACTCATCCGGGTGAACCGGAAAAATTCAGACCCATTTATGGCCAGCTTAAGTCTTCAAGCCAGTATTTGCTAGAAGCACCTTTAGCAGCGATTACACCACTGAGTCTGGGTGAATAGGTCCTTATTAGGTTTGCATGCACTTTTCCCTATTCTATTTTACAATAATTCTTCAGCTCTGTCAGGTTGCACTGGGGTCATGAGTCTGGCCACAAATTCTCTATTGGATGGATATCTGGACACTGACTCATTCCACTGACTCAGACTTTGTTTTTAAAGAGGAATTAAACTCTCCCACTCTGATGCTTTTTTTCATTTAGTCCATTATAATAAGTAATTATCAAACTATAGCCACTGTAATCCAGCCCAAATCGCATATTACTTACTGTTTAAAGAAACTTTAAAAAACCTGTTTCCAGGGGTTAGGCAGCGCCATCTTAAGTATTGTCTTCTGAATCCAAGCCTCCCTCTCAATCCAACATTTCTATGGCAACCCTGCTTCCCTGTTCATAGCTGACTTGTTTTATTTCATAGTATTTACTTGTGCCGATTATATAGTGCTTGCCTGTTTCAGTCTTATCAGCTGCAGCTGATAAGACTGCAGTAATGCTGTCCAATGCCCTGGTTTACACTGCATGTGATGTCACATGGTCACATGGGGGTGTAGGAGGAAGCTCTCAGTCTCCTGGTATTTCAGTGTTGTGTGCCGTAGGAAGTCCTGATAATAGATATATGAGTACACAGAGTGTGCCGTAAATCAGGGGAGATCTGGGCATGCTCAGTGACATCATTCTAGAAAACAAAAAGGATTACAACAATACTAAGCAAGTAAGGAGATATCCACAAGCAGTGTTCATTAGGGTTTTTATGCTGATTTACATGGGACAAAGTTGTGGGGGAGAGTTTACAACCACTTTAAGCCATTCTTTTGCCGTTTCTTTTGTCTTTTCTTACGAAAAAAAAAACAAATCCTCTCCCTAGGCTCAGGTTTATTGCAGAATAGACCATGTTTTCCTCTAAAATGTTCCTGTATTTTGCTTCTGCATTTGACCCTCACAAGCCTTCCAGGGCTTGCTGCAGAGAATCATACCCACAACATGATGCCACCATCACCATGCTTCAAAGCGGGGATGGTGGGCTTCTTATAACATGCAGTATTTGGTCTTCTGTCCGAAAAACTCTATTTTGGTCTGGGTTTGACTATGGAGATCTTCTAGCTGGCTACATAGTCTCACTTGTTGCAAGCTGTAAGCAAAATAATAAATATATCACAGTGAATTTCTTTTGCCCCTCACCCATAAAGCTGTGATCGGTGAAGCAATAGCTGCTATATACCTAGTCTCTCAGATCTCAGCCACTGTGGCCTGTAGAGTTGTCATGGAAATAGTGCCCCAAGGGCCAGATAAAAGCAAGCAAGGGGCCACATCTGGCCCCTGGGCAACAGTTTGGAGCACTTTACTATGGTATTAAATGTGTTGTCTGTCCATTATGGATCCTGGCCTGCTTCTTAACTCTGCTCCAGTTCTGCTACTTTTTGGTACCAGTCTATCCACCTGTGTCATGAACTTGCCTTTTTCTACAGCTGTGTCATGGTGCCTGGCTGTACTTTAGTTGCAAAACTATTTCCCAAATTCACTGTTGTTGTCCCAGACAACGGTTCTAAACTTGTTACTGTTATTTCCACATCTCAGACCCCTTTCTTCCCATCCAATGCCTCACTGCTACCTGTTACTTTACCAGGAGAGTTTGAGCTGGAAAAGTAAGAAAGTCGACCTGTTTCTTCTCTCAAGGTATATGACTGGTCTTCAGCTCACAAGAGACTCTGGTGAGAGACTACCAAGGATTTCTGTAACATCATCATAGTTCCCAACTGTCCATCTTTTGGAATTTAGTCCTTCTTTGGAACCATGATCCTTATGTTCTCTACCCTATGAGAGTCTCTCATTCACCCACAGTTGTTCATATTTAGACCCGATGTATAGATTTGCTTAAATAAAATTACTATTTGAATATTTAAAGCTGAATTCCAGGAAGGTTTGTTTGTTGCATGGTTTCATTTGTCAAGCTTGGCCCATTGAAAGTATGCATATTTCATACCTGACTGATCTCTGTGGGAAAATCACTGTAGTAGCCACCGCTACCACAATGATCATTGCTATCTTACAGGTTGTCGGTGCCATTCAGAGAATACCCTGCATTTTCCTCAATGAATGCAAAGCGATCTCTGATTGGATGTAGTTGAAAGGTGGTGTAGCAAAGTCATAATCAGCACTTTGTCTAATCAGAGTATGTCAGTAGGGAGAACTCTGTGATCAAGGGAGAGTCCAGATGCACTTTGTTACCAAATGTGTTGGGATGCTTGCCTTTACACGCACATAAACTTTGATGGCATCCCAGTCTTAGTCCGTAGGGTTCAGTATTGAGTTGACCCACCCTTTGCAGCTATAACAGCTTCAACTCTTCTGGGAAGGCTGTCCACAAGGTTTAGGAGTGTGTCTATGGGAATGTTTGACCAATCGTCCAGAAGCACATTTGTGAGGTCAGGCACTGATGTGGCTGAGAAGGCCTGGCTCGCAGTCTCAACTCTAATTCATCCACAGGTGTTCTATCGGGTTGAGGTCAGGACTCTGTACAGGCCGATCAAGTTGCTCCACTCCAAACTCCATGTCTTTATGGACCTTGCTTTGTGCACTGGTGCACAGTCATGTTGGAACCGGAAAGGGCCATCCCCAAACTGTTCGCACAAAGTAGGGAGCATGAAATTGTCCAAAATATCTTGGTATGCTGACACCTTAAGAGTTCCCTTCACTGGAACTAAGGGGCCAAGCCCAACCCCTGGAAAACAACCCCACACCATAATCCCCCATCCACCAAATGGTTTAGACCAATGCACAAAGCAAGGTCCATAAAGACGTGGATGTGCGAGTGTGGGGGTGGAGGAACTTGACTGGCCTGCACAGAGTCCTGATCTCAACCTGATAAGACGCTTTTAGGACTTTTAGGCTGAAAGCCAGGCTTTCTCGCCCAACATCAGTGCCTGACCTCACAAATGCGCTTCTGGAAGAATGGTCAAACATTCCCATAGATACACTCCTAAATCTTGTGAACAGCCTTCCCAGAACAGTTGATGCTGTTATAGCTGCAAAGGATGGGCTAACTCAATATTGAACCCTACGGACTAAGTCTGGGATGTCATTAATGTTTATGTGATTATAAAGGCAGGCGTCCCCTTACTTTTGGTAATATAGGGTATATGACTTTGACAGATCATGTGGCTGAAAAGTTTTCTTTTTTTTTTCTTCTGTCCCGCTGTGCAAAAGAGCAGTGGTCTGCCAGCTTTAGAATCCCGAATCTAGCTATGCACATTTGTAAAGCACGTGCATTACTACTAGTACTAAAAAAAAAAAAATGGCAGTATAACCATGGTAAGGTCTTTGTGTACTTCTCCAGGATGTATGTAATCTATTAAGAAAAATTGCACCTGGCTGGGTGTTAAATTGTATTGGAGGTTGTGATATGTTAAACATAGCATGCAGGCATTTTAGCATATTTTTCCAAACCAAGAGAGCTCTTTCCCACACCTACAGCTGCTGATCTAATAATTTTATTTAGTGCTTGATTTTTTTTTTTTTTTTAATAAACATATGTTTAAAATTATTATTATTATATGATTTTTTTTTTTTATTCTGTGCAAATAAAGATGCACTGATTTATAATTCCTAGGACCCAGGCACAGCAGAAACACAGAAATGACTGAGACAGACGAAGATGACCTCAAGCAGACTATTTACTGTATGCTAATTACATGCGGTTCTCAATTACCACACATTTTATCTTATTAAGGAAAGACTGCTGGGTAGACATGCAGAATAAATCCCCGGAGAGCTTCCTTATCACAGCGAGCAAGATCAAAAGGGATTCAGGAATCAAAGCCAGCGGATTGGACAGGCTGAAGACATGTTATTTCTAAACAGGATTATTGCATCGTTATGTTCCTAATGGATCTAATGAGGGAGTGAATGTTATATTGGGCCATGGTCTCTTAGCGCCACAATGCCTATGGATGAGTATATCCGGGCACTCCTGTGGTACCTATTCAACCAATTGTTTGGCGCTGGGAAGAATAAGGCAAGCTATTAAAATCTGCATGGGGTACAGGCGGTATTAATCATAATGTGGCTATGAAAGGATTTCATGAAAGGAAAACACACTAGCTTTGCTTGCCCTTTGTAGTCTCCATGTAAGACTATCACAATCATGCTCTTTGGTACATTCTCACATAGGACTACAATACAATGTGCCAATGCAACAAACTTTTAAGCAGGTTGAAATGTCGGTTAGTAAGACTGCTGCTCCAACTTGGAGGGAAACATTTAATCTGTTTCCTGCACTTTCTACTGAGCTCTTCCTCTCTCCCTGTGCTGATAATAAAAGAGGGGAGGGCTCTGCCCAGACAGACCGTCTGCATGGGGGAGAAGACACAGATAGACACAGAATGATCATCTCCAGCCAGATGACAGAGCTGCTGCACTTGCAGCTAAAAGAGAGCCTCGCTTGCCACTAGGAACCTTCAACATGTCTTCCCTGAAGAACACCAGTTTTGGAGATCTGCCACTGTGGACTCTGCTGTATATGGACTTTTGCCTGTGCAGGAACGCTGGGGCAGACACAAACCTAGTTAGGGTTTAGTTCAGGGAAAAGACTGTGTACTTTGTTTTGGAACTGTTATACTGAGAGTTTCCAGTAAAGCTTTTTGAACTTTGTCCTAGCCTGGGCTGAAATTACTTAAAGGGCTGCATGGTGGTAATGATGTTTGGAAGAACAGGGTCTGAATGCACACACATGGGGTAAAGTGGTGAAATGCCATTACTAGGGGCAACAAGTACAAGATAGGGATGATATGACTGCCAGACAGCGGGAGAGCTATAGCAGCAGAGGTGATGGGTCTCATGTATAGTGAGTGGATTGGTTTATAGCCTACCTCCTGAGCAGTCAGTGTCCCAGCAACCAAGGAACCTATGGACCTAGCCATATGGTACCGAAGAGAGAAGAGTTAATTATGTGTGCACATGGGGTCCCGTTGGACCCGTTCTGTCACTGGGAGATATGTAGCAGAGTCAAGCTGACTGGTGGAACGGCACACCACAGTCCTTCAAAATGTTGCATCCTGAGCAGGTGTATGTATTATGGGAATGGGAGCCACAGCTTCAGGTTATAATACAGAGACACCTGGGTGTACGGCTTGCTTCTGGGTTGGAGCACCACCATAATGTTGATGCCACATGAATGCGGCCCTGCCTACGAGCTCATACATCAGGTAGTCCAGAGGAAGAAGAAGAGTAAAAAGGCCCAGTGTGTGAGACTTTATCAGTGCTTTGGCCGGCTCCTTTGTGCCTTGCTATTGGTCTGTTATTCATATAGTTGTCCATAATGGCAATAGTAAGATACAAAAGGGATGGTCTGAGACACAGACTTTTGGGATAATAAATATATATTGTTTTATAAAAAAAAAAAAATTGTGGTGCTTTAGGAGACTACTAATGTTCAAGTCTCAAATATCATTCTGGTAAAATCCTGTGTTAGCTCGATTTCTGTCATCCAAAAGAAAAAAAAAATATTTTATAAGGTGCAGGAATACCTGCAGGTGAATTCCCTGCCTTTTGGAAAGATAAAGCTTAGGAACTTTTGGTAGCGTTGAAGCTTATCATAACCTCCTACCGTCTTCCTCCTCCCACATTCCTTTTGACCCATCACAATGACGGGCAGCCTAACCCGCCAATAGGAGTGTGCAGGAGGCAGTATGATTTGAGCATGCTTTGTCGGTATCAGAAAGTGCCAAAGTTTAGCCTAGCAGAACAGCATGAAATTTGGAGGCTGCCACAGGTATATGCGGGCACCTAAAGGTGTCTGACACTTTATACTTGCAGAATTTCCTTTTAGTGATGGATTCTCTTTAAGTTTTAATTCTGTTTATATAGAGGCAAAAAGTTTGTCAGTCACCATACATCTTATAGATATAAAGCATTACACATATATTATACATTCAAATCAGTCGCTGCTCAAGGAGCTTATAAGCTAAGGTCCTTAACTCACATACACATAATTGGGGCCAATTTAAACGGGAACCAATTAACCTACCAGCATGTCTTTGGAGCTCAAGAGGAAACCCACACAGGCACAAGGAGAACATGCAAACTCCAGGCAGGTAGTGCAATGGTTGGGATTCCATCCAATGACCATAGTGCTGCTAGGGGGAAATGCTAACCATTTAGCCACTGTGTTATATATCATCAGCACCAATACCCCATGTGATAACATGCACCAAAAAGTCCTTAAAGATAATCCTTTCAAATATGCAGATTATATATGAAGAGTCTTCTTTTGCTCCTTCTCATCCCTAGTGAGTTCAACCACCATTCACACTGTGCACTCACCTCAATATATTGACCTATTTTTTGCAAATAGGTCACTATGTGCATTTCCCTTTAAAGGGTCTAGTATACCTCCTTGGGATGCCTCCAATTATTACCTTCCAGTCACTAATAGGGACAGCAGTAATCTTAATAAATGGCGTCTCTATCTTAAAGGGGTCATGTACCTTAATGATTTTAGCGAATTTATGGTGGCACTCTGCTTTATTTAGTGAACTCATTTTTTTTATTTATCTTAATAAAGTACAATGGCTAATAAGGTAAAACACTATGTACATTTTTATTCCCTTTCAGCAAAGGAGCCAGTGGATTAATTAATAAAGCAGTAGTAAACCTGCTTTTTATCTTGTACCTACAGTTAAGCCTATAGTAAGGATTACCTGTAGCTACAGTAAAAATCTCCTAAATGTGCACAGTTTAGAAGACATTTACATGTGTAGCAGCCGGTGACGTCACCAGCGCATGCACATTGTGCTCTCAATGGACGACATTTGACCTTGCTGTAAGATTGGGCAAAGCAGTGGAGACTGAGGTTCAATGTTTCTAAATGTAAAATAATGCACCTAGGGAAAAATAATCCCCTCAGAGAGTACAACATTGGGGGTACAGTGTTAGCCAGCACTACAGAAGAAAAAGATTTGAGGGTACTTATTTCAGATGATTCCAAAATAAGCAAACAGTGTGACCAGACAGTAGGAAAAGCTAATAGAATTCTAGGATACATCACTAGAGGGGTCATCAGCAGGAGGAAGGAGGGTAGTTGATGATTGGAATAGATTTATAGCAGAGGTAGTGAGCCAGTCAACAGTAAATGGCTTCAAACATGTTTGGGACAAAGATAGATCTATACTCTAGACAATAAAGTTAATGGAAAAAAAAAAAATGGGCAGACTCAATGGACTATTCAGTCTTTTTCTGCCAGCAGTTTTCTAAGTTTCTATGCCGTGGTTGTGCCACGGGTGTGACTCCTACACCCATGCACGGGAGTGATGTCATTGTGGCTTGGCCCTTCAAATGGCCAGAGCCTGCAAACCCGGAAAGAAGACCAGAAGAAGATGGATTCCCTGTCAGCAGTGACGGTGCACCACTGGAGGGAACGTTTTTTTAGGGACGTATTTCGTAATGTGCCAGTATGATGTGCATAATAGCCCATTATAACATGAGCATGTGGAGGGACCCGTTTTTTTTTTTTATGTGGTTAACCACCGCTTTACAATTACTGCTGTCTCTATTGTTATGAGCTGAAGAGGTGACCAGGTGGCAATAATTGGAGGAAACCGGAGGAGGTGAATAAGACTTCCCAAAGGGGAATGCGCATGGTCTCCTATTTGCGTATAATAGGTCAATATATAGAGGTGAGTGTACAGTGTGAATAGTGGTTGAACTCACTGGTGAATACTGCATGAGAAGGGGCAAAAGAAGACACAGCAAATATAATCTGTATATTTTAAAGAACTTCTTGTAAAATCCACAGATTGTCTCTTTTCTACAGCTATCTCTAGTAAAACATACCATTATCCATATATATACATATATATATATATATATATATATATATATATATATATATATATATATATATATATATATATATATATATATATATATATACAGTGGTGTGAAAAAGTGTTTGCCCCCTTCCTCATTTCCTGTTCCTTTGCATGTTTGTCACACTTAAGTGTTTCGGAACATCAAACCAATTTAAACAATAGTCAAGGACAACACAAGTAAACACAAAATGCAATTTGTAAATGAAGGTGTTTATTATTAAAGGTGAAAAAAAATCCAAACCATCATGGCCCTGTGTGAAAAAGTGATTGCCCCCTAAACCTAATAACTGGTTGGGCCACCCTTAGCAGCAACAACTGCAACCAAGCGTTTGCGATAACGTGCAATGAGGCTTTTACAGCATCCTGGAGGAATTTTGGCCCACTCATCTTTGCAGAATTGTCCTAATTCAGTTACATTAGAGGGTTTTCGAGCATTAACGGCCTTTTTAAGGTCATACCACAACATCTCAATAGGATTCAGGTCAGAACTTTGGCTAGACCACTCCAAAGTCTTCATTTTGTTTTTCTTCAGCCATTCGGTGGTGGACTTGCTGGTGTGTTTAGGATCATTGTCCTGCTGCAGAACCCAAGTTCGTTTCAGCTTGAGTACACGAACAGATGGTCGGACATTCTCCTTCAGGATCTCTTGGTAGACAGCAGAATTCATAGTTTCTTTTATCACGGCAAGTCTTCCAGGTCCTGAAGCAGCAAAACAGCCCCAGACCATCACACTACCACCACCATATTTTACTGTTGGTATAATGTTCTTTTTATGAAATGCAGTGTTCCTTCTACGCCAGATATACTTGAACACACACCTTCCAAAGAGTTCCACTTTTGTCTCATTGATACACAGAATGTTGTCCCAAAAGTCTTGGGGATCATCAAGATGTGTTGTGGAGAAATTGAGACGAGCTTTGATGTTCTTTTTGCTCAGCAGTGGTTTTCTCCTTGGAACTCTGCCATGCAGGCCATTTTTGCCCAGTCTTTTCCTGATGGTGGAGGCATGAACGCTGACCTTAACTGAGGCAAGTGAGGCCTGCAGTTCCTTGGACGTTGTTGTGGGGTCTTTTGTGACCTCTTGGATGAGTCGTCGCTGCGCTCTTGGGGTAATTTTGGGCGGCCGGCCACTCCTGGGAAGGTTCACCACTGTTCCATGTCTTCGCCATTTGTGGATAATGGCTCTCACTGTGGTTCGCTGGATTCCCAAAGCTTTGGAAATGGCTTTATAACCCTTTCCAGACTGATAGATCTTAATTACTTTCTTTCTCAATTGTTCCTGAATTTCTTTGGGTCTCGGCATGATGTGTAGCTTTTAAGGATCTTCTGGTGGACCTTACTGTGTCAAGCAGCTCCTATTTAAGTGATGCCTTGATTGTGAACAGGTGTGGCAATAATCAGGCCTGGGTGTGGCTAGAGAAATTGAACTCAGGTGTGGACAACCACAGTTATAGTAGGTTTTAACAAGGGGGGCAATCACTTTTTCACACAGGGCCATGATGGTTTGGATTTTTTTTCACCTTTAATAATAAACACCTTCATTTACAAATTGCATTTTGTGTTTACTTGTGTTGTCCTTGACTATTGTTTAAATTGGTTTGATGTTCCGAAACACTTAAGTGTGACAAACATGCAAAGGAACAGGAAGTGAGGAAGGGGGCAAACACTTTTCACACCACTGTATATATATATATATATATATATATATATATATATATGACAATGGTATGTTTTACTAGAGATATCTGTAGAAAAGAGACACTCAGGAGACTATATATAGTATATATACTGTATACTCTAACAAAAAAGAGGGTTTCACCATGTCAGACCAGTGTGTTGTTGTGCCACATCCCTAATGGTATATCAAGAAATAGTACCGGGTATCGGAGATTACTATATGCCGGAGAGTAACCCTAATCTTTTTGTCATGCAAACCATGTAACCTGTTGTGTTTTTTTTTCTTTTTTTTGTTGATTTTTTTGCATATCTGTGTAGTATTTGTTTCTATGTCTCTTTAACCATCGGTTTATACCCAATAAATTATATTTTATAATTCATACACCTGTGGTTGTTGCCTTGAAAGTGCCAACGAAGGAGGATTATTTTTTTCTTGATATACAGTATACTCTATGCCCTTGTACACACGGTCGGAGATTCCGTCGGAATGTGTCCGATCGGAGCGTTTTGTCGGATATTCCGGCTGTGTGTGGTATGCATCAGACTGTTTCCGTTGGAATATCCATTGGACCAAATTTTCCAACTTGCCGGAAATATTTTCTGACAAACTGCTCCGATCAGACATACTCCGATCATGTGTAAAGAATTCCAATCGGACAAAGTGCCACACATGCTCAGATCAAATTCCTACATTAAAGCTATTGGCTACTAGCCTGAACGTAGTCCCATCGTAACGAAATTACGTCATCACGTTCTGAAAGATCGGATTTTCCGACAACTTTGTCCGACCGTGTGTATGCAACAGTTTCGGACAAGATCCATCGGACAAAATCCGACGGATTTGGTTGTCGGAATGTCCGACCGTGTGTACAAGGGCTATGCCCATATAAAATAAAATGTGATCACATATAATCTCTTATGCCCTTTACACACGGTTGGAAACTCCAATGGAAAAAGTCAGATCGGATTATGTTGTCGGAAAATCCGATCGTGCGTGGGTGCTATTGGACTTTTTCTGGCAAATTTTCCGACACACAAAGTTTGAGAGCAGGATCTAAAATTTTTCGGATAACAAAATCCGATTGCATAAATTCCAATCATGTGTAGACAATTCTGACGCATGCTCAGAATAAACTAAGAGAAGAAAGCTATTGGCTACTGACCCATTTATATTCCCGATGTACATGTTTGACGTCACCTCGTTCAGAACGATCGGATTTTCCGACAACTTTGTGCCTCGTGTGTATGCAACACAAGTTTCGGACAAAATCCGTCTGAAAAAATCCGATGGATTTTGTGGTCGGAATGTCCAACCGTGTGTGCAGGGCATAATGCGTTATATATTTCATCAACACCAATACCCCATGTGATAACGTGCACCAAAAAGTTTGATAAATGTTGCGTGGCACTTTTTAATAAAATGATATGATTGGGTGCGAGGACCACATTGCAGTTTGAGCAACAACATAATAGATAATAATTGATGTTATAGAATTACAAACAGTAGGAAACACTATCATTTCTATAGAATACATGGCGCAGAGAACATTTTGATAAAAAAATTTCTACAGTCGCTATAATAATTGAAGAGCACCTGAAGTCATTGTTTTATCATTCAGAACAGTGATGGTGGTATCTGAACACCTTGGCAGCTGTATAAGTCAGTCTAAGTATTATTAAATGGTATGAAAAGAAGAGGATGCATCAAACACTGATAAACTACTTCCCCATATTGATTTCACCATAAGTTATATCTGCTCAGAACATGCTCCGGGGCGAGATCAGCACTCACATATCATAAAATTGTGATGTGCTGTGCTCTCACCGGATCACTTTTATGTCCATGTTTTTTCTATTTAATGAATAACTACAAATACTTGTCCCAAGAGCTTGCATACACAGACGATGCGCTAAGCTGCTCCTCATATCGGTACTGCCAGGCAGCCATTGGAAACCCCTGTTTACAACAAGATTGGAAATAAATAAATAAATTGGGCTATAAATACACTTTTTTTTGTCATCAGAAAAGAGTTGAGCTGCTTTGAAGTACTTCAACATTGCCGTTGCCATGGAGAAAGAGAGAATGAGAGAAAAGACAGCAGAGCGGCGAGCCTTTCCAAATGCCAGCAGGCAGCAATGCATTTAACCTGTTCACAGCAACAGGGCATCATCGTACAACGAACCTGCCAATCCGACAATAAACTGGGGCTAACAGGTGCATTTTATAAAAGAGAAAGTAAGGATAAAATGAATGTCTTTTCAATGCCAGCCAATCGCATTTTAAAGATGTCAGTTCCAACCTGCCATCCCTTTGCTTCTCTCTATATTCAGGTGTCGTTTTTTTTTTTTCTTTGTATAGGTCTTATACTGTATTCTGCCCACTTTCTGTCTGCCTCTGTCTAAGCCCTTGTACACACGGTCGGACATTCCGACTGAAAATGTCTGATCGGACCGTGTTGTCAGATAATCCGACCGTGTGTGGGCTCCATTTGACTTTTTCCATCGGAATGTCCGACAAACAAAGTTTGAGAGCTGGATATAAAATTTTCCAACAACATGATCCGATTGGACTTTGTCCGATCGTTTGTAGAGAATTCCGATCGGACAAAGTGCCACGCATGCTCAGATCAAATTACGAGGCCAAAGCTATTGGCTACTAGGCTGAACGTAGTCCCGTCGTAACGAATGAACGTCATCACGTTCCGAACGATCGGATTTTCCGACAACTCTGTCCGGACATGTGTATGCAACGCAAGTTTTGGACAAAATCTGTCGGAAAAAATCCGACAGATTTTGTGGTCGGAGTTTCCGACTGCGTGTACAAGGGGAGGAGGAGTAGTGTGTCCTCCTTTGTAGGTTCTCAACTGAAGTCCATTTACAACAAAGTGGTGAAGAACTGACGTGATTACACTAATTTGCTGTCTGCAATATGCAACATTTCATATTTCAGAAAAGAAAATATATGTTGGAACCTTTACAGTCCCTTTAAAGCCCAGTTCCAGTCTCATTGGATCCGTGATGTCCAGGAAGTGGTTTGAATGTGGTTTGGTTTGAATGATGCCAGATGTCACTCATCCTGGAAGAGTTCCTGCACAGGACCTCATATGCCCCATACACACGGTCAGAATTTAGAATTTCCGACAGAAAAAGTCAGACAGGAGCTTTTCATCGTATATATGCCTCATCAGACTTTTTACTTTGAAAATTCTGATGGACCTAGAAAGAGAACATATTCTATATTTTTCCGACGGAACAAATTCCTATCGGGAAAACCGCTCGTCTGTATGCTGTTCCGACGTACCAAAAACGACGCATGCTCTGAAGCAAGTACGAGACGGAAGCTGTTGGCTACTGGCTATTGAACTTCCTTTTTCTAGTCCTGTCGTATGTGTTGTACGTCACCGCGTTCTTTGACTGTCGGAATTTGGTGTGATTGCATGTACGCAAGACAGCTTCAGCGGAATTCCTTCAGAGTTTATTCTGATGGGAAAACCGGTGGGTTTTCAGGGCACATCATTGGAAAGAAAGCGAGTATTGCAGAAAGAGCAGCATTTGTTATACAACAGCTAGGCTACCTCTTTATTTGTTTGTTTTTTCATGAAAAAAATAGAATTTGGGTCTAGTGTATGCCACTCTGGACTGTTGCATGCAGAAATTGCAAACCATTTCCTATGGCAAATCACGCCACTCTTTTTCCTGCACATTTACCCTCTACTTCAGTTGGATTTGCACTCTGTAATATCTGGCAACCAGTTACACTGGCAAACAATGGTAAATGCAGGTGGGAGAATGGAGACAGTCTTTAAAACTGTGTTACCCCTCTGACCCTCCAAGAAAACCTAGGAAAATTTTTTAAAGGACTTGATGTTAGGCAACACATAAAGGTATTGAGGCATAAAAATATACATGATGAATATAACAATATTGTATATTCATCATAGATTCATGCTTTGGGAGTGAACAACCCATCTGGGAGCACCGGTTCTAAGCAATATATGGTAGAGCATAGGTATTGTTTCTTATTGACTATAAAAATATACTATATACTATACTATATACTATATAATATACTAATAATACTATAAATATATACGTAGCTTAAAATCCCAGTGTTTTTCAACACCAAGTGAACTGCAGTAGTTGTGTGCAGCTAGTTACTTCTTGGTCCAGCTGGAAGCACCACCTGCAGCTCCCCGAGTGCTAAAAAATGTCTACACATGGATATACACCAATGCTTGAATTTAGTGTCTTGGCATAAACTAAACACATGCATGCACATATGACATATCCCAAAATTCTGCAGGAGGGGATTATGGTATATCCTACTACAAATGTGTAGAGCCATTTACTTCTTTGGCTATTTGTGTATGTCACTTGCGACCCCTGTGCATAGAAAACAGTGGAATTTTATGCTAGGGATATTGTTATACCTCAATATATCTGTGCAAGTAGACTAATGCGGCGTACACAAGATTGGACTTTCCGGCGGACCAGAGTCCATCAGACAATTCGATTGTGTGCGGGCTCCAGCGGACTTTTTCTTCCCAAAAGTCAGACGGACAAATTTGAAGCCAGTCTTTTTTCTTGGTCCGCTAGACTTTGGGGAAGAAAAAGTCCGCTGGAGCCCACACACAATCGAATTGTCCGACGTTATGTTATTATTTTATGTTATTCCTAAATCCGTATCCATATCATTTGGCTACAGCATTGACCGGGCCAAAATTAAGAAATCCCACCAATGTCTGCAGGTGTGCTTTATGGCCAGTCTTGCTTTACATATTGGCTGAACATTTCTCAATATAACCCTTAGTAAAAAGAAGATACCCCTTTTGGAAAGTATACACCTGTATACAAATAATGGAAAGCCTGAGAACGCGACCTGTTGGGGGTACTTGAGGACTGGAGTTGAGAAACATTGCTTTACATCACATGCTGTTCATATTAAATATACTGTACGTCTAAACCTATACATCTGTAAAGACATTCATGTGACCATTTGAATATTCTTATGCCATTGTGAATGTACACAGGAAATACAGTTATGCCGCGTACACACGATCAAACAAGCGGTCGGAAAAGTCCGGCAAACTCAAGTCCGCCAAACAATCCCCCCGTGTGTAGCCGTGTGTAGGGTTGTCGGGAAGAGGCCCTTGTCCTCATCAACATGGGGACAAGGTGCTTTGGGGTGGGGGGGGCGCGCGGCCCCCCCTTCCCCAAGGCACCCCCCATGTTGAGGGCACGCGGCCTGGTACGGCTCAGGAGGGGGGGCGCTCGCTCGCCCCTCCTTTCCTGGCCGGCCGGGTAGCGTGCTCGGACAAGGGTCTGTTGTGGACTTTGGGGGGACTCCCACGCCGATTTTTTTCGGCGTTGGGGTTCCCCTTTAAGTCCATACCAGGCGGCGGGGCCAGCGACGTATCCTTCGCAGGCCCCGCCTACCTGGAGACGCGCTCGAAATGAGCGGACTTTCCTCCGCGTGTGTGGGCGAGTCCGTTCATTTCAAAAGTTGGGCGGATAGTACGGCGGACTTAGTACGCTGTATTAGTCCGCTGAAAAAGTGCCGTGTGTGGGCAAGTAGCCCGTTCGGAAAGTCCGACGGACAGTCTGGCGGGAAGTCCGCCAGACTAAGTACGTCGGACAGACGGCTACGTGTGTACGCGGCTTTACTGTATCAAGGTACTCACCCATAGCTGCTTCCACGGGCACTCACACACACCAGCGTCAGGATTTTCTGAAGCCGTAGTAATATGCAGATGCGACCAGTGCAGAGAATACAACCTGCAAAAAGACAAGAACAAAACTTAACTGCTGTTAAAACTATTCTTTCACTCTTAAAAATGACTTTATATTAGCGAGTAAATACAGTGGGCTTCAATTCTAATAGCACTTGATTTGGATCACATGGCAGGACTGGGAGCAAAAAATACCTGACAATAATATACAGTATATATATATATATATATATATATATATATATATATATATATATATATATATATATATATATATATATATATATATATCCCCTGCCATTACTGATGCCACAGCACATCTTTTGGAAACCAATTGCAAAAGCCAGAATTGCCAGACTGCCACTTCAGGCCTGATTGGTCCATTGTTGAGCTAGAATCATCAAATGATGCATTTCAGGTGTAATTAGATTTACGCAACATTATGCATACATATATGCCTTTCCATTCATCCCTATTGCTAGAAACAACACCAAAGAAGCAGCAACAAGGATTCATTTTTTCAAATCACTATACCCACAGTACAGAAAAATGCAGGTATTAATTCAGCCCAAGATAGGTTTAAGGCAATCCATAGATGATTTGACTTTCTTTCCTGCAACCACAGGTTGTTGCAAAGAATATCGCTTGATTCCCTTATCAACACAGTTGGTGTTGATGGGGGAATCCCTACCGCAGTGCTATTCTGTTCTGCCATTGGGGGGGAAGCCTTTACCGGCCAGCAGAACACCGTGATTACTACT
The DNA here is from genome assembly GCF_037356315.1 of Lithobates pipiens. NCBI lineage: Eukaryota > Metazoa > Chordata > Amphibia > Anura > Ranidae > Lithobates > Lithobates pipiens. The sequence continues at coordinate 1,142,819 of NW_027507787.1, read as the reverse complement.
AGAATCTGACAGGCTGGTTGTACACAAGTCGATTGATGGACCGACTTGAGTACAACCAGCCTGCCCATACATAGATTGAACTTAAGCCAGTCCTTGCTGAACCAGCTGAAATGTGATAAATCTATGGCCGGCTGAAATGTAGTTACTGAAACAAATTGCAGTTAGATTAGGTATTAGGCATGGGGGATTGCTTAGTAGAATACCTAACTTAAAGTAAAACAATAGCTTTCCATTAACCAATTAATGCTCCAGGACCAGATTATAACTGCATCTGCACTTTTTTTTCCCTTATGCCGCGTACACACGACTTGACTTTACAGCAGAAAACGTCAGACGGAATCATTTCATCGGATATTCTGATCGTGTGTGGGCTTCAGAGGACTTAAAAAAAAAAAAGTCTGACAGACCTAGAAATACAACATGTTTTAAATCTTTCTGAAGGAATCAATTCCTATCGGGAAAACCATTTGTCTGTATGCTAGTCTGACGGACCAACTACGACGCACATGCAGCTATTGGCTACTGGCTATTGAACTTTCTTTTCTAGTCCCGTCGTACGTGATTGCGTTTCAAACAAACAAACGTTGGTGTGATCATGTGTAGGCAAGTCCGTTCGGTCGAAGCTCCGTCAGAAGGACCGCCAGAGTTTATTCTAACAGAACGTCCGGTCGTGTGTACGCGGCATAAGTCTCCCTGCCGAGACCCACAAATATCTGTTGAGTCTGCCAATAATCCATCCAATGCAGCTTCTTGTAATGGCATGGCAATGATGCTACACTGCTCCTGAATGCAGAGCAGAGTTGCCACTCTTTCATAGGCTGTGCCCTTATCTTACATGACAGTAGGGTAAAAAAACAAAAAAACCTTGTGAGGGGTGTGTCCATCAGCATTGTCATTTCTGATTTAAAAGTCTATAGCAAGTTAATCCACACCTAGTCCTGCCCTCTGCTTTCTAGATTTTCAGCACTCTGTGGCTGAATCCCTCCCACTGCGATCTGCATTGTTTGGGAAGGGATGTGAGACCTAAATGAAGGAGGATATGGCTCAGTCAGAGAAGGTGGAAGTTTTTTCATTTTTTTTTATAACTTTATGAGGCTTGTGCATCTTATAGTGCTTGGATTTTGGACTTTACGCTATCATACAGGAGCTTTAGATTTTACTTTGAATCAAACTTGTGGCCTCACATTACCCCATAAAGCAGTCCTATAGCTATAGAAAAGGCAGCTTCTCATTGGCCACCATGTTTGGGCCAGAGATCAAGCTCACAAACTGTGTTTGATATAGTCATAACTGCACATGCCATGTGAGCATGGACCCAGGCTCCTGCCCAATGTACCTGGGGTCACTTCACAGGGTAAGCAAAGCCCAAATTCACTTAAAGCAATCACCTCCAACAGGAAATCCCTGTCTTTGGCACTAGTCATCTTCTATGAATGGACTTAAAAACCACAGAAAAATAGTAATGATGGCTATTGCTAACAGTAGCCCATCAAATGTTTTTTTCTTGTTCACACATCACGGGACATAGAGACTTTGATAATTACTTGGGTTAGATAGTCACCATCAGGTGATTGGACACCGGCAACCCCAATTAGAAGGCAAGTTCCTCCGCTATATAAACCCTCTCATATGGAGTGTACTTCAGTTTTTTCACCAGTGTCTAAGGTGGTTGGTCACGCTAAAGATGTGCTAAGAAGAAAGCTCTGCTTGATGGTCTCTACGGGGGCCTAGGAGCTATACAACTGGATCCATACCTTGGGCCAATAATTACTCCTAAGGTGGATGGTACCCAGGCCTCGTGAAAGAAGAAGCCGAAAGGCTAATGCCCATCAACATTCTGGAGATTCTTGCCCCCAGGGTCTGGACTTGCAGGTTGCAGAGGTGTCCTGTCCAGATACAGTCCAACAATGCTACAGCAGTAGCCTATATCAATCACCAAGGGGGCACCAGGAGTCTGGATGCCCAAAAAGAGATGAATCTATTTTTTTTGTGGGCAGAGAGGCATGTTCCTTGCCAGTCTGCAGTCTTCATTCCAGAGGTAGAAAATTGGCAGGCGGATTTCCTAAGTTGCCAGCAGCTGTGCCCATCAGAATGGTCTCTACACCCCAACATATTTCAAGCCATATGTCGAAAATGGATGTAGACCTGTTGGCTTCCAGGTTCAACAAGAAACTGGACAACTTTGTGTCAAGAACAAAAGATCCACTAGCACAAGGGTCAGATGCCTTAATGATTCCATGGGATCAGTATTCTCTGATCTATGCATTCCCTCCAGTTCCGCTTCTACGGCAATTCCTTCGGAGAGTCAAAAGGGAAGGAAAGCCGGTAATCCTGGTGGCTCAGGCTTGGCCCAGGTGACCTTGGTATGCAGAGATCATAAAGGTTGCAGAAGGAAGACCTTGGGTTCTTCTGCTGCGCCCAGATCTACTCTCACAGGGTCCAATATTCCATCCTGCCTTAGTCCGAATTTGACGGTTTGGCGGTTCAGACCCATATTTTGAAGGGTCGTGGCCTCTTGGGGCCAGTCCTGTTCACTCTAGTTAATGCTAGGAAGCCGGCTTCCAGGCTCATCTACTACAGAATCTGTAAGGCATATGTTTTCTGCCCAGGGGGTGGCATCCTAGAAAGTAAGCCATTAGCAGGATTCTTGCCTTTCTTCAATTAAGCGTAGAAATGAGGCTGGCCTTGAGCACAAGCAAGGGCCAGATCTCAGCCTTGTCAGTCTTATTTCAAAAACCGCTTGCCTTTCATTCCCACGTCCGGACTTTTGTTCAAGGGGTACTACACTTGAATCCGCCAGTTAAACCTCCTGTGTGGCCATGGAATTAGAATTTGGGTTTGTCTGTTTTACAGGAACAACTTTTTGAACCATTGCACCATGCTTCTTTAGATCTTTTGACAAAGAAGTTGGTTTTACTGGTAGCCATATCCTCAGCTAAAAGGGTATCGTAGGTAGCAGCTCTTTCTTGTATAGAGCCATATTTGATTATTCACAAAGACAGGACAGTGTTGTGTCCTCACCCGACCTTTCTGCCTAAAGTGGTTTCAGGATTCCATTCAATCAAGTTGTGGTCCTACTGCCCTTTTTTCCAGATCCGCAGTCTGCGGAGGAGAAGTTCTTACACTCTTTAGATGTTGTAAGAGCAGTCAGAATCTATCTGCAGGCACTGGCTCAGATACGAAAGACTGATTGTCTATTTATTCTGCCAAAAGTGCCAGGCAGCATCTAAATCTAATCTCTAGATGGATTCGGCAAGTTATTGTTCAGGCTTATGGTGTAAAGAAGAAGATTCCTCCTTTCCAGGTTAAAGCACACTCAACTAGAGCAGTTAGTGCTTCATGGGCAGTGCATCACCAGGCCTCCATGGCTCAGATCTGCAAGGCTGCAACTTGGTCTTCAATCCAAACATCCACTAGATTCTATCAGGTGGATGTAAGAGGACATGAGGATGTCGCTTTCGGGCGCAGTGTGCTGCAGGCAGCAGTATAGTTCTTCTGGTCCGTTGGCGGTCTATATTTTCTGATCTGTATCTCCCTCCCCTAAATTTGGGCATTGCTATGGGACATCCTACTAAGTAATTATCAAAGTCTCTGTGTCCTGTGATGTATGAACAAGAAAATAGGATTTTTTAAATACAGCTTACCTGTAAAATCCCCTCTTTGGGATTATACGTTGGGATACTTATTGCTTTGCTACAAAACTGAGGTACTCTCCATATGGGAGGGGTTATATAGAGGAGGAACTCGCTAGTAATTATCAAAATCTCTGTGTATATATATTTACTAAAATAATTGCATTTCCATGTTCTGTGTACTATGGGAGACCAGATATATTGAATGCAGGCTCCTGGGTTTAGTACAACTTTTAAGTGTGCTCTGCAGAAGGTTGGCACATAAATGGTTAAATAAATCTACATCCAGATTTAACAAATGTGAACAATATTAAATAATAAGTTATACTCCAGGAACAGAAGTACAAACCATACACCATTCACCAATATCATTTTCAGTTGGGAGTTTGATTTTACATAAACAGGGTTTTTTACATGAAGGTTTTCTTTATTGTTTTGTTGGCCACCATAACCAATTATCTTCTACATTATTGCATGGCTTGTCTTTAGCCGAACTTGATTTTGTAAACTCCATCCCATTACTTGGGAAGGACATTATGGAAAATTAAGTTGCTTTTGAAAATTCTTGGCAAGCACACAGGCAGGAATTCAGCGGTAAAATGGGTTTGTGGCTAATGAAGGTATGGCTACTTATGAAACTTGAGTTACAAGTGGACTACCCCTAAACATAAGGGTTCTGTTTACAGTATAATGTGCCAACATTTCAATTCATCAGAAGACTTTGGTTTCTAAAGGGGGGTGGTGAATTCATTACACTTATAATAAGGGCCCTGATCAGTGGTAGTGATTATTATTTGAAACATGCTAGGATAATCTCATTATTGCCGACTGCTAGTTTCTTACAATATTCAAGCCTTTCTAATCACCATAATTAGACATGACACTAATTTCCCAGTGTTATAGATACTTTTTAGCATGATTACAAGTAGCTCAGTGTCTCACAGCTGCTTGCATCCAGATTTTAGGATTACCTGATGTATTACTGTACTACAATACAAAATAACTAAACCCGGAGATATTGCACAACGCCATATTATTCCAAAATCGAATGAACGTGAATGAATCACCCAGTTGTACATTTACATCATAGTCAGTAAAAAGCCTCAAATAGGATTATTACACAGTGGATCTTTTTCTTTTTTGGGTAATCCATTTTACCAACCTCAGAGGCACTCCGGAAATTAGTATAGGCACAATTTACAATAATAGATGCCATTTGTAGAAGGTGTAAAACAATATATTATATTATTATATCTAGCAATCAATTAACAGAGAACTTTGTTATGTAAGACCATGATCAAAGCATGATGACAATACTGATTAAGATTACACTATTTGTCTGTCTGTTTTCTAACAATACCCAAGCTGTTTTCAATCATAACTCAGCTATGATTAGAAAAATAAAAAGCTGCTTACACGTTGCAAGACTGCATAAAATGTTTAAAATTAAACTATAGTGTATTTTCAGAAACCAATTATCTTTAATTTTTATTATCTTTATTTTTTAAGCAAACCTTGAAACCTAAGAAGCGTGGGACTCAATATTTATCTGTCCCCTAACCATCAAGATATCACCAATCTATTAGCCACGGAGCTACTTGTCAAAATCTTTGGAGCAAGGCCACGTGTTCAGTACACTTTCCATTCAATCCTATGGAGAGTTTGTACTCCACTGCCAGGAGTTTGAACTCTATATTGGACTAAATTCATTTTATAGATCGCAAAGTGGTAGGCTAATCGAATTGTCACTGGTCTGTGCTGGTAGAGAATAGTCTTTATTTCCCTTTTTTTTGTTACAACTTTTATAAAATGTTACAAGTGACATAGTTACATAGTTAGGTTAAAAAAAAAGACACAAATTCATCTAGTTCAACCAAAAAAGAAAACAAAAAACAACCATATAATCCCATATACACAATCCTACACCCGCAGTTGATCCAGAGGAAGTCGAAAAACCCCAGCAAAGCATGATCCAATTTGCTACAGCAGGGGAAAAAAATCCTTTCTGATCTCCGAGAGGGAATTGGATTTTCCCAATGGCAAATTACAGGGTTCCCAGAGTCTGTGTGTCTTGGGGGGATATGGACCAGAATCCAAAGTAACACCACCTCCAGGGTCCCCAGGCATACAGCTCTCAAAGAGCACCATGCCTCCAAATGCCAGGGCCCATGATCAATGCTCAAGAGGCTGGCAGTCAGTCCCCTCCAAAAGCCTTTGTCCTGGCTAGGTCGGTCACACCCTGGATCAACTTTAGCTATAAATGTTAGTACCCAGTTATATTATGTACATTTAGGAAAGAATACAGGCCTTTTTTTAAAGCAGTAGTAAACTCATCAAAATAAAAACGATTTAACCAATATTACAATCTACATATGTATTGAGAATACGTAAGCCCAAAAATCATTCTTACTGTAAAAAGACTGTATATTCTAAACGCTGCTGCTCTGTCATAGCCGTCACCATATGAACTGTGGTCTTCCGTGTCTGTATTCTGATTTATTTCAGCCTGCATTATATTTTCCTCTCTGCAATCCCGCGCATGCGCACTAATTGCAGTATCCAAGCCTCTTTGTAGTTTCCGGTTACTGTGGAAATGAACATTGAGCGAATCAGAGGCCATCCTATTGCTGGCATCACAGGATGTTGGGGCAGATGTCAATAATAGGAAATGACACAGCCCTGGCATAGACACTGCATTTTCCGGCAGGGTCTCTGCTTGCCGGAAAGTTTGGACAAATGGCGCATACGCAGGTTATGTCATCAGCCACAATTATACAGATATCTTATAAGGAAGGCAGATAAGGAGAAATTCTTCTGAAGCAAATAATTATAAAACCTGCAATTGTCCTCATAAAGAAAAGTAATCAGAATGGGTATACAACCATTTTAAAGCAATCCACTGAGCAGGCCAGAACCACCTCTGGAAGGAGTCTGTTCCACATTTTCACAGCTCTTACTGTGAAGAAACCTTTCCGTATTTAAGGATTGAAATCTCTTTTCCTCCAGATGTAAAGAGTGCCCCCTTGTCCTCTGTAATGATCTTAAAGTGAATAATTCAACATCAAGTTCACTATATGAAACCCTTATGTATTTGTACATTGATCATATCCCCCCTTAATCTCCTCTTCTCAAGAGAGAATAAATTCAGTTCCTCCAATCTTATCTCATAGCTGGGCTCATCCATGCCTCTTATCAGTTTGGTTGCCCTTCTCTGAACTTTCTCCAGTTCCCTGATATCATTTTTGAGAACTGGTGCCCAAAAATGAACTGCATATTCCAGATGAGGTCTTAGGCTGGATTCACACCTATGCAGTTTTAGTGCTTTTTGCATTTTGCAGATTTGCACTACAGTCCATCTAACATTGTTTTCTATGGAACACGTTCTGTAGTGCAAATCTGCAAAATGCAAAAAGCACTAAAAATGCATAGGTGTGAATCCAGCCTTTCTAATGATTTGTAGAGGGACAAAATGATATCCCACTCTGGAGTTCATACCTCTCTTAATACAAGAAATTAGTTTGCTCACTTTGGAAACTGTAGCTTGGCATTGCATGCTATTATTTTTGATCTGCCAAAACCCCCAGATACTTTTCCACTATCGATTCCCCCAGTTGAACTCCCCCTAGTATGTATGATGCATGCATATTTTTAGACCCCAAGTGCATACCTTAACCACTTTCAGACCGGACCATTTTGCTGGTAAATGACCAGAGGTCTTTTTACACTTTGGCACTGCGCTGCTTTAACTGGTAATTGCGCGGTCATGCAATGTTGTACCCAAACGAAATTTGCGTCCTTTTCTTCCCACAAATAGAGCTTTCTTTTAAAGGTATTTGACTGACTCTGCGATTTTTATTTTTTGCGATATAAACGTAAAAAGACCGCAAATTTTGAAAAAAAATGATATTTTCTACTTTTTGTTATTAGAAAAATCCAATAAACTCAATTTTAGTCATACATTTAGGCCAAAATGTATTCAGCCACATGTCTTTGGTAAAAAAAAAGTCAATAATTGTATATTTATTGGTTTGCGCAAAAGTTGTCACATCTACAAACTAAGGTACATTTTCTGGAATTTACGCAGCTTTTATTTTATGACTGCCTATCTCATTTCTTGAGGTGCTAAAATGGCAGGGCAGTACAAAACCCCCCCAAATGACCCCATTTTGGAAAGTAGACACCCTAAGGAAATTGATAAGAGGCATGTTGAGCCCATTGAATATTTTATTTTTTTGCCGCAAGCGATTGAATAATGACAAAAAAAAAAATTTTTTTTTTTTTTTACACAAAGTTGTCACTAAATGATATATTGCTCACACATGCCATGGTTATATGTGGAATTGTACCCCAAAATACATTCTGCTGCTTCTCCTGAGTACGGGGATACCACATGTGGTCGACTTTTTGGAAGCCTAGCCGCGTACGGGGCCCCGAAAGCCAAGCACCGCCTTCAGGATTTCTAAGGGCATACATATGTCATTTTACTCCTCACTACCTATCACAGTTTTGAAGGCCATAAAATGCCAAGATGGCACAAAACCCCCACAAATGACCCCATTTTAGAAAGTAGACACCCCAAGCTATTTGCTGAGAGGCATGTTGAGTCCATGGAATATTTTATATTTTGCCACAAGTTGCGGGAAAATGACAAACTTTATAAATTTTTCACAAAGTTGTCACTAAATGATATATTGCTTACACATGCTATGGGCATATGTGAAATTACACCCCAAAATAAATTCTGCTGCTTCTCCTGAGTACGGGGATACCACATGTGTGGGATTTTTTGGGAGCCTAGCCGCGTACGGGGCCCCGAAAACCAAGCACCGCCTTCAGGCTTTCTAAGGCCGTAAATTTTTAATTTCACGCCTCACTACCTATTACAGTTTTGAAGGCCATAAAATGCCAAGATGGCACAAAACCCCCACAAATGACCCCATTTTAGAAAGTAGACACCCCAAGCTATTTGCTGAGAGGCATGTTGAGTCCATGGAATATTTTATATTTTGCCGCAAGTTGCGGGAAATTTACAAACTTTTTTTATTTTATTTTTTTTTTTCACAAAGTTGTCACTAAATGATATATTGCTCACGCATGCCATGGGCATATGTGAAATGACACCCCAAAATAAATTCTGCTGCTTCTCCTGAGTACGGGGATACCACATATGTGGGACTTTTTGGGAGCCTAGCTGCGTACGGGGCCCCAAAAGCCAAGAACCGCCTTCAGGCTTTCTAAGGGCGTAAATCTTTGATTTCACGCCTCACTACCTATTACAGTTTTGAAGGCCATAAAATGCCAAGATGGCACAAAACACCCACAAATGACCCCATTTTAGAAAGTAGACACCCCAAGCTATTTGCTGAGAGGCATGTTGAGTCCATGGAATATTTTATATTTTGCCGCAAGTTGCGGGAAATTTACAAACTTTTTTTTTTTTATTTTTTTTTTCACAAAGTTGTCACTAAATGATATATTGCTCATGCATGCCATGGGCATATGTAAAATGACACCCCAAAATAAATTCTGCTGCTTCTCCTGAGTACGGGGATACCACATGTGTGGGATTTTTTGGGAGCCTAGGTGCGTACGGGGCCCCGAAAGCCAAGAACCGCCTTCAGGCTTTCTAAGGGCGTAAATCTTTGATTTCACGCCTCACTACCTATTACAGTTTTGAAGGCCATAAAATGCCAAGATGGCACAAAACCCCCACAAATGACCCCATTTTAGAAAGTAGACACCCCAAGCTATTTGCTGAGAGGCATGTTGAGTCCATGGAATATTTTATATTTTGCCACAAGTTGCGGGAAAATTACAAACTTTTATTTTTTTTTCACAAAGTTGTCACTAAATGATATATTGCTCACACATGCCAGGGACATATGTGAAATGACACCCCAAAATAAATTCTGCTGCTTCTCCTGAGTACGGGGATACCACATGTGTGGGACTTTTTGGGAGCCTAGTCGCGTACGGGGCCCCGAAAACCAAGAACCGCCTTCAGGATTTCTAAGGGTGTAAATTTTGGATTTTACACCTCACTACCTATCACAGTTTTGAAGGCCATAAAATGCCAAAATAGCACAAAACCCCCCAAAATGACCCCATTTTGGAAAGTAGACACCCCAAGCTATTTGCCGAGAGGCATGGTGAGTATTTTGCAGCTCTCATTTGTTTTTGAAAATGAAGAAAAAAAAAAATAATGTATATTTTTTTTCTTTTTTTCAATTTTCAAAACTTTGTGACAAAAATGAAGGTCTGCAAAATACTAACCATACCTCTCGGCAAATAGCTTGGGGTGTCTCCTTTCCAAAATGGGGTCACTTGGGGGGATTTTGTGCTATCTGGGCATTCCATGGCCTCCGAAACTGTGATAGGCAGTGAGGAATGAAATCTAAAATTTACACCCTTAGAAATCCTGAAGGTGGTGCTTGGATTTTGGGGTACCGTACGCGGTTAGGCTCCCAAAAGGTCTCACACTTGTGGTATCCCCGTACTCAGGAGAAGCAACAGAATGTATTTTGGGGTGTAATTTTACATATAACCATGGCATGTTTGAGCAATATATCATTTAAATGACAACTTTGTGCAAAAAAAAAAAAAAATAATAATAATGTATTTTTTCCACAACTTTTGTCAAAATATAAAATATTCCATGGACTCGACCTGCCTCTCAGCAAATAGCTTGGGGTGTCTACTTTCTAAAATGGGGTCATTTGGGGGGGTTTTGAACTGTCCTGGCATTTTATGCACAACATTTAGAAGCTTATGTCACACATCACCCACTCTTCTAACCACTTGAAGAAAAAGCCCTTTCTGACACTTTTTGTTTACATGAAAAAATATTTTTTTTTGCAAGAAAATTACTTTGAACCCCCAAACATGTAGTGTTTTTTTAAAGCAAAAGCCCTACCGATTAAAATGGTGGGTGTTTCATATTTTTTTTTCACACGGTATTTGCGCGGCGATTTTTCAAACGCATTTTTTGGGGAAAAAACACACTTTTTTTTATTTTAATGCACTAAAAATCACTATATTGCCCAAATGTTTGATGAAATAAAAAATATGATCTTAGGCCGAGTACATGGATACCAAACACGACATGCTTTAAAATTGCGCAGAAACGTGCAGCGGCGACAAACTACGTACATTTTTAAAAGCCTTTAAATGCCTTTACAGGTGACCACTTTAGATTTACGGAGGAGGTCTACTGCTAAAATTAGTACCCTCGATCTGACCTTCGCGGTGATACCTCACATGCATGGTGCAATTGCTGTTTACATATGCCACCAGACCAACGCTTGTGTTCCGCGTTGCGCCTTAGCAGGGGGGGACAGGGGTGGTTTTTTTTTTTTTTTTTTTTTTTATTATTTATTTTGCTTTTTTATTTTTTTTTTAAACTGTTCCTTTCATTTATATATATTTTTTTATGATTTTTATTGTTATCTCAGGGAATATAAATATCCCCTATGATTGCAATAGGTAGTGACAGGTACTCTTTTTTTAAAAAATTAGGGTCTATCAGACCCTAGATCTCTCCTCTGTCCTCAAAGCATCTGACCACACCAAGATCGGTGTGATAAAATGCTTTCCCAATTTCCCAATGGCGCTGTTTACATCCCGCAAAATCTAAGTCATGAAATGCTCGTAGCTTCCGGTGTCTTAGGCCATAGAGATGATTGGAGCCATTCTGGTCTCTGATCAGCTCTATGGTCAGCTGGCGGAACCACCGGCTGCATTCTCAGGTTCCCTGTTGGGACAGGAGAGCCTGAGAAAACCATGGAAGATGGTGCGGGGGGGGGGACATTCCCTCCCACTGCTTGTAAAAGTAGTCTAGAGGCTAATTAGCCACTAGGATTGCTTTTACATAAAAGCCGACCGCTGGCTGAAAAGAATGATACCAAGATGATACCTAAACCTGCAGGCATCATTCTGGTATAAGCACTCAAAGTCCCGCAACATACCAGTATGTTGCTGGAACTGGTTGGGCATATATTGTATTTTTTTTTTCATGCAGCCTGTGGGCTGAACGAAAAAAAAATATTGATCGGTGGGCATGCCCACCATTAGATACCACCCTTCATCCACCCACTTTCTAATGGTGGGCATACATGCACCATTTATATATGCCGAAGCATGGGGGCATCCTCCCGCAAAAGGTAGGAGCAGATCGTTCCTCCACCCCGTATGCCCCCATGCTTCGGCATATATGCTCTTTTTTAACTGTGGTGGTGAAATCACCCCCGACAGTGCTGGAGTCGCGGCTTTATGTATCGTGGGAGCAAACGCTGTTGCTGTCAAGATAAATAAATCCGCTCTGCAGCAGAATGGCGTACCTGCTAAGCAAATGATGGTTAACAATAAAACAAAGTAACATTACAGTATAACAGTAGGACTTACCATACCTGCAAAGCAAATACAAAAAAAATCGCAAAAAATAACACATTTAACACAATCTGTGCCTAAAATATATATATGCCGAAGCATGGGGGCATCCTCCCGCAAAAAAGTTATGCCGCGTACATACATTCAAACTTTTCCACGGGCAAGCCCTCCGTCGGAATTTTGACTGTATGTACGCGGCATTAGGAGCAAAATCGATCCTCCACCCCTTATGCCCCCATGCTTCGGCATATATGCTCTTTTTTAACTGTGGTGGTGAAATCACCTCCGACAGCGCTGGAGTCGTGGCTTTACATATCGTGGGAGCAAACGCTGTTGCTGTCAAGATAAATAAATCCACGCTACAGCTGAATGGCGTACCTGAAAACAAAAAATGGTTAACAATAAAACATTGCAGAATAGAATACAGTACAAAGGAGCAGAACAATAGAGAGAGAATATAGAGCGAGAGAGAACAATAAAACGACAACTATTTTTGGTTTTTTTATTTTATATTTTTTTTGTTTTTTTTGGTTTTTTTACTTTTTTTTTTTTTTTTTTTTAACACTTTTTTTTGTAACTTTAACACTTTTTCTGTTGTAACGGTTCCAGCGGTTTGGGTCTCTCAAAATGTGATGGCATCTTGGGAGACCCTGTGAACGTGTGCCTAGCTTGTGCAATGCTGTACCCTGCGCTAATACTCAACTAGTTCATGGTAGCGTTCAAAACACTCACCCTGACAAAGACCAGGATTGCCAGGACAGCGGGGACAATAAGAACGGGTGTCACGCCTAAATCCGCGCTTGGTACAGACACGACATCTTTTTTGGGGGGTTCGTTGGGTAGGGGTACTCGGGAGGACATAAGAATAATGCCTCTCATGCAGCCGGCTTACTGCATCTGGTAGGGGAAGGTGAGGTGGAGCACCGCCTGGATACAGAAGGGCTCTGACGATATCCTCCTGGAATTTGAGGAAGGATCCAGTCCGTCCTGAAGCTTTGTGTAGTACATAAGCATTCAGTATAGCCAATTGGAATAAATAAACAGACACTTTTTTGTACCAGCGTCTGGACTTACGGGCAACTAGATACGGCGCCAACAACTGGTCATTGAGGTCCACCCCTCCCATGTTAAGGTTATATTTGTGGACACAGAGGGGTTTCTCCACAACACCAGTCGCCGTAGAAATTTGGACCGTCGTGTCTGCATGAAGGGAGGTAAGAACGAAAACATTCTTATTATCCCTCCACTTCATAGCGAGCAAATTATTACTGCGCAAGCAGGCTCTCTCCCCCAGCCTAAGAGGGGACTCTACAAGCCGCTGGGGAAAGCCCCGGCGATTAGGTCGCACGGTGCCACATGCTCCAATCTGCTGATCAAACAAGTGACTAAAGAGTGGCACGCTTGTGTAATAATTGTCCACGTACAAGTGGTACCCCTTTCCGAATAAGGGTGACACCAAGTCCCACACTATCTTGCCAGCGCTTCCTATGTAATCAGGGCAGTTCTCCGGCTCTACGTGACTATCTCTTCCCTCATAAACCATGAAACTACGTGTATAGCCTGTGGCCCTGTCACAGAGCTTATACATCTTGACCCCGTATCTGGAACGCTTGTTGGGGACGTATTGTTTGAAGGACAAGCGACCAGAAAATTTAATCAGGGACTCATCAACGCAGACAACTTGATCGGGAGTAAACAAGGCTGCAAAACGTTGGTTGAAGTGGTTTATGAGGGGCCGAATTTTGTAGAGCCGATCATACTCAGGGTCTCCACGAGGACGACAGAGTTCATTGTCGCTGAAGTGCATGAACCGCAAAATCATCTCGTATCGTGCCCTGGACATGGAAGCAGAGAACACGCGCATATGGTGAATTGGGTCAATGGACCAATATGACCGCAACTCACTCTTTTTGGTTATGCCCATGTTGAGGGAGAGGCCCAGAAAGATTTTAAATTCGGAAACCGTAACTGGTTTCCATTGTCTGGCAAGGGCGGACTGGGGAATAGTGGCGATGTGTTGAGCAGCGTACAAATTGGTTTGGTCCACAATAGATCTAAAGAGATCTTCGGTGAAAAACAGTGAGTAAAAGTCAAGTGTCGTAAAATCAACTGTTTCCACGTTAATGCCAGGTTGGCCAGTGAATGGGGGAAGTACGGGTTCTGCAGAAGTGGTGGGCACCCAAATAGGATTGGCGAATTCTGCAGGAAGGGCACTATGGGTACGACGGGCCTGTCTTTGTCTTCTTCTTGGTGGCAGCGGGACACTACTTGTGCTTGCCACCTCGCCAGCTTGAACTGCACTTATGGGACTCGCCACGTCACCACGTGTTACTGCAGTGCTGGATGTAGGTCCAGGGTGTACTAGGCCGCTGGTGCTTGCCAGTTCACCAGAAGGTTGAGCGGCTCTAGTATGTCTCTGCTCCATACGAGTGACCTGCGGTTCCTGCACCTCAACAACAGAATACATACGGGATTGGGCACACCTGTTCTTAACAGCGGCCTCATCTCCGTCGTCAGAGCTATCTGTCATGGAGCCGCTGTCCTCTACAGGATCGTATTCTGAGCCTGAATCTGACAGATGAGTGACGTCCTCTTCACTATCTGTCATGCTCAGAAACGTGTAGGCCTCATCACTAGTGTACCTTCGCTTTGCCATTTTGGGCTCTAAATTTAGGGGTACACTAGTGAGACTCACAGGTAAAAAAGCACCTAGCCTGTCAGCGACTGTTTCAAAACGCTACAAAAAAAACTGTTAGCGATCGCAGGGATCAAGCCTGACTCTGCGAACGCTGCAGTTATGTGTGTTGTGTTTTGTAAGTGACAGTGATCGATCGATACTGCACTTGGGTGGGCTGGGCTGGGCTTGGCGGAGGGGCTAAACGCAGGTGCTAGCGGGTATCTGGGCTGATCCCGCTAACAATGCGTTTTGGGAAACCTAAAATGCTGGCAACGCTAATATATATCTGATCAGATACTATATTACTAAGGGAGGTGTATGCTTTGCGCGTGGGTGTTAGCGGTACTGGCACTAACCTGACGCTGGGGCGACGCAGGCCTTATCTGACCCTAAAAAACTTATATCACCCGCCGGGTGATCAGGGGGTTAAACCTTTATTAGGTAATAAATGGCGGGTGCCCTGAAACAAAAAAATATAACTAACCAACCAGCGTCACCTGTAACAGTTATATGGTGATCACTGGTGAAAGGGTTAACTGGGGGGCAATCAGGGGGCTATGCGGTAGTATATGGGGGTCCCTGACGCTATAAAAAGCTGCGGCGAACCCAAATACTTACCTGCCTATCTAGCGTCACCTGTGACACTAATACAGCGATCAGAAAAAAATCGCTTATTAGTGACACTGGCGACGGGGGGTGATCACGGGGTTAAACCTTTATTGGGGGGGTTAGGGGGGCACCCTAGAGCTAAAGGGGGCTAGCCCTAACTGCCCTAACAGTTATTACAGTCACAAATGACACCAATGCAAAAAAAAAAAAAAAAAAATTAAAAAAAAAAAAAATGCACTTGGTGTCACTGTGACTGGGGGGGGCAGGGGTGATTGGGGGGTGATTGGGGGGTGATCAGGGGGGTGAAAAGTGTGCCTGGCGTGTTCTACTGTTAGTGTAGTGTTAGGTGCAACTCACCGATGCTCTCTCCTCGGTGCCGGAACGAAAAAGACCGACACGAGGAGAGAATACATCACTTCCTCTCCTGTGTTTACATTACAGGAGAGGAAGTGATGTCACGGGGGATTTTCATTCGTCGGGAGCGATCGCGAGGGGGTGGCCATGAATGAATGGCCGTCCCCTCGTCCGGGATCGCTCCCGAACGAATACCGACCGCCGCAGGCACCGGGCGGGGGCCCGATCGGGCCCCCGACCCGCGGGAAGGCAAGGACGTACATTTATGTGCTTATGCCTGCCCGTGCCATTCTGATGACGTATATCGGCGTGAGGCGGTCGGCAACTGGTTAAAATGTATCAACATTAAACATTTGTCACATAGTTGCCCAATGAAACAGTGCATTGAGGTTGGATTGTAAATTGGAGACATCCTGTAAGGATGTTATTCCACTGCATAGCTTGGTGTCATCTGCAAAGACTGAAACTGTAAAACATTAAGTACTCTTAAGTGGCAATGCAGTGCTTGTTTTCAGCATCCACCATTGCAAGAAGTGGTGTACACTGCCTGCATGGGGAGCCAGGCTTTTTCCTTTTTGGGACCTGCACTGGCCAAGGCTCTAGGTACTAGTGGACCAGGTGCAAACGGGCCCTAAGACTTTGCACACCTAATGTTTTAATGCACGTGGAATATATTAGGATTTTTAAACATAATTCTTTCCTGCCCCTTCTGGTAGCCCCAGAAGTGCATCTTAACCCTGGGAGGCAGGAAGAACTTCCCAATCCCAATCATGGCTTTCATGGTAGTCACATGATTGGGAGTTTGTCCCAACAGCTCCTGATAATAAACACAGACCAGGAGATGTCTGTGACAGCTCAATCTTTGTTATGGGAGCACACAGCGCGAGCGCTCTCAGCACAAAAACCTGGGTCCTCTGGATATATATGTGCAGCGTGTGGGCCCACCATGCCCACCCTCCCTTCTGCCGTACATATGCATTACAAGGTTGGCAAGAGGTTAAAGTTCAGTTGGGCTCTAACAGGCATTGATACAATTATTTAAGGATGATCTTTTTATAGCATATATCTAAAAAAAAACATAACGATTACAGTTGCCCTTAAATATATTCTCTGTAAACATCAAGCAGATACTGGAAAGATAAAAACGCGTAACTTTATGAGGGCTGCTCTACAAGCCTTAGACTGGGAGGGGATATTGTCATTGAAGAACACAGAACAGAAATGGGAATGCTTCAAATGAACTGTATGCAAACAAATTGAAAAATATATTCCCATGGGCAATATGTTTAAAGGTCTAAAAATAAAATCTCAGTGGCTCACGGCCAAAGATAAAAAAGCTATAAATAATAACAAAAGAGCATTTTTTAAAAATACTGTATAAAAATGAAGGAACACTATTTTCATCTAAAAGTTAAAAAGAATATAATAGAATATGTAATAAGGAAATCAAGGATACAAAAAAAAAACAACAGCTTGCAAAAGAGAGTAGGACAAACCCCCAAAATTCCTCATATGTATCAAAGTAAAAAGGGCAGGACTAAATATGCAGGCCCTTTACAAAATAATTTAGAGTTAGTGACTAGGTACAAAAAGAAAGCAAATGTATTAAATACCTTCTTCAGCTCTGTGTACACAAAGGAAAATATGGGGACGTTCACATCCATAATAGAGAAAGTATTCATATAGTGCCATGAGAAGTAAAGAGCTCCAATGGCTTAAAATCAATATGGTCCAGAAATATTTAGATAAAATAAAGGTTAGTAAAGCACCTGGACTAGATAGCTTACACCCATGTGTCCTCAAAAAGTTTAGCTTTGTTATTTTGAAGCCTTTGTTCTAAGTTTTTAGACACTCTTTAATGGCTGGCTCAGTATCACTACATTGGCGCAAGGCCAATGTGGTGCCTAGGTGTAGCACCCTATTGTGTGCTACTAGTATTGGTAGAGTAGGTAAAATATATTCAGGCCAGGAATAACCTGAGTCACTAAATTGGGTCAGGATTATTAGAGGCCAGGGCAGGATGACTCATCTTGGCAGCATTCTGGTGCCTCCCCCTGGTGTCTGGAAGGTTGGAGAACCTTCTAGGACTAGAGGGCAGGGGGTAGGAGGGGCTGCCATGAATATTTTGGGGCCTCAGCCAATCCCCAGAGGTAGGCTGGCAGGGGCTGAGACTACCCCATAAATAGACATTGGCCATGCCAGCAGGGCAGTCCTTATAAGATAAAGATGTAGTATTGAGGGGGCTGTCAGTGGCCCTGAGGGCTAACGCCTAATCTGTGGGGGGGGGGGGGGTGCTCTGCCTTGGGTCGGGGCTCAGGTGGTGGAAGGATCCTACCAAAGACACAAGGGAGGAAGCTTTCCTGGAGGCATGGGAGCAAAGAGAGGTCAGAGTGAGTAGTGCAACACTGGTGGGAACTAACAAGGGGGGGGACTGCTACATGTAGCCAGTCTCCTTTGAAGACAGCGGTGGGCTTAAGTCTTCTACCTTTTTCCCTGGAGATCTCCAGAGAGAGAGAGAGTCAGCTGGGTGGGCTAGTGAAGAGTCAGTCAGACAGACTGGTGTAAAGAGGTATCTGCAGCCAGGTGGACTGGTATTGTCCGAAGAAGTGGAGCTAGGGCCGCGAGGGGAGGCAGAAGGAATCACGTGGTGTTGTTAAAGAGTAACTCCCCTTATGTTGAGAAAAGGCATCCCCCTCTGGGTGATCTATATACATTGCAGGGATTATAACAAACATTGTTGTAGTTGTAGTATGCTTGGATTTTGCAAATGCGCTTGACACAGTTCCCCACACACGGCTAAAGGTAAAGTCTACAGGATTGGAAATATCAGTTTGTAAATGGATAGAAAACTGTCTAAAATATAGAATTCAGAGAGTAGTGGTTAATGATTCTTAGGCCGCGTACACACGGGCGGATTGTCTGCCCAACTAAGTTCGTCAGACAATCCGACAGACAATCCGTTCAAAATTTGCATGAACGGACTTGACCACACACGATGAGCAGACAGTCCGCTGAAAGCGTGCGTGATGACGTGTACATCACGTACGACGGGACTAGAAAAACGACGTCCTATACACTGCAATGCAACCTTCGGCCGTGTAAATCCTTTCTGAGCATGCGCCATACTTAGTCCGTCCAACTTGCCTACACACGAGCGGACTGTCCGCTGAAACCAAGTTTGGACGGACAAAACCAAGTTTGAACGGACTGTCTTACGGAAATTCCGTAAGACTTTGTTCGTCAGATTGTCCACTGAAAAAGTCCGCTGAAGCCCACACACGAGCGGATTGTCCGCTGAAACACGGTTCAGCGGACTAAGTTGGACAGACAATCCGCCCGTGTGTACGCGGCCTTACTCTGAATGGTCTAAGGTTATCAGTGGTGTACCCCAATGTTCAGTGCTGGGACCCTTACTTTTTAATATTTTTATAAATGATATTGGGTCTTAAATTAAATGTATAATTTCAGTCTCTGCAGAGTACACCAAGCTATGCAGTGGAATAACATCCTTACAAGGTGTCTCCAACTTACATGCCAGCTTCATTGTGCTGTTTAAAGTGTTTGTAACCCTAAAAAAGAAATTAAAAAGATCTTGTTCCTTTAAAGCATGTTATACAGCACAGTGCTTGGGCTGTGTAATTTGGCCCCTGTATCACCTGAAATACCTTTGTAAACTGACCAAGGTTTATCATGGCTGATGAACCCTGATACCGTGGTCAGTTTACATGCTTCCGTCATCCGCAGCTCACCTCTGTCCTCTCCCCTCTCCCTCCCCTGCCTGTCAGCTCCCCAATCCTCCCCTTCTGATGATAGAATAACAGTGTAAAGTCTCCCCCATCCCCTCATTTTGATAATACTATGTTCCCCATTGTGTGTGATTAAAAAAAAAAGCTGCTGTGTACCTTATTCTATAGTTCCCATTGCCGCTCAAATGACCGCCCGGCTCTCTCCTCCTCTCCTCTCCTCCTCCCAGCTGACATCAGCAGGAGTTCTCGGCCCCTCCCACTGTAGCTCTCAGTCTGGGAGAGGAGAGAGCTGGGCAGTCACGTGAGCAGCGATCGGCGCTACAAATACACTGGGGAACATAGCATTATCTAACAGAGGGGATTGGAGAGACTTTAAAAGTGGCTTTACAACCACTTTAATTAGCCAACAATGTGGCAAATGAAATTTAATGTTGATAAATATAAAGTTATACACTTGGGGGCTATAAACATGCATGCATCCTAGGAGGAGAACAGCTCGGGAAGTCAATGGTGGAAGCATCTGGGGGTTCTGATAGATCATAGACTTAAAGCGGAGTTCCACTCAAAAGTGAATGCTTTGCTTATCTGCCTCCTCACCCCTCCATAGCCACATTTGTAACCTTTCAGGGGGAGCAGGTACCTGTTTTTGACAATTACTCCTCCCTACTTCGGACCCCCTGCTCTTTCCTCCGCCGCTGGGCCATTCATAAAAGTGCAGGGGACCGGCTGTGAATCCGCAAGGCTTCACTGTTGGTTTCACTTACAGGCAAGGGCAGCTGCAGCACCCGAGAGCCAATGGAAACATCTGCTGGGGTGGCAACATCGCTGGATTTCAGGACAGGTAAGTGTCCTGAATTTAAAAGTCAGCAGCTACATTATGGGGGTTATTTACGAAAGGCAAATCCACTTTGCACTGCAAGTGCACTTGGAAGTACAGTCGCTCTAAATCTAGGGGGTAGATCTGAAATCAGTGGAAGCTCTGCTGATTTTATCATCCAATCATGTGCAAGCTAAAATGCTGTTTTTTGTTTTCCTTGCACGTTCCCCTCGGATCTACATCGACTTTACTTCCAAGTGCACTTTCAGTGCAAAGTGGATTTTCCTTTAGTAAATAAACCCCTATGTGTAACTGCTGACTAAAATTTTTTGCTGGGTGACGACGACTCTGCTTTAATAATTGCATGCAATGCCAAGCTGCAGTTTCTAAAGCAAGCAAAATTTTGTGTTAAAGTGCTGTTGCCACCAAAAAAAAATAGCTTAAAATTCATAAAAAAATGTTGCTAGGGAGTCCCTTGTAGTCTGCCTCCTTCAGTGCCTGGGCTGGTGACATCACTTCCCCTCGGCATTGTCCCAGATGACTGCTTGCGCAGTGGGTGCCCGGCTGTGAAGCTACAGCGAGGTACCCACAGTAAGAATGCCAGCGCCGTGAGCGGAGCGGGGAACGAGGGGGGACTTTTTTTTTTTTTAGGGGGCACCCCACTTTAAGAGAGCTATAGACTGCAGGGAGAGACATAATTCTGACCCTGTACAATTCATTAGCAAGACCTTATCTGGAATATGACATTTTCTATTTTTTTTTATTTGATTCATTTATTTATTTTTTCTGTTGGTTGAACTAGATAGACTTATGTGTTTTTTTAAACAAACTAACTATAAAACTATATAACAGTAGGTTTGGGGAAGCCAATATGTTTGCTTTCAGTAAATGGTGGCAAATTCAAAGGAATCTCCTAAAATGTTACATACAACCACATCCCTTCCATATTATGAAGATGAAATACAAACAATCATTAGCTAAAAGACAGCAGTAAACCCTCTTTTCAGGATCTGAGTGTTGTTGTTGAAATCATTCTTTGCAGAATAAACCAATGCGGTTTTCTCTGTTCTTAGTGCGTGTTGGCTCACACGGCAGGGAGTTAGTTACGTGCCAGAAAGCTACGCTATATTACAAGTCTGTATTTATAAGTGACCCTGATGGTATTTGAACAAGTGAAATGCGTGGAATGCGCAGAACATTGAAGAGCAAACTCTCTATCCATTCTACTTGACTTTAGTTCATGGAATGTGGAGAACAATTAAATGATGGTAATGTGTGGCTACTGTGTCTGCGGGGAACAGAAGGATAATAAGGGAATGATACTAGCCTAACTGGGACTAAAAACAAGATTTCTAGTCCTTCTGCATTCTTTCAAACAACATTTAAACAGCTACAGCCAATTAACAGAATGGTGACAAAGATTAAAGCTAATGTTAGATGGGTGATTTCTTCACCGTGATCACCCCAGTTTTGTTATAGTGGTTCATTGCTAAGAAATGCGTATTTATTTTCTGTGTGATGGCAATCTCATAAATTGTAGGGCTGTTACTGATTAAAATTTTCATGTTCGAATAATCGATTTTTAAAAAATCGATGAATTGACTAATTTTGATTAATTGTAATGCACATACAGATCCAACTACGGTATTTATCAGCGTATAACACGCGCCGGCGTATAACACGCACCCCAAGTTTAGGAGGGAATTTTAAGGAAAAAAACTTTTAGGAGGGAAGTTTGAGGGAAAAAAAAACTACATTTAAATGCCCATCAATGCAGCCTTATCAGTGTCCATCTGCACCCTTGTCAGGGTCCATCTGCACCCTTGTCAGTGTCATCTGCACCCTTGTCAGTGTCATCTGCACCCTTGTCAGTGTCATCTGCAGCCTTGTCCACCATTACAGCCTTGTCATGCAGCCTTGTCCACCATTGCAGCCTTGTCATGCAGCCTTGTCCACCATTGCAGTCTTGTCATGCATCCTTGTCCACCATTGCAGCCTTGTCATGCAGCCTTGTCCACCATTGCAGCCTTATGCAGCCTTGTCCACCATTGCAGCCTTATGCAGCCTTGTCCACCATTGCAGCCTTATGCAACCTTGTCCACCATTGCAGCCTTATGCAGCCTTGTCCACCATTGCAGCCTTATGCTCCCTTATGCAGCCTTGTCCACCATTGCAGCCTTGTCCATTTTATTTGCCTCTTTTTTATTTTTTTTAAATGCCGCCACCAAGATACACAGCCGGATGTGTATCTCGGCGGTGCGCGGTAGTTCTCGGTGGCCTCCGCCCGCCTTCGGCTCTTCTTGGCAGCTTTTGGCTGCCTTCAGCCATCCTCGGCAGCTTTTGGCCGCCTTCGGCTGTTCTCTGTAGCTTTCGGCCATTCTCGGCAGCTTTCGGCCGCCGAGAACGGCCGAAGGCAGCCGAAAGCTGCCTTGAAGAGCCAAAGGTGGCTGAAAGCCGCCCAGAGGCTCAGAACTGCGGGGATAGGCGTATAACTAGCACCCGCGATTTTCCCCTGCTTTTAAGGGGGAAAAAGTGCGTGTCATACGCCGATAAATACGGTACTTTTAGCTGATCTTCTTGCATTGCAACTCTGCATTAGTCAGTGATAAATGTGGTATACACTATATACAATCACCCAACACTAGTTAGTTTCCACAATCCATGACTTAACTTCACAGTTCATACAAATACATTTTAAATTCAAACTGCAGCATTGACGTAAGTAATTTTTTAAATTAAACTTTAAGAAAAACTTAGAAAGTTACATAATCAAATCTTATATTTTGCCCATTATTCTTCTACAGCCAGTAACTATCAAGAGTTATGCTATAAAATTCTTACGAGATGGTACAAAGTCCCATTGCTAATACAGAGAACTTATCTGGAAAAGAAAATTTTTTGTTGGCGTTGTGGAGAATCGGTGGGCGATATGCTTCATATCTTCTGGTCATGTCAAAAATTACTAGATTTTTGGGTCAAAGTGAAAAAGATCATAAAACAGTTAACAGAATATGATGTGGGATCTGACCCAGCTAGATACCTCCTCCACCTTTCAGATTTTTCAAAACGTAAGTACGTAAACTCATTGGTTGCTCATTTGTTGAATGCAGCAAAGGCGTGTATTCCAGCCTTATGGAAGCAGAGAACACCCCCTTCGATTTCACAGTGGTTTAAAAAAATAGCTGACATATATATGCTATGGAAAAGGGTATTGCAACCACACATGGTAAAGAGGAGAGGTTTGAATCAAAATGGGAACCTTGGTCACATTTTGTATCCACCAGAGAATACGGCAGGGCACTTGTGGAAGAGGAACCAGAGGCGGAGGGATGAGAGAGAATTTAATTACTGTTGCTTTTTTTATTATTATTTATTTATTTATTTTGTGTTTATGTATAAATCAGGTGAAAAATTAAATGATATATATTTAAGATATGTTTTGTGATACGCATGCAATGGAATTGTATTTGTGTTATGTATAAAAATTGTTGAAAATAAAATATAGAATTTACAAAAAAAAGAAAGTTCGTTTAATTTTAATTATAAAACCTATCTAGTATATTGACTGTCAGTCACTTTATAGTAGGCAAGTAGGCATCACTTTAGCCAGTCACACAGACATACCAGAATGTTTACATTTTGTTGTTCTTTTTACAACAATGTTAAAAACGGAGGTTATCAAATTTGCCTACACTTAGCTCACTGAATGATCCCAGTTAACCACATCCATATTTACCATCACTGTCAAGGCTGTCTGGTGACATCACAGACATCGACATCACTGGACTCCTCCCCCCTTCCCTTCGTTAGCAGACGGAGGCACTTGGGGAAGTGTCAATGTCCGTGATGTCACCGGATCTCTGACGGAACTCCCTGAAGACCCAGAAGTCGGCGGAGAGGTGAGTACCGATCAAAAGAATTTTGATTGATCAAAAAAATTTACGATTAATCGAGAAATTAATCTTTAATTTTCCCAGCCCTAATAAATTGTAATGCGATTTTCACAGCGCTTGAGATTCATGCCAGCAGCAAAATCGCTAGTGACAATCACCCCTAATGCAGTATAAGTTCAGTGCTCGCAACCTTTCCTCATAACTAATATCCTCCAGACCCTTTATTAGCTTTGTTGCCCTTTTTTGTGCTCGCTCCATTTCCTGTACATCCTTCCTGAGGACCGGTACCCAGAACTGGACAACATAATCCAGGTGCGGCCGGACCAGAGTCTTGTAGAGTGGGAGAATTATCATTTTATCTCTGGAATTAATCCCCTTTTTAATGCATCCCAATATTCAGTTTGCTTTGTTAGCAGCAGCTTGGCATTGCGTTACTTCTCTTTTAAGCAATTTGTTTTTTTTAGATATTGATTCTAGGTAACTAAAAGTGGGGCAAGGGTGTGTCCTTTGCCTCATGCCGCGTACAAATGATTGGAAATTTGGCCAGCAAAAGACCGATGAGAGCTTTTCATCGGAAAATGCGGCCGTGTGCATGCTCCATCGGAATTATGCTGGCCGAATTTCCGCAAGCAAAAGATTGAGAGCACGTTCTCAATTTTTCTGACGGAAAAAGTTTCGATCAGAAATCCCGATCGTCTGTAGCAATTCCGACACGCAAAATTCCTATGCATGCTCAGAAACAATTCGACGCATGCTCGGAAGCATTCAACTTCATTTTCTCGGCTCGTCGTAGTGTTGTACGTCACCGTGTTCTTGACGGTCAAAAGTTCAGCAAACTTTTGTGTGACCGTGTGTGTGCAAGCCAAGTTTGAGCGGAATTCCGTCGGAAAAACCATCATAGATTTTTCTGATGAGAATTCCGATTGTGTGTATGGGGCATTATTGTTTTGTGCTGAAATTAGTATCTCTTTGTCAGCTCAGAAAATTGGAAGGTATATGACTGACTAAATGGGTTTTAGTATGTATTACACTAAACATGCAGAATCCCACTGTTTGTAATTGGGCCTGTTCACATTTCAGTGTTCAATCAATTCTAGTATACTCTTTGAAGTTAGTGACTATCAACATGTCACATGCAGAGCCTTGTGCTTTTTGATGCATGTTTTTTCACCTGAAGAACTCCTCTTCTACAGCTAAAATACATTAATTGTAATGTGCCTATGGATGGAAAAGGACCTGGGGGTCCTAGTAGATGATAGGCTCAGCAATGGCATGCAATGCCAAGCTGCTGCTAACAAAGCAAACAGAATATTGGCATGCATTAATAAGGGGATCAACTCCAGAGATAAAACGATAATTCTCCCACTCTACAAGACTCTGGTCCGGCCGCACCTGGAGTATGCTGTCCAGTTCTGGGCACCGGTCCTCAGGAAGGATGTACTGGAAATGGAGTGAGACAAAGCTGATAAAGGGTCTGGAGGATATTAGAGGAAAGGTTGTGAGCCCTGAACTTATTCTCTCTGGAGAAGAGACACTTGAGAGGGGGATATGATTTCAATATACAAGTACCGTACTGGTGACCCCACAATAGGGATGAAATATTTTTGCAGAAGGGAGTTTAACAAGACATGTGGCCACTCATTAAAATTAGAAGAAAAGAGGTTTAACCTTAAACTATGTAGAGGGTTCTTTACTGTAAGAGCGGCAAGCATGTGGAATTCCCTTCCACAGGCAGTGGTCTCAGCGAGGGGACATTGATAGTTTCAAGAAACTATTAGATAAGCACCTGACTGACCACAACATACAGGGATATACAATGTAATACTGACATATAATCACACACATAGGTTGGACTTGATGGACTTGTGTCTTTTTTCAACCTCACCTACTATGCAACTTTGTAACTTTGCACAAGCCCTGTGTATTCTTCAGTAAAAAAAAAAAAAATAGAAAAATTTTTGGTCAGTAATTTACACCTCTTTGTGCGCAAATGTCCATTAACATAGTGTGAATGCGACAATATGTTTGCGTGTTAAAATGTGTGAATTTGCGCAAACGCATATGAGCGAAAATACGTACAAATATATGCAAATTAAAAACGGCTGAAAAATTGATGTTCAAACAGGAGTATCGTGTGCAAGAGGCTTAGAACTGCTTTCATTCCACTATTCAACCCAGGAAACAAATGACTGAAGCTTGACATATGTATATACAAAAATGCTTGCACAAAGCTTATAAAATACTTTCAAAACACCCCCCCCCCAAAAAAAAATCCCACCAGGAATATGCTCTGCTCAGGTGTGATTGTAGGCTTAATGCACCCGTGACTCAATCAGAAGCAGTACTTTATATTCCCATCGCACACATTCCTGGTATAAGCTCTCAAGGTTTGGGTGCTGCAGCAACGACCAGCTGGATACTGGTTCAAGTCACAAAGAAGATATTTGCCAGCACACCAAGGATCGGCACAAAGTGGCGTCCAAACGGGTAGTTTATTGCATGATCACAACACAAGAAAGGTGCAACGTTTCGGAGTCACGCAGGACCCCTTCATCAGGCATCTTCACATACCTGACGAAGGGGTCCTGCGTGACTCCGAAACGTTGCACCTTTCTTGTGTTGTGATCATAAAATAATCTACCCGTTTGGACGCCACTTTGTGCCGATCCTTGGTGTGCTGGCAAATATCTACTTTGTGACTCAGAAGCAGGACAAGTGCACTGGCTGTGTCCTGGAATCAAGGAAGGCTAGAGCGGCATATAGGCAAGGGTCATGAAGCCCCCTATGTTCTCATTTATATCTAACAGCGCATTCATGGACACTAAGTAATATGACAGCGCCTACAACAGATGGCAAGGAGTGCCAATATTTATATGAAATAAATCCAGTTTTATTACCTGTTGTTCCTGCCAGTAGAATCATTATCTTTCTACTTTCTGTAATTGGGTAACAACGCTGTTCACCTTGAAGTAAAATTACACAGCAGTGTTCTCACACCGTGCAGCCTGTTAAACAGTTTTGATGGACCTGCAGTTTTAAATGGAATTTAACCACTTAAGCCCCGAACCATTTGGCTGGCCAAAGACCAGAGCACTGTTTACGACAGTTTAACTGACAGTTACGCAGTTGTGCGACGTGACTCCCTTTTTTCCCCACAAATAGAACTTTCTTTTGGTGGTATTTGATCACCTCTGCAGTTTTAATTTTTTGCGCTATAAACAAAAATAGAGTGTTAATTTTGAAAAAAATGCATTATTTTTTACTTTTTGCTATAATAAATATGCCCCAAAAATATATATAAAAAAAATTTTCCTCGGTTTAGGCCGATACGTATTCTTCTTCTTCATATTTTTGGTAAAAAAAAATCGCAATTAGCGATTATTGATTGGTTTGTGCAAAAGTTATAGCGTCTACAAAATAGGGGATAGTTTTATGGCATTTTTATTATTATTATTATGTATTTTTTTTACTAGTAATGGCAGCAATCAGCGATTTTTATGGGGACTGTGACATTACGGCGGACACATCGGACACTTTTGGCGCAATTTTGGGACCATTCACATTTATACACCGATCAGTGCAATTAAAAATGCATTGATTACTGCGTAAATGTGACTGGCAGTGAAGGGATTAACCATTAGGTGGTGCTGTGGGGGTTAAGTGTGTCCTAGGGAGTGATTCTAACTGTGGGGGGAGGGGCTGTGTGTGACATGACACTGATCACCGCTCCAGATCACAAGGAGAGCTGATCAGTGTCAGTGTCATTAGGCAAAACGTGAGACGATTGCGGTATCCCCACGGTCATCGAGTCCACAGGACCCGAAATCATACCCATGGAGCTGCCGGCGGGCCGCGTGCGCCCGCTAGCCGCCTCTTAAATAGCAACTTACAGGTACGTTAATCTGCCTGTATGTGCCCTTCTGCTGCAGCATATCTGCACGAGGCGGTTGGGAAGCGGTTAACTGAAATAGATACAAATTAAAACCCAATTCCTGCTAACAGTTTAATCAGTTATGGCAACAAGTATTTTTTTTGTCTTCAGGATAAAAAGGTTTAATCAATATTAATTAAAGATGACAATGTATTATGTTTTTTTCCCGCAACCTTGTAACTGCCACTTTTCCAGGACAGCATAGCCTGTTAAAGGAAATGGAAAATAATGGATCTCCTGGCAGATGTAATAGGTAATAAAAATGCAAAGGGACACTCAGAAGAACAAAAACTGCACCAAACAAAAACCCAGTCCATTGAAAACTACATGTCCATTTAAGACTACCTTGTAAACAAAACGACAACTTTGCTACCTGATTTTACTGTAGAATTAACAACAACATCACCCTATTATAGAGTATTAAAAATCGAATGTTTCAATGCATTTGACAGACTGTAGCATACTGTATATGCAGGGCTGCTGTTAGAAATCATGGGGCCCCATACAGCCTACTTGAAAAGCCCCCCCCTGCTTTTCCGCCAGGACCTAGATTTATCAGTTCCTTTCTTTGCAACCTTGGCATCCTAGATTAATGAATAGAAAGTGCTCTGAGGCTTCCTGCGCATTTGCAAACTGAAGCATAGTAGCCACAGTTACTGTGCTTCAGTGATAAATGGACACAGGAGTGATTGATACTGATTGCTCACTGTGTTCATTCACAAAAAGAATGGGCCAGTAAATTAATTTTTTTCCGCCCCCTTCCCCCATTTTTTATCAGGAAACACCCCCCTTGTATGCCCGTAAAAGCTGCCGGTGCAAGAGAAGGGGGAGTTGGAAGCGCTGCAGGGGAAAGGAGCACGCAGGGGGGCCCAGACAGCAGATGGAAGGGGCACATGTGCTAGGACCAATCCCCCTGCAGTGCAGCAGATGGAGAAAAAGGAGAAACTGGTAGTGCTGTGGGGGAGACAGAAGAGGCTCGTGTCTGGAATAAGAGCCATCCCTCCTGCTCAGCGGATGCCTGGGCCCCCCTTTTGAATTGATGGCGTCAGGGCCCAGTACAGGAGGGCTGGCTGTACTGCCTTGTCAGTGGCCCTGCATATATGTCTTATTTTTTACCAAGAGTATTCCATGAAGACCACTTTTGACCAGACTTCTCTGAGTAAATGGGTGTTCCAGGGTCCCAGTGCTTTCCGCCAAGTCTTGTCTATAAATTAGGGCTGTAAAAATTAAAGATTAATTCCTTGATTAATCAATTAATTTTTTTGATCGATCAAAATTCTTTTGATCGGTACTCACCTCTCCGCTGGCTTCGGGGTCTTCAGGGAGTTCCGTTGGAGATCTGGTGATTTCACGGACATCGACCCCACCGGACTACTCCCCCTTCCCCAAGGTCCTCCGTCTGCTAACAAAGGGAGGGGGGGAGGAGTCCGGTGATGTTGAAGTTCTGATTGAACTAACGCGTATGGGAAGGAGCTATGCATGACATCACCCACTGCTACCCTACGGAACTAACACGATTGTCGGCTTTACATGCTGTGTTTTTATCATCTTTATGTGAGTAGTTTGTGTTTGAACACAAAAATTTAATCTTATACTTATGCGGTGAGCACTTAGATCTATTCTTTCTACCCATTTCCTGGCGTCCTTGCTGAGATCTAAGGAGACGTGAGAGAAGTTTATGGTCCGTGTTAACCCTTTTTATACCCGCTTACATGACCACCTGTTTGCACAGGGGTCCATGCCATAAGGTGAGAGTGATTAGTTAGACCGGAGGTGGAGGGATTGTCACGCTACTGTGAAAAAAAAATTGCTTACGTCAGTGCTACAGTTTGAATTTAAAACATATTTGTGTGAACTGTGAAGTTAAGTCATAGATTGTGGAAACTAACTAGTGTGGGGTGATTGTATATAGTGTATACCACATTTACCACTGCACTGACTAATGCAGAGCTGCAATGCAAGGAGATCAGCTAAAAGTAGTTGGATCTGTATGTGCGTTATAATTAATCGAGATTAACCTCCCTAGCGGTAATCCCGAGTCTGGCTTGGGCTGGGATTTCAGTACCATAAGCTGTAACCCCTGAGTCAGACTCGGGATTGCATTGCTGGATGCAGGGGAGGACACAGGGAGAAATTACTTACCTTGTCCCCTGGATCCAGCGATGTCCTCCGTGCTGTGTGATCGAGCCATCCTCCGCTCGATTCACACAGTGCCGAATGCCACGGAGCTCCGTTCCCTGCGACGTTACGGCGCACGGGAGTGGAGATTGGCGCCAAATTCAAAAAAGTAAAAGTACACAAAACACACACAGCACTGTAGTCTTACAGTACTGTATAAAAAAATACACACCCCCTTTGTCTCTAGTGGTCTGTGCAATGCCCTGCATGCACTTTTATATTATAAATACTGTTTTTTCTGCCTGGAATTTGGAGATTGTCCATAGCAACCAAAAAGTGTCCCTTTTTTAGTGTTTTAGGATTTGATTACATTATTGAATAATTTTTATTATTATTTATTATATTATAAACTTTATCATACCCGGGACGTCTGCTAGACTCTGGTTTGAACAGATTTAAGAGAGTTATTCCTAAGAATTACAGGACTACAATATAAAACTTTCAGCACCTAAAACCAGAAGGAATCATACCGCCAGGGAGGTTAATCGATTAAAAAAAATTGATTAATCGAACACGAAAATTTTAATCAGTAACAGCCCTACTATAAATACATTAAGCGATTTGGCAGCTGTACTTCCTTTGAAAATGGTTATCAGGCTCAAAAGTGTGATTTGTCCATTTTCCAACTCTTCTCTTTTTTGGCTTGTAGTCATTGTTTATACAAGGAAGAAGTTCTTTCTAAAGTTTTTAGTAGTATAAAATAGTCTGATTTGGTACCATAGCCTCTCAGTGGGTAAATGAACCCATTTTCTCAGTAGATACCATACTTCTCACATAAGAGTGTTCTTTATGACATTTTATCTTTCTTATAGTTATGATGTTGGGGCTAAAAATGAAGATCCTAGAAGAGCAAAGCTGACCTTTAAACCTAGCTCTTTATGGCATACCAGCTTTAACTAGAATACCCAAGGAATACTCAGAAGTTAGGTTGTTAACATTTAAGAGGTTCCGGGCTTCACATTACCTGAAGGTGAAAAGAGAATACTTTGTCTGAATATAAAAATGATATGTCCCAACAGGCATGAAAGAGAAATGGCATGGAACATGTGTGGCAGGAGGGAACACGGCTTGACCTCTACATTTTACATTGACTCTGCTTCTTAACAAAATAGCATTACTTGGAACATGAACAGTTTAGCTCGTACTACTTGGCAAATAATAAAAAAAATGGACTATTCAGTTGGGAATTGATCCCAGAAC
Source organism: Lithobates pipiens (assembly GCF_037356315.1). Lineage (NCBI taxonomy): Eukaryota > Metazoa > Chordata > Amphibia > Anura > Ranidae > Lithobates > Lithobates pipiens. The sequence goes on along the minus strand of NW_027507787.1, from coordinate 1,111,397 downwards.
AGGGCTTGATATATTAAATGGCCATACTATGCTAACAATTCTTGGTCAGGCAACTGCGTTCCTGCAAGCTGCTACTAGCACAACGGTTTTCCTTAGCAGACTCTATAGCATTAAAGAAGTAAACTCTCACTGAATTACATTGATTTGCCTTTGTCTTTTTTAATTAAATACTTTCACCTTTTTTCTTTATTTTCTTGTATCTGTGCTACCAATCCCCTGCAGACTCTTTACAATCACATCCTGTCTACATACACTTCAATGATGGCTGCATGGTATTTCTCAGGGCAGGGTTCTTTATGGTAGCAGCAACAGTGGTCCATGCCCGTGAAATCTGTGTTAAAACAGACATTTGTAATTACAGCTTATTGGTTGAATTAGATGGACTTGTGTCTTTTTTTAACCTGACTATGTAACCATGTGGCTTATATGAGATTTTACTGATTGGATTTACAAATACCGTATTTATCAGCGTGTAACACGCACATTCATTTTAAGAGGGGAGTTTCGGGAAAAAAACAAAAATGTAAAAAAAGGATAAGGTTTTTGTTTTCAATATTATCAGCTTTTTTTGTTTATAGCACAAAAAAATGAAAAAAACAGTGGTGATCAAATACCACCAAAAGAAATCTCTACTATTTGAGGGAAAAAAAATTATATAAATTTTATTTGGGTACAGCGTTGCATGACTGCGCAATTATCAGTTAAAAAATGCAGTGCCGTATCACAAAAAGACGGACAGGTCACGAAGGGGGGGGTAAATCTTTTGGAGGTCAAGTGGTTACAACTTGCTCTATACATTGCAATTGTAAATATCTAGGGTTTTTTTTTCTTTAGTGGTGGATCATGAAGCCCTGTATGCCCCCGTACACAAAGTCGGACATTCCGACAACAAAATCCGTTGAATTTCTTCCAACAGATTTTGTCTGAAACTGGTGTTGCATACACACGGTCGGACAAAGTTGTCGGAAAATCCGATAGTTCAGAACGTGATGACGTTAGTTCGTTACGACGAGACTACGTTGCAGCTAGTAGCCAATAGCTTTGGTCTCGTAATTTGATCTGAGCATGCGTGGCACTTTGTCAGATCGGAATTCTCTACAAATGATCGGAAAAAGTCTGATCATATTTTTTTGTCTGAAATTTTGAGGTCCTTCTCTCAATTTTTTTCCGTCTGAAATTCTAACGAATAGCGGCCACACACGATCAGATTTTCCGACAATATAATCCGAACAGACCTTTTCCGTCTGAATTTCCAACCATGTGTATGGGGGCTAACACCTTCAGATTAGCAAACCTATCAATTCCCTGTATATACAGTATTCTCTTTACAGGAAACTTGTAAGGATAGAAATGTGGATATTCTAATTCATAAGATCTCACTGAACACTTTTTCCATATTAGTAACTCAGGGGAAGGTGAACCAGGTTCAGAATGATAGCTCCATCCTCCATGACTGTTGAAAATCATAGGTTTGAACCAGCCCCGTTACCGTTATCCGCACCTATGAGCCCTTGACAGCTCTATGGCCAGCACAAGTCAGCAGTGGTAGCTCCAGAGTTTCTACCTTTATGTTTCTGTTTAAAGTGACTTAAATATTATGTAGTAATAAAGATAAAAAATTAGTTTTATGCTATTTTTTTTAATATATACAAGGCTAAACCACATAAAAGTAATCTCAGGATTTGTATGGTAATTCAGATTATTATGCAGTACTGATCTTAATTTGCATTTCTTTCACCTGTGATACAATGATGATGGAGACTACGCACTCTACTAGTTTCCACTGTGTTCCTATGCCAGTGATGGCAAACATTGGCACCCCAGATGTTTTGGAACTACATTTCCCATGATGCTCAACTACACTGCAGAGTGCATGAGCATCATGGGAAATGTAGTTCCAAAACATCTGGGGTGCCAAGGTTCGCCATCACTGTCCTATGCCATTGACTGTAAGATACCAACAAACTGCTAACTGACTAAAAACACCACAGTTTTCTTTAATAATGTGTTTATTCTAAATTATTTCTAGGTGAATAAGGGTAGGCAAGAGTGTGGGAACCCAACAAGGAGCATTTGTCCACATTTCCATGAAAAAAATATTTTATCCCAATTTTCCTACTGGGAAAATACATGAAAATGAAAGCCTCGTACACATGATTCGATTTTCGGCAGGGAATTGTGTGATGACAGACTGTTTGCCTAAAATCTGACCATAGTACGCTCCTTCAGACAATTGTTGTCCAACTTTCCACCAACAAATGTTGGATGGTTGGCTAGTAAATTTTTGGCGGACAGCGATCTGTTTTCCGTATCATGTGTACACAAGTCCGTTGCACAAAGTCAAAAGTACAAACACGAATGCTTGGAATCATTGCTCACCAAACACGACATTACCAGAAGGTGCCCAAAGGGTGGCACTCAAGAGCTGAAATCCCACATAGTACGTGACTACGTTCATGTTTGTTGGCCAACAATTGTGTACCGTTAATATGCAAGACAAGTTCCTGGTAGAGGGTCTTCGGACGAAAGTCTTTGTTGGCCAACAATCCCATTGTGAAAAAAAACAACACAAAATACTAGCGCTTTAAAAGATACTGGTGTGTCCTTTTCAGTTCAGTCTGTATTGTTCATTAAAATAGATTCAAAACAGTTTTTATAAAAGCAAGATGTTTTAAAAAAAGTTATCTGAGAAAACAGTACTTGGAATTTGCTGAAGATCCAGAAAGGTTGCTTGCTGTCCTTAGAGGATAAGGGATGTATGTGCACAATCACCTGCGGCAGCTGCTTCTTTAGAGTGAAGTCATCTCATGAATAGGATACCAATAAAGGAATATATAGAAGAGCGCCAAATCAGTAAAAAGTGCATTTATTTTATACAATTAATAAAAGTCTCACTTACATCCATAATTATTATTGTCCTCCGTTTGATAGTCAAATCACTGTTCCCTTTCGCTGGTGCTGTTACTGGATGAATCCTCCTCCACAGCGCACTAGGGGAAGCTCTGCTGTGTTCTGTGGTGCACAGAGAATCAGACTGGCTTGCGGACAGCGTGTGACATCAGCTGGGGGGGTACCCAAAAGCACAACGCGTTTCTGAGCTTGCGCAAGCCTCGTTCGGGCATGCGCGCTCCTTTCTCAAGTGCAGGTATAACAATCCCATTGTGTGTACCAGGCTTAAGAGTTTAATGTATCCCTATGCATCAGATATAATTTTAAAAGATAATTCAGCACAACACTGAACATTCAATTCAACAAGCACATTCTGTTAAATTCAATAAAGCATTTGCTCCATTTTTTAGGCCCTTTTGGCCCATTAGAAAGTCCTGCTCCTAATTCAAAAAAAGCCTTGCGACAGTTTTGATAACTGTTCAGATACATCCAACAGATTCAAGTAGTTATTGATTGTGCAACTCTGGGAATCTAGGGCTGAAATAAATTAAAAAAATAATGATTGCTAGTGCATAGATAATGAAACTGGAGGTAATTAAGACTAACTCCACTCCCTTCTTCTCCTTAACCCCTCACTGATTTCTTAGATATAGTTGACTGTCAGTCCATAGCTTCATTGGTGGTCTGATTTATGTGCTCAAAGCTGAGACTCATACTACCATAGGCTCAGCATTTATTGAGCTTCCTGCCTGGTCAGTGAGCCAATGGCAGCTATGGAATTCACCCACTGCCGCCCTCTGTCAATCACAAGGAATTCAAAACTGGTGGGGAATTAGTCCCGAAAACATCATCAGGTATGGAAAATAAAGCTTGGGGATCAAGTGACTAAAGCCTTAGCTCTTGTACACTCGGTCGGACATTCCGACAACAAAATCCGTCAGATTTTTTCCGACGGATTTTGTCCGAAACTGGTGTTGCATACACACGGTCCGACAAAGTTGTCAGAAAATCTGATCGTTCGTAACGTGATGATGTTATTTAGTTACGAAGGGACTACGTTGTGGCTAGTAGCCAATAGCTTTGGTCTCATAATTTGATCTGAGCATGCGTGGCACTTTGTCCGATCGGAATTCTTTACCAACGATCGGACAAAGTCTGATCGGATCATGTTGTCGGAAAATTTTTATATCCAGCTCTCAAACTTTGTTGGTCGGACATTCCGACGGAAAAAGTCAGATGAAGCGCACACATGGTATACGACAACACGGTCCGATTGGACATTTCCCGTCCGAATGTCCGACCGTGTGTACAAGGGCTTTAGAGATAAGTACTATTCCACCCAAAACACGGAATAACTATTGTGTGGCGGATTTACACTGGTCTTTAAAAGTTAAATATATATCGTTTTTCCCTAACTTGATTTTAGGTTGTACACATAGCAGTTTACCAGGCTACATTTGAAAACTGATAAAATAGAGCTTCTTGTCTGGCCGCAGTTATGATTAATGTGACCCGAAAAAGACTTTGCCTTAAAGCTCCTATGTGTCTATAACTACTAACGCTAAGAGACATTTTAACCGAGCTACAAAGAATCTGTGAACGAACATGCATCACTTTAAACACATAAATCACCACAATCAATAATTCATTAAATACTTCAGGGAATTCCTTAGCTAAAAATTATTAAGGGACAATAAAGGGGATACATTGACTCAATCGATAATTAATTTAGCCTTGGTGCTCCCAATTCAGAAACTTTGCCCTTTTTCAGACCTTGCTGAGAAATCATGTTTTGAAAAAATCAACAACTTTGACTTTAGTCATGTGATTTTGTATTATAACCACCTGTTTAAACACTACTAATTGACTATTGAGATGGAAAGTACAAGTAACAAGCTGAAGATAGAAACTGAAATACCAAGTTGTACCGGGAGGGTGATGTAGGGTGATGTAGAAATGTATTTAGAGTAAGGGGATTAGGAAATCGGCCACTGAGGATGTTAGAAATCATATATCTGTATCGGGGGGGGGGTTAATTAAATCAATTACATGGAACCATACTAGTAAGGGCATTATTGCCCTATAACAAGATAGCGGAACCCACCTCGGGTACAAACGGGGATGAGATCCCAAACGGAATGATAAGGTTGGGGAACCAACTAAAGAAGGATAAAATGCCTGATACTGGCCTAATTACAAACAATGATTTAAAGGTAGAGGTATTATTGATTATAGGGAAGGGGCCAGCTTGTAAATAGGGAAAGGTCGGGTATGCACTTCCGGGATCAAGATGGCGGCAGCGCCACTTCCGGTGGCACAGTAACAGGTAATTGGGAGCATTATAAAAGGGGGGTTTGGGGAGAGCTCCCACAGCTTCCTGACGACGCTCAAATGCGAAACGTGTAGGAGTTGTGGGAGACATATGGTCCTTGAATACAAGCCAGAAACAGGTCAGCCCAGTGGAGGGAGACTAACACCACCTGCGGAACATCAGTGGCTTGCCCGATTTTAGAACGGTTTTCTCATTGCTGGAAAGGCTTGGTGTCAGCCAATAGATACATTGAAATGTGAGTGCAATACGTTTTTTATTGATTTTTCCATTAAAGTTAAAATGGTTTTACACTATATTGGTCCCATTTAATTTTGAATATATGGACATTGAGGAATTGCTAACGGGAGGAATGCGTTGTGGATTGGTTATCCGTTGAATGAACCGAAGGCTTACTGATTGGGGACATCTGGTGAGTGGCCATTCTGCTTGGTGACGGTGGCACAGTTTTGGTTATTTTAGTTGATACAAGTGGACTTTTGATTAGAAGATGATCGGTGATTAAGATGGCACAGTTGGAGCAATCGAATTAAAATATCGCACAATAAGGACGCTATATTTTTTGCAATTATAAATTAATGTCTTGTGTATATATTTTGTATAATATGGGGGCACAGTGATTATTTAGTGAATATAAGTATTATTAAGCATACTCTATTGAGAAGGGGGTAGTATAAATAGTGAGTGGGAGGCGCAATCCCCTAAAGATATATATATATACAATGAAGATAGAAACTGGTTGTCATACACAGATGCTCCAGATTCCATCTGCTTCAGTTTTGATAAAATCCCCCCATTGTATAGTTTACATGTATACTTCCTGACAGGGCTGGTGCAAGAATTTTTGACACCCTAGGTGAAACCTCATTTTGCCGCCCCCATTGGCTCCACCCCTCACTCCACCCCCTTTGCCGTGCTCATGTGACAGGAGGTGGCTCTATTCCCGGAATCCTCTATAGCGCCGGCTCCAGTGCTGCGTTGCACCTCTAATTACACTACCGGTCAGATGAAGCAGCTGCCTGAAACTGAGTTAGTTACAAGCTGCAGCCTGCAGACGCAGAGGGAAACCAGTGGTCAGGCACCCCTAGGCAGCAGTGCACCCTAGTTTGCCTAGTAGTAGCACTGGCCCTGCTTCCTGACATTTGGGGGAAATTCTGTCCATCTGTGCTGTTCTGGGATCTACTAGGGATGGGCCGAACATCTCCTTATTCAGCTCACACCAGAACTCCCGAACAGGGGAAATATTCTAACCCAAACACCGAACCCCTTTAAAGTTTATGGGGGCCGAATAGGAAAAAAAGTGCCCATTTTGAAGGCTTATTTGCCTTAAAGCGGGAGTCCGCCGTTTTTTTTTTTAAAAAGCTAACAGCTACAAATACTGCAGCTGTTGACTTTTAAAATAATGACACTTACCCACCCAGCGTGCCCGCAATGTCGGCACCCGAAGCCGATCTCTCGATCGTCTCTCGGGTGCTGCCGCCGCCATCTTGGGTATGGGAATCAGGAAGTGGAGCCTTTCGGCTTCATTTCCCAGTTCCCTACTGCGCATGCGCGAGTCACGCAATAAGGATGGTCCCCGCTGTCTCTGGGATCTGTGTGTTTCCCAGCAGGCAGCAGGGGACCTTCGGAAAGGGGCGTAGATTCTGCGGAAAGGGGCGTACCTTCTGCAGAATCTACGCCGGAAGTGGGTGCAGATACCTGTACTGTACAGGTACCTGCACCCCCCTCCCCCCTGAAAGGTGCCAATTGTGGCGCCGGAGGGGGGGAGGGTTCCAATGAGTGGAAGGTCCACTTTAGGGTGGACCTCCGCTTTAAGTAATTGGTCATAAAAGGGGTCTGGGTACTGCCCTGTATCAATAAAACATTTTTTAAAACAATCATTTTTTCAGTTAATCGTACATTTGTTCAGCCTGTGGACTAAATTTAAAAAAATTTGCAGATTCCTTTATCCATACAAAAAAGGTGGCTAGAGGAGTCCCCACTGCCGGGAAATTGTATTATGCCAGCAGCACCTGTTGCTGTCAGAATACACTGATCAGTGACTGCAGCTGACTGGTTGCAGCCGCTGATTGATGAAACATTTTCCAACATGTCCCTTCGGCAGCAATCAATTAATAGACTTCTACTGAGTGAGGGAGCCCACACACTGATCGAAACTTGGCTGGTCCAACAGTTTAGTTTAAACTTTAGTTTAAAAGCAAAAATGTGCGAGCAAGCAGGAATTTTATTGCAGAAGAGGCATATCATGTATGACATACTATTTCCCAGCCCAGACAATCCTAATGGCTGGAGATCCTGAGCTTGGGAGAAGTCACGAAGAAAAGGTCAATGCCGGTGAGGGAATTCACGGACATTTCATCACTGAAGGAGTATAGTTCCGGAAGGCAAACTAAAGTTCAGCTGCAGTTCACGTCTCACCTTCTCTCCAATAGTCCATTTTCCGCAAGGTCCCATCGCTGATATCTTCTCCAGTGCTGGTCTTCAGCCATTTTGATTGGCCAGTGAGAGATGTGGGTGTGCAGAGGATTGGGAATGGCCAGGTAAATGTATCTTATTGCAGAAGAGACATGTCTCAATAAAGAACTTGCCTGTTTGCAATTATTTTATTGCCTTTAGTTCCACTTTTCAAGTAGTTACAGCAATGTTTCTTCCGTTGTTGGAAAAAGTAAAGGCACTGTAAGGACCCCTGAAACTGATACAGTTTGTCCCAACTGTAATCCCCACTTTTACTGGACAGCTTGGCCAGTTATAATGGAAGTAATAAAACTGCAATCTACTGACAGGATCAAAAGGTAATAAAATTATGTTACAGATGGGAATCTGGAAAACAAAAACTTTTATGACACTATCATATATGTAATTTTTAAAAGTTATACATTAACTTTTTTTTATAAAATCCTTGAATTTTAAACAGCCCAAAAGCCTACCTAACACATCCTGACTCTATAGGATCTGAAAATGCCGACTATCCCATACAATGTGGGGACAACAAGTATGTATGAATAATACACCACATTAAAATAATGGTTGTAACCAAAAATCTTTAGTCTCTACTAGGGCTGAAACATTTAATCGATTAATCGACAACTAATCGATTATGAAAATAGTTGTCAACTATTTTCATAATCGATTAATCGGTCAGTGGATTAGTTGGCTTCCATACAGAATGCATTATTTGTTTCCATATCAGGAAATGCAGTGGAGCACACATACAACTCAGTACACAGTCCATACATGTCAGTAAGTGCCTGAGAATTTGTGAATGTGTGAGGAGCAACGTCTCATGGGACATGTAGTCCTGGGCAGGAAGTGAGTGGTTCTTAAGGCAGATTTTTTTACTTTGCTATAGGGGTGCTCTATACTATACTGTACACTGTCTGAAAATTCCTTTGACCAAAGTTTTCTATTCTGCTTCTTTGAATTTTCCCGTCACTCTTGTCGAAAACTAACATAAATTTGACCCCCACTAACGATTAGAAAATCAAACGAACTCTTAAAATTAAATTTTTTTTTTAAAGGAAGACACTGTTTTTGTATGGACAGCATTACCTAAACACCTACCTATAACAAGGGAGTCTGTCATACATAAAATATTACAGTTCTCTCTGAAAATCTCCAAAACAGTCTTTCATTTTTTTATTTAAATTAAAAATTTGATCTGAGTCTGATGATATTTACCAGATTCAACCTCTTATGCCGCGTACATGCGATCGGAATTCTCGTCGGAAAAAGCTCTGATGGTTTTCCCGACGGAATTCTGACGGAATTCGCCTCAAGCTGTCTTGCCTACACACGGTCACACCAAATTCCGCTTGTTTATAACGCGGTGACGTACAACACGTACAACGGGACTAGAAAAAGGAAGTTCAATAGCCAGTAACCAATAGCTTCTGTCTCGTAGTTGAATCTGAGCATGCGTGATTTTTGGCGTGTCGAAATTGCATACACACAATTAAGAGTTTCCGACAGAAAGTTTTTCCGTCGGGAATATTGAGAACATGCTATCAATTTTTGGCTGGCGGAAATTCGGACAGCTAAATTCCGATGGAGCATACACACGGTCGCATTTTCCGATGAAAAGCTCTCATCGGTCTTTTTCTGGCTGAAATTCTGATTGTGCGTACGCGGCATAATAGTATATACAGTATGTCTGTTCTGCCTGTTATTCTCAGAGTGGATTGGAGATTTTATGCCCTAACCAGATAGTTGGTTATTTATATTTACCACCGCTTAGAGATATTTAAGAATAAATTGCCTTTTTTTGTTTTTTTAACATATTTACTAAATTATACGCCACACTTTAAGATTATTATCCGATTAATCGAAACAATAATCGGCCAACTAATCGATTATCAAAATAATCGTTAGTTGCAGCCCTAGTCTCTACTATATAAACACTTCCTTTCATCATATTTTTGAAAAGCGATTGATGTCTTCAGGACTAAAATAGACCAATGAACTGACCCCCATTCATATTTATTCTCACTATATTCTCATTGCAGTCATGACTGCCCCAAAGGCCTTTCTACATAAGTTCATAAAGCTGATTTATACTTCTGCATGATAAAAAGAGTATAGTTTTCTACATTTCTGTAAGAGATATGCTTAAATAATAAGCCGACGCCAACAGCAAAGTACGCCCTGAGAGTGGATTGCTTGAAGCTAGACAATTCATTATCAATGGATCCTCATTGGGATGCTGTAATAATTCCTATAAGGCACTTTCTTCGAGCTGTTTGCTTTCCATTTAAAGCTGTGAGATTAACCAACTGTGTGTCTTATACTTTATCATTGTCAAGCAACAAGCCATGATCTGTTCAATCAACATTACAGGTAGTTAAATAGCAGTTTCCTCCACATGCGCCATATACTGAAACTGTCATCTAATGCAGCTGTTCTCAGTGTGAAACGTTACATTTTAAATGTTCATTTGGATTTTAATTAATGTGCAGGTAATTTTTCTTAAGAAAACATCCCTTTGCCAATCATTAAATGACTACTTCATCTTTAAAGAGAACATACCATCTAATTTAAACTTGTAAAAGTTTTACCCAAGGGCAGACACTTTGAAATGCCTTCTATTACCTTTATTAGCCAGAAAATCATCCTTTGTGTGTCTTTGTTTTATTTTGTTACTGTAATCTGACTTGCCTGGATCCTTGACTATGCCGTTCCACTGTCTAGTGAAAGTTTCTCAGTGGCCAATAACAGAACCCTCAATGCTTGGGATGCCAGTTGGTGGGGCATTGCCCTTACCCCAAGTAAACCACACGACAGTGGCAAAGTTATTCTACTTTAAGAGAGGTACAGAGGAGCATTTCCTGGCTAATAAAAGCAATAGCATGCATATCCAAGTATGTGTTATTGATGAACAATGGCAGGTTGCATTTATATCAGATTATACATTTTACTCTATACATCCTTTTTACTTATCATGGCTGATTTAGGTCAACAATAAGCCTTAGAACTATGGAAATGCGTATACTGCTGCTCTGTATTGCTGTTCTTCCTGAATACTGGAATACTACACTTACTGTACACTTCTCAGATGTCACTTTCCACAGCCCTAGGCCGTTGGATTTTTCAAAGTTGTTGGTGCATGTCGTTGGGAGTACTTATTACCTATAGCAAGTACTTATTTGATTCCTAGATTTGTATGTGCCCTAGGTGAGCTATGATATGTGGAAAGACCCAAAGAGGAATGTTATGAATCTGACCTGAACTCAAAAAAGTGAAGATTTGCTATCGTACAGAGCAGTGGCGGCTGGTGGGTTTTTCCTTGGCGAGGGGCAGCAAACAACCAACCAGCCCCCCTCCACCACGGGGCTGGCGGCATGGCACTACCCCACCCCGTCTGATGGTCTGTCCAGTACTTACCCCATCTAGGTGGCGGATGGTGGATTGCAGGCAGTAGCTCCGATGTCCTCAGCACAGTGTGTGGCTGACGGCAGGCTGGGAGCAGCGGCTCTGGTGTCCTCATCACGGCCGAGTGCTGGCAGCAGCACCTCCAATATCCTCAGCGCGGCGGCAGGCTGGGAGCAGCAGCTCTGGTGACCTTGGCGTGGTGGGTGGCTGGTGGTGGGTGGATGGCAGCAGCGGCACCAGTGTCCTCAGGGTTGCGGGTAGCAGGCAGCGGGCTGTGCATGTCCTCTCACCTCCTCCTTCTCCTGGGCATCCAATAGGATCGCCTGATGCTTTGGGAAATTGGGAAAAGAGTCTCAGACCTGCTTCCTGATTGGTGGGGAGGAGATTTTGTGTGAAAATAGCGAATATTCATTTGCTATCATCACACAACTGGGTGGCTAGAAGTGCAGTGCTCTGTGACCCAAGCTCACCCTTTCTTGAAGCCTATTAGAGCTTCTGGCTCTAATCATGTGCTTCAAAAACACTCCCCCCTATTGGAATCTATGGTCTGGCATCCCTGTATGTAGATCATGGATAGAGGGGGAAGCGCCCGTGCACCCTCTATAGATGGGCCACCACTGCTACAGAGAATATCTAGAAGTTTTAATTGTGTTTAAGCAATTCCCTGTCAAATTCCCTTTATTTGGAATTCCTCTTAAAATATAGCCCTGAAACAAAGTGCACGTTTGTTTTCATGTGATATCTATCTTTCTCCAGCCAGTTATAAGTTTGATTATCCAAAAGAAATACTGTAATGATACAAGAGATGGTCAGAGACTGCAGACACTGTACAGGAGATGGTCAGAGACCGCAGACATGATACAAGAGATGGCCAGAGACTGCGGACATGATACAAGAGATGGCCAGAGACTGCGGACATGATACAAGAGATGGCCAGAGACTGCGGACATGATACAAGAGATCAATGCAGCCTCACCAGTGCCCATCAATGCAGCCTCACTGTGCCCATCTGCAGCCTGATCAGTGCCCATCAATGTAGCATCACTGTGCCATTAATGCAGCCTCATGTGCCCATCTGCAGCCTCACTGTGCCCATCTGCAGCCTCGTCAGTGCCATCAATGCAGCCTCACTGTGACAATCTGCAGACTCACTGTGCCCATCTGCAGCCTCACAGGTGCCATCAATGCAGCCTCACTGTGTCTATCTGCAGTCTCACTGTGCCATCAATTTAGCCTCACGGTGCCATCTGCAGCCTCACTGTGCCCACCTGCAGCCTCATCAGTGCGATCAATGCAGCCTCAACAATGCCATCAATGCGTCCTCACTGTGCCATCTGCAGTCTCACTGTGCCCATCTGCAGCCTCACTGTGCCTATCTGCAGGCTCATCAGTGCTATCAATTCAGCCTCACCTTGCCATCTGCAGCCTCACTGTGCCATCAATGCAGCCTCATCAGTGCCATCAATGCAGCCTCACTGTGCCCAACTGCAGCCTCACTGTGCCCATCTGCAGCCTCGTCAGCACCCTGATTACTTAGAGCGGGTAGCTCCCTCTGTGTTATGGAGCTTGGGGTCTGAACTGTTCGGCGGCCATCCACTCATTGTAACAAAGCTCCACCTCCTAGACTGTGATAGACCATGATAGACGGAAGACTGATCCAATTTCCCAGCATTGGATCAATATTCTGTCTATAATGGTTTAGGAGGCTCGGCTTTGTTACAGTGAGTGGACGGCTGCCGAACAATTCAGACTCCAAGCTCCATAACACAGCCGGAGATTCCCCATGCATGAGTTGAGAGAGATAAATCACTCCGCCAGGGAAAGCTGGCTGGGACTTGAGCCAGCACTGACATGCAGTCCGCCACGGAGGTGACCTTCCGCCTGAAACACAACAAGTAGTCCCCCCCAAACACCCACCAGTACATCTACAGAGGGACCCAGAAAGTTAAAAAAAAGCCCGCAAATAAGTTGGAGATTTTTTTGATTTTTTTATTCTGCATGCATTCTGCCATTAGATTGCCCTGGCCCCCCTGCTGGCCGGGTCAGGTACAGCGGCTTATCAACAGCCCTGCCTACCACACACCAACAACACCTTTAGATTTTTTTCCGCTTCAGCCTTCAATCTTCTAAAAGCCTAAGACGTTCATTTAGAGTATATCATATTTGTTATTTCTCCTGTTATTTTCAAAAATGCAACAAGGTAAAATGTTTACATTTTATGAAAAAGTAAACCTATAGTTACCTTAGGGTTGGTAAAGTGCAACCTGTATGCATGAGCCAGCAACTAATTGTGCCTCCATGTGGCTTTGGCATTGCCCAGAAATTTCAAGACCTGTAGCACCTAAATATGACATTAAAAGAGATCAGAAGGGCATGCTCTGGCTGACCCGTCCACTTTACCCATTGGTCATAGGGGCTACCAATCACCCTTAATGGGTAATAATTACAGGAGGAGATGCTACATGCAGGCAAAAGTGGGTTTCTTTTTCCTCACCCATGTGAACATTTACTCTCCTTAAAGTGATTGTAAAGTCTCTTTTTTTTTTTCTCCTATAAAAATAAAAAACATGCCATACTTAGCTGCTCTGTTGCAGTGGATTTGCACAGAGCAGCCCCGATCCTCCTCTTCTCGGTTCTCTCTTCGGCTCTCCTGGCCTCTCCCTCCTGTTCAACAAGCTGCTTGCTGTGGGGGCACCCGAGCCGAGTCACACCCCCTGAGCTCTGACCCGGCCTGCCCCCCTCTCTTATGATTGGCTAGCTGACTTTGATTGACAGCAGTGGCAGCCAATGGCGCTGCTGCTGTGTCTCAGCCAATCAGGGAGGGAGAATCTCAGACAGCTGAGACACTTGTGGACATCGCTGGACAGAGCGGGACCTCAGGTAAGTGTAATGCCCTGTACACACGTCGGAATTTCCAACAGAAAATGTGCGATCGGATCTTGTTGTCGGAAAATCTGATCGTGTGTGGGCTCCATCGGACTTTTTTCATCGGAATTTCTGACACACAAAGTTTGAGAGCAATATTTAAAATTTTCCGACAACAAAATCCGATCGTTTAAATTCCGATCGTGTGTAGACAATTCCGGCGGATAAAGTGCCACGCATACTCAGAATAAATTACAAGACGAAAGCTATTTGCTACTGGCCCGTTTATAGTCCCGTCGTACGTGTTGTACGTCACCGCGTTCTGAACGATCGGATTTTCGGACAACTTTGTGCGACCATGTGTATGCAAGACAAGTTTGGGCTAAAACGGATTTTGTCAGCGGAATGTCCGACCGTGTGTACAGGGCATTAGTCCCTATAAATACTATTAGCTTTTCTGCAGATTTTTGTCTTCAGATTTACCAAAACCATGTAGTAGAAGGGCCTGCCTGATTGCATGCAAATTGAAACTCCTAAGGTTTGACCTCATATTATATGGTTTTGGTAAATCTGAAGACAAAAATCTACAGAAAATCTAATAGTGTGTATGGGATCTTAGAAGGGCTACTGCACACAGAAGGCTTTTTATCTTAATGCATATGCATTAAGATAAAAAAAACTTCTGCCTTTACAACCACTTTAAAGCTGGCCATACACCTATAGATTATCTGCAGATTTTCTATGGTTAGATGGAAAAAGTGGGAGATTCCTCCATCCACACAGTTTAGCGAACATGAAGAAATCTGTTTCACTTTTTCCATATAACCATAGAAAATCTGCAGATAATCTATAGGTGTATGGCCAGCTTAAGGTAGGAACAGTATAGCCTTAAAGTGATAGTGTTCTGGTCTCCCACGCCACAATACACAGAACATGGGAATTATTTTAGTAAATATAAACCGCTAAATACTTTTTCCCATCAGCAATATATAGCGGTCTTGTGACTTCTATCAGTGTCTGGTTAAAGCTTGTAGGAGGAGTTTTCACTCTCCTATGATTGTCCTATGAGGCTGCATGACTCCTCACTCTCTGTCTGGATAGCTGATTGGCCCTGTGCTGATCACATGCAAAAAAAACAACTCTCTAGCAATATACAACAAACTGAGCACGTGCAGAGTGACTCCTAGGGCTCTGTCCTACCAGCAGATGGATTGGGAGGGTTAGGGACAGTAAAAGAAAAGTAGGATCAAAGAAGACAGCCTTTTTACACAATACGGAGGATTAACCCCTTAGGTGCCTCTGTGAGTATAATAACAACCATGCTTTATTGCACATACAGGCTGATTTTATTGTTGTGGGTTTAGTAACACTCTAAGGCCGGGTTCACACCGCTGCGATGCGGGAACGCCGCGAATCCGCGGCGTTTTCCCGCATCGCATTACTCCCGCCGGCAGTTCACACTGCCCTATGCGGACGGCTGGGAGTGTCAATGATATGTTAATGACACCCCCAGATCCGTCCGCATATCGCAATGCGATCTGCCGACTCGCACAGGAATTGGATCGCATGGTGTGAACCCCCATGCGATCCGATTCTGTTGCGGACCAAAAAAAGGGTCCCGTGCGAGTTTGCTGCGGGACCGATGCGAATTCAGCCATACTATCTGTATGGCTGAACTCGCATCGCTACGGAGATCGGATGTGATTTGCGGTGCAAATCACATCCGGATCTCCCCCCGCAGCAGTGTGAACCCGGCCTTAATATCCATTTAATAAAAACAGCAAAGCAACTTGGAAACATATTGTAAATAGAACCTGGCAACATTTTGAGAGACATATATTTTCTATGTAGTCTGAATATTTACATGAACCAGGAGTTTCAATTAACTGCTAAAATGTAGTTAAGGCAGTATTAAACCCCCAAATCAAAAATGTTATATATTTCAGCTTACCAATCATTAGGCTTTTTTCCCTCTGTTTTCACCTGGTGATCTGGCCAGTAACCTCCTGTATTAGAGTGCCCCACTCTGGATGAAGGGGTACAGGGGCACCTTTGGACAGCAGCATTGTCAGTCTGGGTTGAAGGGAGTGTTAGATGTACTAGCAGATTTAAAGCAGAGCTTCATCCAAAAGAGGAAGTTCTACTTGTTCGTATGCCCCCCCCCCCCCACTGCTACATTTGCCACTTTTTTTGGGGGGGGGGGTTGACAGGTACCCGCTCCCACCTCCGGGTATGATTGCTGTGGCAATCTTTGAGGATCCTTCCCCCTGCTGCCTTCTGGGGGACGCACACAGGTCCCAGGTGACTGCGGGAACATTCAGAAAGAGCAACGCAACTTGTGCATGCGTGGTAGGAAAGCCTGAAGATTTAATTCCCAGTTTCTCTTAGTGCAGATGTCGGCACCTGCACCTCAAAGCCTATTTAAGAATTGACTCGGGGTGCCAACATCGCTGGATCTCTGGACTGGTAAATGTCCTTATAATATACAGTATTTGCAGCTGCTGACTTTTATTTTACTCTTTAAATATACTACCAAACTGAAGCCAAACTCCAGCTAATACTTTATAAGCAGCAGTTACAGCAAACTGTTTTTTTTTTTCTTTTGGGATGCAGATGTATATAAATAAATAAAAGCTGATCATTGTAAGCACCCCCAGCAGTGGTAAGTAACTGAGGAGGAAGGTGATGGCTGCCATGGACACTTAAGGACCTTGGCAACAGTGCACAATGAAAGGACCACTGTCTTCTATAGGGTTGGGCTGATGGAGATTCTTAGGGCATTGTGCAGGTGATGTTGTTGGCGCTTGTTTTTTGTCTCATTGTTATCCCATGTGGCTTTGGTTGCTGAGTGGAGGTGGGTCTTGGTCGGGTGGAGGGGAGTTCTTCATGGTTGTGTATGTTGTGAAATTGATTGTTGATGTATCTGATGTACTGTATTTATCGGCGTATAACACACAGTTTTTCCCCCTTAAAATCAGGGGAAAATCGTGGGTGCGTGTTATACACCGATTCCACCGATCCCCCACGATCTCCGCTGACTGTGAGCGGAGCGGAGCATTCGCCACGAGATACACATAGCCAAATCTACTCGGCTCTTCTCAGTTCCGCTCACAGTCACGCCCAGTCCCGCCACTGGACCTGGGTTATGTTCATCATAGGGTGTGACTGTGAACGGAACCGAGAAAAGCTGAGTACACTTGGCTATATGTATCTCAGCTCCGCCCAGTCCCTGCGATCTCGGCGGCGTTCGCTCCGCTCCGGTGGCGCCAATTTTAAATTTAGCCAAGCGATGGCTGCATTGGGGACAAGGCCGCACTGGCAAGGCTGCACTGGGGACAAGGCTGCACTGGGGACAAGGCTGCACTGGGGACAAGGCTGCACTGGGGACAAGGCTGCACTGGCAAGGCTGCACTGGGACAAGGCTGAACTGGCAAGGCTGCACTGGGGACAAGGCTGAACTGGCAAGGCTGCACTGGGGACAAGCCTGCACTGGAAAGGCTGCACTGGGGACAAGGCTTCACTGGTAAGGCTGCACTGGGGACAAGGCTGCACTGGGGACAAGGCTGCACTGGAAAGGCTGCACTGGGGACAAGGCTGCACTGGCAAGGCTGCACTGGGGACAAGGCTGCACTGGCAAGGCTGCACTGGGGACAAGGCTACACTGGCAAGGCTGCACTGGTGACAAGGCTGAACTGGCAAGGCTGCACTGGGGACAAGGCTGCACTGGAAAGGCTGCACTGGGGACAAGGCTGCACTGGCAAGGCTGCACTGGGGACAAGGCTGCACTGGCAAGGTTGCTCTGGGGACAAGGCTGCACTGGGGACAAGGCTGAACTGGCAAGGCTGCACTGGGGACAAGGCTGCACTGGGGACAAGGCTGCACTGGCAAGGTTGCACTGGGGACAAGGCTGCACTGGGGACAAGGCTGCACTGGCAAAGCTGCACTGGGGACAAGGCTGCACTGGCAAGGCTGCACTGGGGACAAGGCTGCACTGGCAAGGTTGCACTGGGGACAAGGCTGCACTGGGAACAAGGCTGTACTGGCAAGGCTGCACTGGGAACAAGGTTGCACTGGGGACAAGGCTGCACTAGCAAGGCTGCACTGGGGACAAGGCTGCACTGGCAAGGTTGCACTGGGGACAAGGCTGCACTGGGGACAAGGCTGCACTGGCAAGGTTGCACTGGGGACAAGGCTGCACTGGCAAGGTTGCACTGGGGACAAGGCTGCACTGGCAAGGTTGCACTGGGGACAAGGCTGCACTGGCAAGGCTGCACTGGGGACAAGGCTGCACTGGCAAGGCTGCACTGGGGACAAGGCTGCACTGGCAAGGTTGCACTGAGGACAAGGCTGCACTGGGAACAAGGCTGCACTGGCAAGGTTGCTCTGGGGACAAGGCTGCACTGGGGACAAGGCTGCACTGGCAAGGCTGCACTGGGGACAAGGCTGCACTAGCAAGGTTGCACTGGGGACAAGGCTGCACTGGCAAGGTTGCACTGGGGACAAGGCTGCACTGGGGACAAGGCTGCACTGGCAAGGCTGCACTGGGGACAAGGCTGCACTGGGGACAAGGCTGCACTGGCAAGGCTGCAATGAATACTGATAAGGCTGCATTGATGGCCATTTAAATGTAAGTTTTTTTTTTCCCTTAAACTTCCCTCCTAAAAGTTTTTTTCCTTAAAATTCCCTCCTAAACTTGGGGTGCGTGCGTGTTATAAGCAGTCCTCCTGCTTCTATGGGAAAGTATTATTTACCCACTCTTTTGTATTTATAGTGGTAAATGGTTTGTCTCATCTCTATAACGGATACATTGTGCTGGGGAACTTGTCCTTTTGAAAAAACAAAACAAAAAAAAAAACAGGCTCCCTGGCTGGTTCAACAGGTGACAATAGAAAAAAAACTTAAAATAGATAATGAATTCAGCCATCACATCTTAGCAATAATAAATGTTTGCTCTTGGGTTTAATACCACTTAAAAAAAAAAAAAATCATAAAAGTACATGATGAAAGTGGACATTTTTCTCTTCAAAACTCCCTTTAGAAAATGTACTAAAACTTTGAACTTGGAGTGTCCAGTCTTTACCAACATCAACTTACATTTAGTCATGCGATCCAACTTGCATGTACAAAACAATTCATTCTAGACTGGCATCATTATTAATGAAGCATGCCTGTGTTACTCGATCTAGAAAAACAAATGAACTCCAGAGCCAGGTAATCTATCTGCATGACAAAATAACAACAGTGCATCAATAAATTAATCATCCAGCAGCTCCAGTAAATGGGAATGAGACTCCCTGAGCTATTGTTTCGCACGAAACTCTTTTATATACCATTAGCCTTTACCACTTAAATGCGCAGTGATCAGCAAAAATGTGAAAGGCAGCGCCACTAAAGTGTGCATTGTAAAGCCATGTGTTTTGACAATTGTAAAGAAAAATTCATAAATTATCTGTCTTTCCAAAAACAAAACAAAAGATGTTTCCTAACGTTTTTCTTATCATATGCTACCCAATAACATGAAGCTTGGGGGGCCCCCGATGCAAAAGTTGATCTGGGGCCACTCAACTACCACCCGCTGCTTCCACTGCCCACCATGATACTCCAAGTGGGCTAAAGTGTTATTGCAGATCTTTTTTTACATATTGAGAGGATCATTCAAAAGATTTTGGAGAAACTGTCCACATTCTGACATACATCTCTAATTCTTTTTAATACCCCGAAGCAGAGGTATATACTAAATGAACTATATGAACTAAATATTAAGGGAAACTTAGAAAAATATAATAGAACTCTACCTTAAAAGTGGACGGTGTCAGAAGGGTGGTGGATAGTATGTGGATAGTGTCACTAGGGCAGAGAATGGTGCCAGTAGAGCAGCAGACTTTGCCAGTAGAGCAGGGGATGGTGTCAATAGGGCAGTGGATGATGGTGTCAGTAAAGCAGCGGGCATGTCAGCAGTGCAGTGGATGGTGTCAGTCAGTACAGCAGTGGACTATGTTAGTCATAGGGCAGTGGTCAGTGTCAGTCAGTACAGCAGTGGACGGTGTCAGTCAGTAGAGCAGTGGATGGTGTCAGTCAGAGCACTGGACGGTGTCAGTTATAGAGCAGTGGATGGTGTCAGTCATTAGAGCAGTGGATGGTGTCAGTCATAGAGCAGTGGACAGTGTCACTCAGTAGAGCAGTGGACGGTGTCAGTCATAGGGCAGTGGACAGTGTCGGTCAGTAGAGCAGTGGACTGTGCCACTTATAGGGCAGTGGATGGAGTCAGTCAGTAGAGCAGTGGACTGTGACATTTATAGGACAGTGGACGGTGTCAGTGAGTAAAGCAGTGGATGGTGTCAGTGAGTAGAGCAGTGGACGGTGTCGGTGAGTAGAGCAGTGGACGGTGTCAGTCAGTAGAGCAGTGGACTGTGCCAGTCATAGGGCAGTGGACTGTGCCAGTCATAGGGCAGTGGAGGGTGTCAGTGAGTAGAGCAGTGGATGGTGCCAGTCAGTAGAGCAGTGGATGGTGTCAGTGAGTAGAGCAGTGGACGGTGTCAGTCATAGGGCAGTGGACGGTGTCAGTCAGTAGTGCAGTGGACTGTGCCAGTCATAGGGCAGTGGACTGTGCCAGTCATAGGGCAGTGGATGGTGTCAGTGAGTAGAGCAGTGGATGGTGTAAGTGAGTAGAGCAGTGGACGGTGTCAGTCATAGGGCAGTGGACGGTGTCAGTCAGTAGTGTAGTGGACTGTTCCAGTCATAGGGCAGTGGATGGTGTCAGTCAGTAGTGCAGTGGACTGTGCCAGTCATAGGGCAGTGGATGGTGTCAGTGAGTAGAGCAGTGGACGGTGTCAGTCAGCAGAGCAGTGGACGGTGTCTGTCAGTAAAGCAGTGGACAGTGTCAGTCATAGGGCAGTGGACGGTGCAGTCATAGGGCAGTGGACAGTGTCAGTCATAGGGCAGTGGATGGTGTCAGTCAGTAGAGTAGTGGACTGTGCCAGTCATTAAGTGGGGCAGTGGATGGAGTCAGTAGGGCAGTGGGTGGTGTCAGTCGATTTTATTTGTGTTAGAATTACTTTTTTAATACAATTTTATTGTGTACCGTTTATGCACTGTGTGCTTTCAGAAAAGGAAGGGGCCAATAAATAACCTATTTACAGACTCCTTTCCCTGCTCTCCATCTTGACACATCCCCCACAGCAGACAGTGGGAGAGGGAAGGGGGGAATCCAGCAGAGCTGCAGGGGGACCAGGGGAGCACTCAGGGGGCGGGGGCAGTAGAGATGAGTAACTCAGACAGGAGGGGCAGGATATATATGAGCCCATCCCCTCTATCTTCATCCTGCAGCTGCTGAATGCAGGTGGGAGGGAGAGGGGGAGAACTAGACTTTTAGAAGATGCAGAAGAAAGATGGAGGGGATTGGTTTGTGTATATACTGCCCCTCCTGTCCAAGTGTAAGCCCAGTGTAAGCCAGGGAGGCCACACGGCCCCCTGGAGCATTGGGCCGGGTCGCAATTGCAACCCCTGTAACCCCTGATGGTATGCCTCTGACACTACCCTTTACCAGATCTGTTGTGAAAATGACAAAACAATAATGTATCAGGGGAGGTGGGATTGAGGTTTAGTTTGCATAGCCAAGTGAATTTTCACTTTACAAAGGGATTTTATTTTTCTGTTTAAAACGTTCTTATTATTATTTTGAAAAGAACAAGAACTAAGTGATCACTTTCCAGAGCAGCAAACATTCCTTTGCTTGCTCTGTACACAAAACAAGAATGGTACATAAGTGGAGGGGAGAGGAACAAATATACCGAAAAGGAAACCAGTAGTTAGGTTGAGTCCTTAATAAGGCCACAGGTTCATACTTGAACTCCATACAGCACAAACTTTGTTAACATTGGGAGATAGCCATCTAGAAGCCTGCTCTTGAAATCACCACCTGGCATGTATTTTATAGCCTGCTTCAATCAAGGCAACATTAAAAATACTTTTGTGAATCTTTGTGCTCCATTTATGCCATTCCTCCACCTCAGGGGCTATGCACAGATCCCTTTCCCATGCCAACTGGTAGGCTAGTCTATCAGCAGAATTGATAACAAAATTGTATAATATAGGGACCCCCCTGCAGTGCAGCGTCCTACATGCACCTGTTTTTAAACAGCCAAGTCAGGGCTGTCCTGCAGAGATTTGAGAAAATGGTTGATTTGTTGCCAGTGGAAGCTCTCAGTATGCCTCTATGGTCAAAATATTTGCCTATGTGGTACAGTCCCTTATTCTGCAACCAGCCATACCTATCAGGTTGTATACTTGGTGGTAACAGGGGGTTGCCAAAAATAAGAGCCACTGGGATATGAGCTGAATGAAGAGGCCATCTCCGTCAGCTTGCGTCCTACAGCTGTAATGAGTGGGAAAGTGTAGGGCTCAGTATAGCCCTTCCATATTTCAGGGTAATCCAAAGGATGAGATCCATTGCGAGTGGGAAACTTGCCTGGGTCTCTAAGGAAACCCAATCTGGATGATAGTGTTGGCTATGAAATTGGAATAATTGGGCAAGCTGTGCAGCCATGTCGTATTTCTTGAAGTTGGGTACACCCAATCCGCCCACATCCTTAGGAGCATACATCGTGGCCCATGCTATTTATTGCCCCAAATAAAATGGAGAATTTTTGATTGAAATGTTTGCGTGGCGTTAACAGGGACCTGGATAGGCAAAGTTCTGAAAGAATATAGTAGCCTGGGCAAGAATGTCATTTTCACGGTGGCAATTCTACCCATCCATGACAAACCCACGTCTGACCATGCCTGCACATCTTCCAATAGCTTGGCAAATAAAGTCAGATAACTGGCCTTGTAGAGAGAGGAAATGTTGGGGTCATCTTGATAGGAGAGGGGTGTCTGCTGCCACTGAAAAGAGCATTGTGATTGGATACTCTGTAAAGTCGAGGTTGGCAAATGAATATTCAGCACCTACTTTTAATTGTGATTAAATATGAGATTTTTCCCAAAGGGGGTCGGAAGAGACAATAAGTTTGGCTGAATTTTTTTTTTTTTTTTAGCTCAGTGAATGATGGAAGCTAAACAATTATCCTGACATCATGCTGACAATCATCCAATCAAGTGCAAACAAAAAATCTAGTTTATAAAAAAAAAAAGAAGTAATCGGGTATTCTTTGCAAAATGAATTTTTACCACATTAATTAGGCAAAGTGAAAATTGACCTTGAAAAATAAACATGCTCTACACTTTTATTAAATCAACTTGATAAAATTACATGTACGTCTTTTCAGTTTTTCTTTTTCTCCAATTTGCACAAATTATTCCCAATGCACGATCCCGGTAAATGATAATCTCCGGACATGTCCCATGTATTGGTTAAACTTTTATTGCTCCTAACGTATCTGTCTTTAAATACTGGTTGCTGTGTACGGATTCAAGCTTAATATCTCCCGATATAAGACAAATAGAAGTCATGGAAGATTTTAAAGTCATATTAGAAACCAGGAGACCTGAAATCTAATAATAGAGACAGACAGGGTGTGACACGGCTGCTGGCGCTCAAGTTATTATACCTCCAATATAAATTTGCTAAGTGACAATACGCCTGAACAGACAAGGCTCCCATATGTGTCTCCGTTGCAGTCACAGCTGCTCGGGGCTGTAATCGCAAGACTAAGCTTATCAGCTGCTGCGCACCAAGTAAAATTTCACTATGGAGGGAAATTTCCCCTGAGCTCCTTGGCTTGGCATCTAGCACATTTGTTCAGTCAATTTAAGTTAAATGATCAGAAGACTGGAGTACAGTCTTCTCTCTTGTCTAATCACAATGATACGTAGGAGATATCTGCCAGACTTTAGCCTTCCCGAAATGCTATCAGTAAATGAAACAGTACCCAGAGGAGCAAGCCATCAAATCACATCCACTGAATTACAGAGAACTGGAATAGTCTAACAGATGCCTATTATGTTTGTATTCTAAATTAAAAAGTGGTATAGTTCGTTCTGAATTGGAATATGCCTCACAAAAATGAAATAGACACGTTGCCATCAGAGTATGTAGTTCCCTAATATTGATGTATAATGGGACAGCTACAGACCTATGGGCTCCAATGCAAATTTTTGACAAGAATGCCCATCTACTTAACATTTCCTACATTAGCACCTTCAATGCTGAACATGGACGGCTAGAGCAGTGGTGTCAGATGAACCTTCATTTTCCTGAACTGCAGATCTTCAAAGGAAATCTACTGCTAATGACAATAATGTTTTCCCAATCATCCCCTGGGTTTTTCATATATGATCTGTAATAATGTTACATGATCAAAACAGTTGATGCTTGGGCAAAGTGCCACTGCTCTTTAATATGGCCCTCAATAGCTTCCCTGCACTGCTTTATAGTAAAAGATCATGATCATCTGACAGTACCGCTCTGCTTGGTGCACTCTATGTTGAACGTATCACTCGTTGATGCTGGTTTGCTAGTAATGTCGGCAATCTGCGATTTTTATCAGGACTGCGAAATTATGGCGGACAGATTGGACACTTTTGACACATTTTTGGGACCACTGACAATTATACAGCGATCAGTGCTATGAAAATGCCCTGTTTACTGTGTAAATGTCACTGGCAGGGAAGGGGTTAACACCAGGGGCGATCAAGGGGATAACTGTGTGTCCTGGGGAGTGATTCTAACTGTGGGGGGATGGGAGTGACTAGGAGAGGAGACATATAATCTTTCCTACTTAGTAGGAACAAATGATATGGCTCTTCTCCTCTGACAGAATATACAAATCCCCTTGCTGGCGCTTGTGCGCGCGATTGCACATGGCCGGCGGCGACCGTGTCTACTGGTCACATGCATTGGGTCATGCAGGGGGCGCGTGTACATGCCCTCTGGTGGCCAAAAAAGGGTAGGATGTACCCATATGGGATTTCGCCCAGGCGAGCCATTTTGCCGCAGTATATCTTCGCGAGCCGGTCGGGAATGGTTAATGTATCCACTGACACCTGTGCTGGGGGTTATTATGGCATCCACTGACAGCTGTGCTGGGGGTTATTATGGCATCCACTGATAGCTGTGCTGGGGGGTATTATGGCATCCACTGATACCTGTGCTGGAGGTTATTATGGCATCCATTGACACCAATGCAGGGGGTTAAAAATGCATCAACTGACACCAATGCTGGGGGTTGTTATGATGTCCACTGACACCAAAGCAGGAGGTTATTATTGCATCCAATTACTCCAATGCTGTGTGTTTTTCTTACGTCAGCGGGAAAAGACGTAATTTGGCATCTTCACTCTGGGCATTGGTAATGATTTTCCAGTGTTTAGTACAGGATGGCTGCATGTGCACTACAACCAATTGACCTCTATGTGTCTTTATTGTTTAAAGTGTTATGCTGACAGGCAGATCTTTTCTGTCATAGATGTTTCTACTTACCTGTCATTACTTTTTCTGTAAGTGTACACTTAGCCGAACATTCACAGCTCAATGTACAGTCTCTGCACGTTTTTTTTTAAGCAACTTCTATGCACATGTGTGGGAGCTTTTTTCATCCGAAACTGAAGGTTTCAAACTCTGAAGAAGACCAGGAGAATGGGCAGCGATGGAGGGGAGCTCTGCATTGCAGAGATTGCTTTGCTAGGCAAGTCTTCCATAATATGCACATTCTTTGGGGCCCCAAAATTTAACCTTTGGTCTGATGGATTAGGTCAGCTTTAGTTATACAGGTATACAGCTCAAGTGCTTATGTTTTTAATTTGTACCATTGGAGTTGAATCCATTAAGCACCGGACCTTCCTTTGCCCTCAGAAGGGGTCCACAGCCAACAGTGATACTAGATTATAGCTCAAGAAATGGTCCACACACCAAAAATGCACCTAAAAAAATGTTTATTTGGGTTCACATGCATAAAGTGCTCTAAATATATAAATAAAAGCCCACTGGACCCTTCTTTTCATGTCTGTCACCTTGAGAAAGGGATCCAGTAGAATCCAGTAGTAAAACATCAGCGCATGCGCAGTGAGTGCCCGGCTGTGAAGCCACAGCCGGGTGCCCACAGTACGCATGACGGCGCCGCGAGCAGAGCGGGGAACAAGGGGGGGGCTTTGTTCCCCCGCATCGCTGGACCCTGAGACAGGTAAGTGTCCGATTATTAAAAGTCAGCAGCCGCAGTATTTGTAGCTACTGACTTTTAATATTTTTTTTTTAGGGGGTACCCCACTTTAAATTATCTGAAAAATATATTTCAATTAAGGGGTACGTTCAGTCAAAAGTTATTTTGTCTTTGAGTTTTGGAGTGGGAAAGCATGAGAGCCTCTGTTGTTTTTATACCGCTATCTGGTGATCCTTTCACTCACTTACTATGTCAATGAAAGTGGTATTACCATACAGGAAATGAGGGAAAATATGCACAAGGATAAAGACAGAAAAAACAGCTGGAAGAGGTTTTACCCTTCCCCTACGCCACTGAATTAAAAAAGGAGTGTACTTGTCTGTGTTGCTGTTGGGAATTTTCCTTGACTACCTGTCTTGTAAAACTGCCTTCACCTGGTTATTAAGAGAGGAGAAAACTCTCCAGTGGAGGTCCAAATAACACTAAGCCCTTGTAAACACGGTCGGAGATTCCGACAACCAAATCCGTCGGATTTTCTCCGACGGATTTTGTCCGAAACTGTTGTATACACACGGTCGGACAAAGTTGTCGGAAAATCCGACGTGATGGCGTTATTTCATTACGACGGGACTATGTTCACGCTAGTAGCCAATAGCTTTGGTGTAGGAATTTGATCTGAGCATGCGTGGCACTCTGTCCGATCGGAATTCTCTACACATGATCGGAATATGTCCGATCGGAGCATTTTGTCGGAAAATATTTCTGGGAAGTTGGAAAAGTTAGTCCGATGGATATTCCGACGGAAACAGTCCGATGCAGACCACACACAGTCGGAACATCCGACAAAACGCTCCGATCGGACACATTCCGACGGAATCTCTGACCGTGTGTACAAGGGCTTAAACCTAAAACGAAAAGAAAACTTTTCAGTGGAAATATACTTAAAGTGGTTCTAAAGCCAAAGGTTTTTAATGTACTTTCTGCAATAAGGTAAAAAAAGTGCAATTTTAGTCTTCACAGATGAAACCTACTGTAGCTATGCATTGGAATAACATCTTTACATGTTGTCTCCAACTTACAAGCTGACCTCTAAGCACTGTTTAATTGGACAACTATATAGCAATTAAGGTTTAATGTTGATAAATGTAAAGTTATGTACTTGGAGTCTAAAAATATGCATGCATCATACATACTAGGGGGAGTACAACTGGGGGAATCCATAGTGGAAAGGACCTGGGGGTTTTGGTAGATCTTAATGCAATGCCGAGCTGCAGCTTCCTAAGTGAGCAAAGTCTTTCTTGTATTAAGAGAGGTATGGACTCCAAAGAGAAAGATATAATTTTGCCCCTGTACAAATCATTAGTAAGATCTCATCTGGAATATGCAGTTCAGTTTTGGGCACCAGTTCACAAAAAGGATATCGGGGAACATGAGAAAGTGCAGAGAAGGGCAACCAAACTTATAAGAGGCATAGAGGAGCTCAGCTATGAGGAAAGATTAGAGGAACTGAATTGGATGTAAACCCTCACATATACCCAGTGAAGTGAATAGCCTCAGATGATACACAGCAAGAAGAACAGTGAGCAATGCAGTAGTGACATCACCAAATTTCACTTTGAAATCTCATAAGACTAGCAGTCAAATGCAGCAGTATCTTAGATCTTACGCTACAGATAGGCAGTTTCAAATCTTTGTGCATAGGCAGGGCTGGTGCAAAGATTTTTGATACCCTACGCAAAACCTTATTTTGCCGCACCCTTGGCCCCACCCCTGACCCCACCCACTGTGCCTGCCCATGTATACCTCACCTTTTTAATGAAGTGCCCATCAAATGCAACCCATCAAATGCAGCCTCATCAGCGCTCATCAAATGAAGCCTCACCAGCGCCCATCAAATGAAGCCTCACCAGCGCCCATCAAATGAAGCCTCATCAATGCCCATCTATGCAGCCTACCAGTGCCCATCAATGAATGTTTGCTTGCTTCCATTCACTCGGGAGTTGGGACACAGACACAGTTCTTTGCCGCTGTGCCTCTGACACTATGTGCGAACGGAGCAGCGGCTGCCTGCTGATGCTGAGACTTAGTAGCTTGCTGCAGAGAGAAGAGAGTAGAAACACCAGTGGCTGGGCACCCTAGGCAGCAGTGCGCCCTAGGCGGCTGCCTAATTTGCCTAGTGATAGCACTGGACCTGTGCATGGGAGTGCCCAATTACCCTCACATACTAGTAAGGGCACTGCTATTTTTCAGAAGGAAACCTAGGCAAATGTACTGTACATGTTTCACGATACAGCCTAGGAACAATTCCTAATTTTCCGTATAATACAGCAAATATTCACTGTTTCATTTCAGTTCCACTTTAAGCTGTTGCATGTCAGTTGAATGCTGAAGTAATGCATGCAGCTTTAATCAGATCTTTTGGTTCTACAAAGTATAATAAACTTCACTTCTAGCACTGTGCTGTGTTATTATCTCTAAAGAACAGATAAAACCTGTTTTGCAGAAGTAATTATTATCTGTCCATATTCCACTGCCCTTCATTTTCCTTGTGGAAGGTGCCAAGTTTCTTGTTTTCCTGAAACTCTATAAAATTTCCAGAGTACATCCCAATGGAAAGCAGCTCTCTGGCTTAAATATCAAACGCTGGCTTTACCAAACATTCTCAACAAATCACTTTACGATAACAGTGCTTTTGTTCTGGAGATCTGAGAAGATCCCTACTGAATAAATGTGTCACAGTATATCAGAGATATCCCGACGATGCAATTTTTGTAAACTAAATGTATAGTCTTTTTCTTTTTTTTATATACATTGAAAAAAGGTCAGCTGGATGTATTTCATCCTTTTAACGCATGGTCGTTTTAAAAAAAATCTTTCTTTCTGTAAAGTTTGTAATTACAGACTGACATATTTGCTCATTACATACTCAGCCTCTGTTTACTGCTTTGGGTAGGCTTTACTACTCTTTCACACAATATAGGCCTATAGGCCTGTAGGCAGGTGCAGTCTATTTTCTTCACTGTAGGTGGCGCTCGAACACAGTGGCATTGCAGTTAGTGGGGAAGTCAATAGGAACAGGATTCCTCTATGGTTTCCTGGGTCACTGGGGAGGCTATCCAATTTGATTCTCACGTGATTCCAGCAGCCATTTTGGGTCAGGCAGAGCCTAATTAAGGCCCTGGCTCCCACATTTTGCATGTGGGTGGTACAGGGACAGGTCTCCCGTCTGATAGGGACAGTGAATAGCGGCAGGGAGAGGTTCCAGATGAGTAGGATAAGGATAGGGACATGCCATCCTTTCTGGAGACCTCCCCATTTAGGCATGGACTGGCCAGGTCACATTCCGCTCCTCAAGACAGTACATCGGAGACCTGCTTTCCTACACATCGCTGTTGCATTTTGTAAGTGTTTCCGGTTGGGAGACTTCTTCCTGGGCTTGTAAATTGCTGAACTATGACTTTAACACAAGTTCTGTTTTCTGCAACTGGACTTACATAGTTAGTCAGGTTGAAAAAAGACACAAGTCCATCCAGTTCAACCTTAAGACTTGGAGAGTTTACTACCACCTTACCATGCTGCACCTACCCACAGGTTGACTGACTCACTGACTGATTGACTGGCACACCCTCTGTGACATATCATATCTCAATAGGTGGAGAGGTAGAATAACAGGTATATTATCATTTCCTGAAGGAGACCAGCAATGGCATTCCTTGTACTTCTGTTGTACTTTTCTCAATGGCAAAGTCACATTGAGAGCTGCTCTAGGGAAGATGGCTTGGCCCTCAAAGCATCTTTATTATGGACAATTGAGTCAGTGAAAGAGCTTTTTCCCTGTCTGTAGAGAGCTGCAAGGCCGAGAACACTCTTATCTAAATACAGTCCTATTGGTGGAGATTGGAGAATGTGAAAGAACTTTGGACAAGTAGCTACCACTGAGAGCGTGTCCTTTAGACCCAGCCATCAGCTGGGAGTAATTCTTAACCTTTCATAGTAGTAGTAGTAGTAGTAGTAGTAGTAGTAGTAGCAGTGTTTCAGGGTGACAAACCTAGCATATTGGACTCAAGCCTGCAGCCATTTGAAACCCCATAAACATCTAAAGAAATCTGCATTTTGAAAGTCATTTACACTTTAAGGGATGTGAAAATGAATACCAGAACACATAAAATGTCGTCTGAAAAGTAGGTCCTCTGCAAAAGCAAAAAAATGAATTTAGCCCAATTTGCATCTTCCTACTGTTCTCAGCTTCTAAATAGCACAGACCACCAAGGGCTGTGTAACGTCATTGCAATTCATACACCAGATCAACAAATTACTAAGGAAGAGTTTGAGCAATGGGGATTACTAAGAAAAGTCTCGGTGCAAGAGAGTTATCTATATAATCATGGAGCTGGAGGTTACTTATAGGCCTTTTCACATCAGTCGAAAAGTGATATCACAAGCCTGCAACGTTTAGTACAAATGAATGACCTGGGTTCTGTATATATAGAAACCATAACCCACTACAGCAGGGATATGCAATTAGCGTACCTCCAGCTGTTGCAAAACTACAAGTCCCATCATGCCTCTGCCTCTGGGTGTCATGCTTGTGGCTGCCAGGGTCTTGCTATGCTTCATAGGACTTGTAGTTCTGCAACATCTGGAGGTCCGTTAATTGCATATCCCCGCACTACAGGGATCATTTTAAAAATAACAATGGTAATTATTAGAAGCATATCAAACTAAAGCTCTTTTTAAGCTGGTCATACAATGTTTAAAATTTGGCTACTGCACCACCAATTTTGAGCTGTGGTTGGCCCTGCTGACAAACTTTGAAAAATTGGTTGAGCCAGGAGAAAATTTGATGGACAAAAAAATGATTTCATCCTATCAGATGCAATTACTGTTTGGTTATTCAGCCATGGGTGTTGCGGGTGTCTGAATACAACAGCCAGCAGGGGCAATACGATAAGGGAATCTGGTGGATTTCTCTTGTTCAGAAAAGTCTATGTGTGTATGGCTTGCATTACCAGGGCTTTTTTTTTCTCAGAGAATAGGTGCAGGAACGCCCCCTTTCTGAGTCACCCCTTTTTCTCCACCTCTACAAACCTCCGAGCACCCTCTACCTACCTCCCATTACTGCCCTTTTAGAGAACACAGAACCAAGTATAATTTTGTGGTGATAAGTAATTTGTATGGGATTTGTTAATGATACCAAGAAAAGCAGTAAAATTGATCCCCTGCATCCAGTAACAATAAAGCCCCCTCTATCAACAATAGATCCCCCATTAACAATGGGCCACCCAAAACAAAATCCCCTGGCAGCAACAACAGATCTTCTCAAAGCCAGCATCAATAGACTCTCCAGCAGCCAGCAACAATAGTCCCCTCCCTCAACAGTAGATCTCTCCCAGCCATAACTGACCCCTCAGCGATATAAGACCCACCCCCAGCAACCATTGGTCCCCCACCAGTAAGAATAGATTCCCCTGCAAAAATAGAACCCCTCCAGATAGAATAGATCTCTCAGCAGCCAGCATCAATAGACCCTGCAGCACACCCAGCACTCCTTAACATTACATAAAGTCAGTGCTGGAGGTGCCGGAACTGCGTTCCCCCGCGTTCCCGTTGAAAAAAAGCCCCGTGAATTACTCCAGTAACACTCTGTAGAATAAAACAACATACAATAAGATGTAAACACGTTATTTGACCTACCTATGGTGTCAGAGTGGACTACATCTCAGCTGGTAAAGAATTTTTATTTGGCTTTGGTGTTTAATTTTAAAGGTTGCCCTCATTAATAATTCATAAGCATTGTGCATTCCCCGCTGTCATCTGAAATGAACAATTTTGCCCGCGACAGATCACATCTATCATCTGCGTTTGTAACTCTTGCAATGTTTACTATGTTTAAATTTTACCGAGTGTGCAAATAGTCAATGAAATGTGTTTTTTATGCTTGTTACTGGTTGAAAATCGAACTTTTACATGGACATCAAAGAACATCAAAGAACATGTCAGTCCTTCTAGAACTTGGTGGGTTAGAGAACCTATAACAAACATAACTGCGACTGTCTGTCTATATAAATCCACTTACATTGCACTTACTCTTCACATTCCTAGATCAGCAACTGACGGCAAGGAAGAGTCATTCATTATTAGGTTAATAAAACAGGCTAAAGAGCCATATGGGATGTCAGGTGCAGTAGATTAGCTATATTACAGAGATATGTAGGGCTTCATAATCTGACATCTGTTGTCATACCGCTGAAGTCATCTCCCCAGATAGCAGGGATTATTACATCACCTGCTTCTGAAACATGATGTGACAATAAATACCACGTTAAGAAGAAAAATACATTATTTACAGGTACTTCCTAGATAAATGGATAGCGGAAAACAAACATTGTTTTTTTCATATCTATCTATCTATCTATCTATCTATCTATCTATCTATCTATCTATCTATCTATCTGTGTGTATATATATAAAATATATATAATATAAATATATATATACACACACATATATATATATATATATATATATATATATATATATATATATATATATATATATATATATATATATATATATATATATATATATATATATATATATATATATATATATGTGTATATATATATTTATATATATGTATATATATATCAGCATTGGGAGAACAATCCATTTTTCCATTTTTCTTTAGTTTTTTTACAGTATAGTATGCATCCCTGTATAGTGATATCCATATTGACTACATTTACATGTCCCTGGCAAATGTATTGTACCTAATAATATAATTATAGTCGTTTTTCTACATCTGTTACTGATATCATTGTAAGTTTCTGAATTGTTCATCTCAACAGAGCATAAGCACAAAGAAAGTGCCCTTGTATAGCTACTAATTTTAATTCATTTTAATATCACTCATCACAATGACGTTTAGATTAGATAATGACTACTGTGTGGCGTAGCCTCTTCACTACTACCCACCTAACAAATACTGAGAGAATGGAACCTTCCATTTGAAACCCTTGATCAAGGCCATTTCAAAATGAGAATTGATTATTTCATACCATAGAATCACGTGGAAAGGGTATAAAAATAAATGTATAGGAAAAGGAAAGAACAGGGATCTTAAGAAAAAAACATTCGATTTGGCAAAAAAATCCATAAATGAGAGCGCGTACATTTCACCAATCCTCCCTAAATCTTTATATATTACATTCTATCACAGTGTTCTGTATTTTATACAATGAGCACACCATATGGACCATATGTATTTAAAAACAAGTTTGTTATACTATAAGTGCACCACCAGAACAAATGTGGGGGGAAATGCCCCTCTTCTTTCATTTTTTGGTATAAAAGAGGGCCATTTGGCAAAAAAATTGACTACATGAAGAGTTGAATGGCAGCAGCGCTCTCCAGGCGGATAACCCAGTCCAAGCACGAGATCCTCTCACAGGTGCCGTGGCTCAGTGTGTCCTTGCACACTGAGGCCCCTTTCACACTGGGGCGGTGTGGGAGTCGGTGGTAAAGCGGCACTAATTTTAGCTCTGCATTACCATAGTTTTAGCGGCGCTATTCGGCCGCTAGAGGGGCGGTTTTAACCCCCGCTAGTGACCGAAAAATGGTTAAAATGCCACTTTGCCGGCGGTATAGCTACGGTGCCCCATTGATTTCAATGGGTAGGAGCGGTTTATGAGTGGTGAATACACTGCTTCTTCACCGTTCCAAAGATGCTGCTAGCAGGACTTTTTTTTTACCGTCCTGCTAGCGCACCGCTCCAGTGTGAAAGCCCTCTGGCTTTCACACTGGAGTGAAAGGAGACGCTTTTTTCAGGCGCTATACAGGTGCTATTTTTAGTGTGAAAGGGGCCTAAAACAACATAGAAAAAAGGAAAGAACCAGGAACACTTTAATCCTTTAGGGTGTATTTAATTGGTTACATAAAATGACAATAAAATGATAAACTGACGCGTTTCGGCAGAAGCCTTAGTCGACTAAGGTTTCTCCCAAAATGCGTCAACACTAGATTCAAAGTTTAAAGCGAACCAGCCACAATTTCACATATACTAGGTTCTAAATATTCAGTCTCAATGTATAAATGTGCAGGCTGTCTTCTGAAATTTGTATATTTGCCTGATCGCACACATATTGTCTACAATTCCTGAGACTGTATAGCAGTGTCAGATAACAAGAAAATGCAAAATGGTGTCAGTTGATGCAAAAAAAAGAAATGAAACCACCAATGGATCTATTATTTTTTTATTATTGTTGGGACACTGCCTGATTTACTAAAGTATGAAAGGATCACCTCATTTAACTGCACTATATGCTTCAGGTTCCGTTTGACGGGTCTGATATCTGACTCTAAAGCTGAAGCTTAGGGTTCACATAAACAGCCCAGTTGAAGCTTAATTTTCCCATAGAACAGATTCCTCCATCCACACAAGTGAGGTGGATGGAGTAATGCTCTCAGCTGTGCCATTGTATTCTGACAGAAGGACTCCTCCACTGTCAGAATACACTGATCAGCAATGCAGTTGCTGATTGAATGAAAAATGTCCAACATTCCCATCTAACGATTGACTTGTCGAGTAGGAACAGCTAAAATTCAATGGGTTCAGCAGAAAATGTTGATGCATCTATGGCCGGCTTTACTTTCATACAAAATAAAAATAAGGGCTACAAGAGTGATTTTTGCATTCAAAGGCTGAAAAAAAAAAAATCTCCTAATGCAAAAATAGCTACTGTTTTTGCTTGTTGGATGATTGTTAGGAAATTTATCTCACAAGGAATACCCAAATGGGAAATATTGCCCAGAAGCGCATTTGTGAGGTCAGGCACTGATGCTGGATGGGAGGCCTTGGCTCGCAGTCTTCATTCTAATTCATCCCAAAGGTGCTCTATCGTGTTGAGGTCAGGACTCTGTGCATGCCAGTCAAGTTCCTCCACGCCCAAACTCACTCATCTGTGTCTTTATGGACCTCAACCCTTTGCTCAACCCTTTCACTGAGCTGCTTAGTTTTAAATAGATGAAACCCACATCCCCCACGTTGGACCAGACATAGCCAAGCATAATTATAAAAATACTGTTTCTGCTCTTCTTCCCATAATCCCCATATACCTCTTTGATTATACTACCAGGAACCACTCCAACCTGCATCAACAGCTGGGCTCACAAGAACTTGGCACAGTATCCCGACTTAGGTAAATACTCCAATACTCTTCACTATAGGTTATAATTCAATGATACACAGTGTATATTCCATTTATGGTATAATATACACTGCATCTTAAGTGCTAAAATGTAAAATGATTTATGTAAAATCCATTGTATGTCACTAAAGAGCTATGAAAAGCCAGCACAGATGAGCACCCAGATGTCAGCTGTTTACAAGATCAATACGAAAGAAAATGTTTCTTTCATATCCTGAGTTCTCAAAGGGAAACTATAGTGTTTTTTGGGCAATTTTGATTCATTTCTTTTTTGAAACATAATACATGTATGCCCTAATGTCATATTTAGCTATTTCATTTGTATATAAAACTTATTTTACAAGTAATCATTTAATGCATGGTGCTTACTAGGGATGGGCGAATGGTTCGGGCCGAACATAAGTTTGGTTGTTTGGTCGTTATGCGAACAGCCGAACAAACGGGCCAGTTTACTGCCAGTTTAACACCATATAGTTCTGTGTGCATTACTGTCAGTTTAACGCCATATTGTTTTGTGCATTACTGTCAGTTTAACGCCATATAGTTTTGTGCGTTACTACCAGTTTAATGCCATATAGTTCTGTGTGTGTTACTGCCAGTTTAATGCCATATTGTTTTGTGTTCGTTACTGCCAGTTTATCGCCATATAGTTCTGTGTGCGTTACTGCCAGTTTAACGCTATATAATTCTGTGCGTCACTGTACGTTTGGTGCATTATATTGCAGTATATTATAGTGTATCCGCGGAGTGTGTCTGTGAGTACTCAAATTAAAGTGCACCAAACAGATTTTTAATTTCTTCTTTACATTTGCTTATAAGCACTACCCCCCTCCCCCCTCCCCAATAATGTCTGGGGGGACAATAAGGAGAGGCAGATGTTTCCTTGGCACATTAAGGGGGCCAGCAAAAAATGTGTCCACAGGCAAAGGTGGATGTGGTGGTCGGTTCTCAGCAGGGCTTTTTTTCAGCGGGAACTCAGGGGAAAGCAGTTCCGGCACCTCTAGCACTGAATGTATGTAATAGCATGGGGTGTGGGGTGTGCTGGAGGTTCTATTGATGTTGGCTGCTGGGGGATCTATTGTCACTGGTGGGGATCTGATTTTGTGTGAGGGTCTATTGTTGCTGATGGGGAATCTGTTGTTGCTGGGGGGGTCTTATGTTCCTGGAAGGAATCTACTGTTGAGGGAGAGGTCTATTTTTACTGTCTGCTGGGGGATCTATTGATGCTAGTTGCTAGGAGATCTGTTGTTGCTACGGGGGGGGGGGGTCTAATGTTGCTTAGATGGATATTTTGTTACTGGGTGTGATATTTTGTTGTGGGTAGTTCACTGTTGCTGCAGGGAATCTATTGTTGTTGGGGTGGAATCCATTGCTGCTGGGGGAGTCTATTGTTGTGTGGGGATTGTTGCTGGCTGCAGGGGATCTA
Organism: Lithobates pipiens; assembly: GCF_037356315.1. Classification (NCBI taxonomy): domain Eukaryota; kingdom Metazoa; phylum Chordata; class Amphibia; order Anura; family Ranidae; genus Lithobates; species Lithobates pipiens. The sequence continues at coordinate 1,074,722 of NW_027507787.1, read as the reverse complement.
TTTTACTGTTTTTCTTTTTATCATTAACATGTTCCATACAAATGATTTAGCACCACAAAATGATACTTGGTTTTGTATTCTCTAAAAGTGGCAGTACTGGTACGTGAGTAGGGGGTGGAATCAAGGGACGGTGGTCAGAGGTGGGTGAGGGGCAGTGACAAGGGGTGACTCAGATGGGGGGAGTTCCTGCACCTATTCTCCAAGAAAAAAGACCTGTTTCGCAGGCAGGGCATCATTTCCTCTGTTTAGTGAGTTTGCCCGTGCTATCCAGCCACAGCATGTCTCCTTGTCCACATCTTTTCCTGCCATAGTCCCAACATCAGCCATTGAGCAGTCAGCTGAGGTATTTGACCACAGCGTCAGCCACTTTCTCCTTGATGATACCCAGCCATTATTGGATTCAGATGTTGGTTCTGAGGTTGAGGATGACAGGAACATGAGCCTAGAGAGAAGGAGAAACACTGGTAGACAAATTGGCATTCATGTACCCCAAGCCGCAGCATATTGCCAAGTTGTGTGCAGTGGTAATGATGAAGATGGAGGAGATGATGATGATGATGATGATGAGGTCACTGATGCAACTTATTTACCAGATAGAGCAGAGGAGGAAACTGAAGGTGAGGCGGCACAACCCCAAGGAGGCCGACATCACGAAAGAGTAGAGAGCAGCCGCCCTATTCCATGACATTCCAACACATTCTGAAGCTGTTATCTCCCGGCCCACTCCCCAAAGTTCAGCTGTCTGGTCCTTTTTCAGGACATCTGTAGCAGATCGCACTGTTGCTATCTGAAAACTGTGTCTCAGGCACAACAAACGTGGCAAAAACATCAACCATTTGGGTACCACATGCCTAACAAGGCATTTAACGTCCAACCACTCAGCCCGTTGGCAAGAGTACCTGAAAGCCACACAAAAGGGGCACAAATCTCTCCCTCCTCCTTACCCACTTCAGTCTGCCCCTGCGATACCGAGTCATGACCTTTCAGCAGCCTCCACTGGCAGGGATGATGGTATAGCACAGGGTGTCCCAGGTCCTAGCAGCACATCTGCAAGAAGCACACCACCAGTTGTAGACTGTAGCCGGCAAACTTCTCTGCCCCATTTGCTGCAGCGGAAAAAAAAATACAGTCCGTGCCACCCACATGCCCAGTGTCTGGATGCAAACTTGTCAAAGCTGTTGGCTCCCCAACTTCTGCCTTTCAGCCTGGGTGATTCTGCCCCCTTCCGTGAATGTGCTGTACCATAATGGCAGGTTCCCAGTCGCTACTACTTTTCACATAAAGCCGTCCCATTTCTATACCATCACATGGAAGGGAATGTTCTGGCATCAGTGGGCAAGGCAGTCAAACGTAAAATCCACCTTACTGCTGACACATGGTCCAGCAAGCATGGGCAGGGACGATATGTTTTGTTCACAGCACACTGGGTAACGCTGCTTATAACTCGAACGGTCGAGGACAGGGCTCGATGCTGCAGCTTGTTGTGCTCCCATGTCTCCATATAGCTGGTGGTGATGATGCGAGACCTGTGAGCTCTACCCCTCCTCCTCTGCCACCTCCATGCCCTCCTCTGCAGAATTGTCCTATGAACATCAGGTACCCCCTAAGCGTTCAAAGGGCTATTCCCAGTGTCAGGCTAAAATGTGCCATGCAGTGCTTCAGCTGGTGTGTTTAGGGCACAGGAACCACACCAGAGCAGAGATTCTTGCAGCTTTGCAGGGACAGGCCCAGAGGTGGTTCAAACCATGTCAGCTGGAGCCAGGAATGGTGGTGTCCGATAATGTCTCAAACCTCCTGTCCGCCCTTAGGGAAAGTTAACACATGTGCCATGCTTGGTGGTGCAGCACTTCCTAAGTATGTACCCACGGGTGCAAGATGTACTAAAACAGGCCAGAAGAGTCTGTAGCCACTTCAGGCAGTCATACATAGCCAGTGCTCAGTTGGCTGAAATTCAATTTGTGACATACCCACTAGGTGGAACTCAACTTTGGGAATGCTATATATTTGCTATATATGCAGCAAAGGGCCCTCAATGAGTACTTGTGCCAGTATGGCATGACGACAAGCTCAGGCCACTTTCCCCATGCCAATGGCTGATCATTAAGGATGCATGCACTGTATTGTCACCATTTGGGGAAGCCACAAAGGTGGTGAGCAGTGACAGTGCATGCATCAGTGACAGTGACTTTGTGTGTCATTATGGACAGGGCACTGGAGGCAGAGCAGCAGGAGGAAGAGGAGGACTTCCTTTCCTTTCAAGGCCCACTTTATCCAGACACCATCATTCCTATGTCACAGAACACACAGGAGGAGAGAGGAGAGGAAGATGAGGAGAAAGATTCTGGCACTATCATAGGCTTGGAAGAATAGGAAGACATGTGTCAATCTGTAAGCAATGGCTTTACAACTGCAGGGCCCTTGGGTGTAGTACATGGCTGGGAGGAGGAAGTTCCAGATGCTGTCATCCTGAGTGAACCCGAGGAGTCTGCTTCTCAAGCCTCTGCAAATTGGAGGTGCATGGGCAACCTCATGCTTCAGAGTCTGCAAAGGGGCCCAAAAATACGTGGCATAAAGGAGAAGGATGATTACTGGTTGGCAATCCTCCTTGACCACCGTTATAAGGGGAAGGTCTCAGAACTCATCCTGTCACCACAGAGAGTGCAGAAGATAAAATCTCTTGAGGACACGTTAAAGAGGATTTTATTGAATGTTTTTCCTGACTCCAGTAGGTTACAGTGTGGTGGAAAACGTTGTTTTGAGTTTTCTGAATTTTTTTAGTCCTCGCCACCCAGGGCTGTCAGCTTACACATCCCATCGGCAGTGACTTCATCACATGGTGGACGATTACCTCTGAGCCAAAACAAAGATGGAGAGCTTTCCAGCTGAAAATCCACTGACTAACTGGGTCATTAGAATAGACCACTGGCCAGAACTTGCTCTGTATGCTATTGAGCTGTTGGGCTGCCCTGCATCCGGCGTGCTTTCAGAAGGGCATTCAGTGCTGCAGGAGGTTTCGCTACTGATGATAGACCGCATCTGTCCACAGACTCCGTGGACTGTTTGACTTTTATAAAAATGAATCGGTCCTGGATTACCAGCTATGAAGCCCCTGATGCTGATGTCACTGACTAAGTCTTTTTGGGATGTGGAATCTCTGCAGGACTTCAAGGCTGCCTAGTTTTGAGGGTGTTCAATCATTTCATCTGGAAGAATGTTTTTGGTATAGATTTCATGGGCACAGTTAACACCCAAAGACCAATGCGCTACCGACACCCAAAGACCAATTTTTACACACGTTACTTCTATCCAAAGTCAAAGTGACACCAGAATGTATCCAAAAAATCTCTAATCTTGTTCCCAGTGCACTACATTGTGACCTCATCATACACACTGGCTCCCCAGCTCCTGCTGAGCAAAATAAAGACAGCTTGCAGGAAAATGTTCTTCTTTATTTTTTTGCTTTATAAGTGCAATTATTGCTGCAGCAGTTTCAGATTCTAGACATGGTACAGATCTGCCACTTTACAGGTAGACTAAGGGAGAAATCACTTATCATTTAAAAATTAGGTTTTTTACAAACTTTTGTTTTATTGATACATGTCCCCCAGGGCAGGACCCGGACCCCTATAACCATTGTATGCCCAATTACTTGCATATACGCCTTCAAAATGGGCACTTTTGATTTTTGATGTTTGGGTCCCATTGACTTTAATGGGGTTCATTATTTGAGTCCGAACTTTCACGGTGTTTGAAAGTTCTGGTGCAAACCGAACAGGGGTCCATTTGGCCCACCCCTAGTGCTTACATGCTTAAGCCTCATGCACACGAGACGCAGTTAAACGCGCGTTCAGATGCAGTTGGACAGTTTTTTCAACTGCACCTGAACTCATTCAATGTTATCCTATGTGTCCATGCACACAGTCTCGTTTTTTTCCGTTTATATGCAGTTGCGTTTAATCTCGTTTTTCCAGAAGCAAAAAAATGCGTTCAGAAACAAAAATTTCTGCGTTTCAGACGCAAAACGCGGCAAAACGCGGTAAAACGCGGCAAAACGCCGCTACCGCGTTTAGCCGCGTTTGCGTTTATATGCGTTTTTAAAGGTGACCTTTTTTTTTTACATTAAAAATCTCAAAAATGATTGCAAATGATGAAAAACCATTAGAAAAATATTTTAAACAATTGCAATTGCAAGTGGACAATCCACAACTTGTGGCAAGTGACGTGGCAAGTGGACAATCCACAACTTGTGGCAAGTGACATGGCAGGTGGCAAGTGATGTGGCAAGTGGACAATCCACAACTTGTGGCAAGTGACGTGGCAGGTGAAGTGGCAAGTGACGTGGAAAGTGGACAATAGACAACTTGTGGCAAGTGACGTGGCAAGTGACCTGGCAGGTGACGCGGCAAGTGACTTGGCAGGTGACGTGGCAAGTGGAAAATCAACAACTTGTGGCAGGTGACTGGCATGTGACGTGGCAAGTGGACAATAGACAACTTGTGGCAGGTGACGTGGCAAGTGACCTGGCAGGTGACGCGGCAAGTGACTTGGCAGGTGACGTGGCAAGTGGAAAATCAACAACTTGTGGCAGGTGACTGGCATGTGACGTGGCAAGTGGACAATCCATAACTTGTGGCAGGTGACGTGGCAAGTGACGTGGCAAGTGGACAATCCACTTGTGGCAGGGGACGTGGCAAGTGACGTGGCAAGTGGACAATCCACTTGTGGAAGGTGATGTGGCAAGTGACGTGGCGAGTGGACAATCCACAACTTGTGTCAGGTGACGTGGCAAGTGGACAATCCACAACTTGTGGCAGGTGATGTGGCAAGTGATGTGGCAAGTGGACAATCCACTTGTGGCAGGTGACGTGGCAGGGGACGTGGCAAGTGGACAATCCACAACTTGTGGCTGGTGACGTGGCAAGTGGACAATCCACATCTTGTGGCAGGTGACGTGGAAAGTGGTGTGGCAAGTGGACAATCCACAACTTGTGGCAGGTGATGTGGCTGGTGACGTGGTAAGTGGACAATCCACAACTTGTGGCAGATGGCATGGCAGGTGACGTGGAAAGTGGACAATCCACATCTTGTGGCAGGTGACGTGGCAGGTGATGTGGCAAGTGACGTGGCAAGTGGACAATCCACAACTTGTGGCAGGTGATGTGGCAAGTGATGTGGCAGGTGATGTGACAAGTGGACAATCCACATCTTGTGGCAAGTGACGTGGCAGCTGACGTGGCAAGTGACGTGGCAGGTGACGTGGCAAGTGACATGGCAAGTGGACAATCCACATCTCGTGGCAAGTGACGTGGCAGGTGAAGTGGCAAGTGACGTGGCAAGTGGACAATCCACAACTTGTGGCAGGTGACGTGGCAGGTGATGTGGCAAGTGACGTGGCAGCTGACGTGGCAAGTGGACAATCCAAAACTTGTGGCAGGTGACATGGCAAGTGACGTGGCAGGTGACGTGGCAAGTGATGTGGCAAGTGGACAATCCACAGCTTGTGGCAAGTGACATGGCAAGTGGACAATCCACAACTTGTGGCAGGTGACGTGGCAGGTGACGTGGCAGGTGAAGTGGCAAGTGACGCGGCAAGTAGACAATCCACAACTTGTGGCAGGTGATGTGGCAAGTGACGTGGCAGGTGATGTGGCAAGTCACGTGGCAAGTGGACAATCCACAACTTGTGGCAGGTGATGTGGCTGGTGACGTGTCAAGTGGACAATCCACAGCTTGTGGCAGGTGGCATGGCAGATGACGTGGAAAGTGGACAATCCACATCTCGTGGCAAGTGACGTAGCAGCTGACGTGGCAAGTGACGTGGCAAGTGGACAATCCAAAACTTGTGGCAGGTGACGTGGCAGGTGACGTGGCAAGTGACGTGGCAGGTGACGTGGCAAGTGATGTGGCAAGTGGACAATCCACAGCTTGTGGCAAGTGACGTGGCAAGTGGACAATCCACAACTTGTGGCAGGTGACGTGGCAGGTGACGTGGCAAGTGAACAATCCACAACTTGTGGCAGGTGACGTGGCAAGTGACGTGGCAGGTGATGTGGCAGGTGATGTGGCAAGTGACGCGGCAAGTGGACAATCCACAGCTTGTGGCAGGTGGCATGGCAGATGACGTGGAAAGTGGACAATCCACATCTCGTGGCAAGTGACGTGGCAGGTGATGTGGCAAGTGACGTGGCAAGTGGACAATCCACAATTTGTGGCAGGTGACGTGGCAGGTGATGTGGCAAGTGGACAATCCCCAACTTGTGGCAAGTGGACAATCCACAACTTGTGGCAGGTGCCGTGGCAAGTGACACGGCAAATGCAAGTGTACAACTGCTCTCTATGCTGCTGCTGCTCACTCTGATCAAAATAGCAGAAATAGTTAAAAAAAATGCTTTGAGAGCTTGGGGAGGGTCTACATGATGTTATCTTTATAAACGCGTCTAAACGCAAACGCGTCTAAACGCGTCTAAACGCGTCTAAACGCGACATGCAAACGCGGCAAAACGCGCGTTTCTAAACGCGCGTTTCAGCTTTTTTTTAACAGAGGTTTCATCTGCGTCTCGTGTGCATGAGGCCTTAAGGGCATGCAGCATGAGTTTCTGTGCTGTCTAATAAGAAAGTCCAGTACTAGCTATGCAATTGTTGATTGTTGTGGCAGAATAAAGGTCTAGATTCCCTCTAATTGGAAAGAAAAAATATATTGTTTGTAGATATGTATATAAGTATAATTAAATTGATGTAATCAACCTAATCAATGTATGTTAAGGTAAAATGCTTCTGCATAAAGTTTGTAGTTATACATATACATGAGTACAACAATATGTGTTTGTTAACTACACCATTTGTGTTTCCAACTACTACACCATTTGTGTTTCCAACTTATTAATGTAGTACAGTTTTTTGCCTCGCCTATCTCCTTAAAGTGGAGGTCCACCCTAAAGTGGACCTTCCGCTCATTGGAACACTCCCCCCCTCCGGTGCCACAATTGGCACCTTTCAGGGGGGAGGGGGGTGCAGGTACCTGTACAGTACAGGTATCTGCACCCACTTCCGGCGTAGATTCTGCAGAAGGTACGCCCCTTTCCGCAGAATCTACGCCCCTTTCCGAAGGTCCCCCGCTGCCTGCTGGGAAACACACGGATCACAGAGACAGCGGGGACCATCCTTATTGCATGCGCAGTAGGGAACCGGGAAATGAAGCCGAAAGGCTCCACTTCCTGATTCCCATACCCAAGATGGCAGCGGCAGCACCCGAGAGACGATCAAAAGATCGGCTTCGGGTGCCGACATCGCGGGCGTGGTGGGCGGGTAAGTGTCATTATTTTAAAAGTCTGCAGCTGCAGTATTTGTTGCTGCTGGCTTTTTTTTTTTTTAAATGGCGGACTCCCGGCGGACTCCCGCTTTAAAGTGCAAGTGCATTGATCTGCTCGAGTTGACTAAAACACAAACAAGTCCCTGAATGGCTTAGCTTGTAATTGTTCTCATCTCAGAAGCTGATTAGCAAGGGCTCTGATTTCAGAAATATAACACACTGCTAACAGCTGGAAAGGAAATCTACCAATCTGTAAGTGTAATATGGACCCTGAAGCAAACACAATGAGAAAGTTGGATCAAAATTTGACATCAGAAGTAATGCTTCTTTTGTAGTGCTAACCTTACTAACAATTCATCATATGGGAAGACTGTAGAGACTTTGAGATGGATTGACTAAAGGAGTTGAGAATCTTCAATCAAAATGAGTGACGATTAATTTAATTTATTCAAACATGTGAAAAGGAATTTCCTGTTTATTTATTTCATGTGAACATGATTGGATAATTGAGGTGAATATTCATTCTTTCTCAGCTCCTTTTGCGATTCCACTACATTGTACCTGCTTTCAGTAAGAACAGCTCCATTAATGGAATAAGGAAAAAACATAGCATTTCATGACTAGGGTAGCTCAGAGGTAGCCATCCTACTAATACATAGCCCCTTATACCTCCAACCCCCATTCCCATTAAAACACATGACACTAGTTGAAGTTAAATGGCCGTCTGGCCTTTTATTAAACAACATAATTAAAGAGGAAGTAAACCCTGATGAGTTTACTTCCTCTTTTTTTCCCTGCAAAGGTAAAGCATAATGGACTACTATGCATCGCATAGTAGCCCATTATGTGTCACTTACCTGACACAGGAGCCAGCGAAGTCGCCGCTGTCCCCTGTAGTCCGCCGCATCCATCTTGCTGGTGGCGTCTCGCAGCTCCGCCGCTGTCATTCGGCGAAGCCGCGATGACGGCACTCCCGCGCATGCGCACGGGAGTCGACAAATGCGGCAGCGCCATTCTTGGAACTGCCGCGCTCAGTGCGCCTGCGCGCCGCTGTCTACGGCGCATGCGCCGTAGACAGCGGTGCCCGTTTTCGGGCAAATATCTCCTAAACCATATAGGTTTAGGAGATATTGCTTGGACCTACAGGTAAGCCTTAATCTAGGCTTACCTGTAGGTCAAAGTGGTTTGTAAGGGTTTACAACCACTTTAATAAATGATAATTTAAACATTAGCATAAACCAAAGCTAGATGTCCCCAGCTGCAAGAACACAGAGTCTGGGACATTAACACTTGCCCCTCAGACCTTAGAGGTCTACCACTACCTGGTCCCTCTTAGTGGACACACCCAACCAGAGTACACCATACCAATGATGGTTCCCCACTTGTATCCCACTGACAGATTTTTAAACCCCATCAAAGGGGTCCCAACAGCCATATCCACACCTGCACCCTAAAAATCAACTTACCCTATCTCAGGGAGGGAGGGCGGGATGTTCATCTGATGGCTTCCTAACTTTGACTACTACAGTACCACCCCTTTCTCCAGTCTTTTCTCTTATGCTCCTCACCATAACCCCATCTTTTCAACAATCACGTAAGTAAGAAACTGTTACCTATCTCTTTGGCACATTAACCCTCAACTGTCTGGTTCCCCTTCCACCCTGTCATGCCAGCCCTATGCTTTATTCAGTCCTCTAAGCTCCGGGCCTTCCTAGATGAAAGAAAGAGGTCGTGCAAAAATAATGGTTGAATTGTTCTGAAAATGACATCTGCACCACTCCCTTTATTTTACAATGGTAAGAGCAAAAGCAAGAAGTTTAATAATTTGAGCAAAATGCGAGGAAGCAGGATCAGTGACACAGTAAAGCCTATGATTGCCAAATTCTGTTCTTTGAACTTGTCCTTATGCTTTGGACTTAAATATTCAGGAATACCTGACACTGCCCATGGGCTTATCCAGAACAGTTACTTAGCTGTCAAAATCCACACTGCAGCAAATTAGAAACTTCAGTTTCTGAATGCAAAAAGGACAGAATCTCTACTGCAGCCTTGGTTGGAAATGTCATAATGAATGTGGCTACTCCTACAATTGCACATTCTACTCTTTTCTAATCTATTCTGTTTTAATCATCATCTTGCCTTGATTCTGAATGATTTACATTACAGTATACATTCCTTCCTACCCTCTCACTGATTTTCTCTACTCTTCCTAAAGTCTGAATGATGCCAGAATGATGGGTGTATGTAAACCCAATCACTAAAATCTCATATAAGCTTATATAGTAAATCCATATCAAAAGTAATTTTCAATACTTTTGAATGTGCAAAATTCTTTAAAATAACACCCGATAATCTTGCTATGAAGGTTCTTATTCACATACTACTTGTTATAGGTCGACAACACAGAGTTCATGTTCCCTGGCTGTGCCCTGCATTTTCACCCTTTCTCATCTCTATCAATGAAGACTACGCAAGTGTCCAACATTGCATGGTCCATTGTTGTCATCATCAGGAAACCTGCCCTGGGCAATGACAAGCTCCAGTTGCTGGATCACATGCTTGTAACCAGGAGATGGCTGCAGAATCAGCAAAGCTGAGATACAACAAAGGATGAATAAAAGTAAAAAAAAAGAATAATAATTTAACCCATTGCTAAAAGAGAAGTATGGGATTTTTCTTTTTTATCCCATATTCGTACTTACCTAGGTGGATATTTGTACTTACCTAGGTGGATGCAGCATCGGTCCGATGCTGCATCTGTCCCCGGCCGCCTCTTCACTGAGAAGCGAGCCACTGAACACCGCCAATGGCTTGGTTCTCTCACCTCCCCGAGTGGAGAGCTGCTGCCTGTCAATCAGCAGCTCTCCGCTCTGCTCCTACTTGCTCATTGGAGCGCTGATCTGTGGAGGGATGGGGAGCAGCCATCTCAGTCTCCCAGCGACTAGCTGAGATGCTTATAAGTTCAGGCACCTGGTGGATCCAGACTTCCAGAGTCGGGATGACGCCGTGCCTGGATTGATCTTGGTGACGTCAGCAGAGAGCAGACTTCAGACTGCTCTGTGCTGAAAATGAGTCACAGAAGTGCAAAACAAATTGCACTGCTGTGACCCATAGGAGGAGCCCAGCCAAATGAGCCCAGGCTGGACTTTTCCTTCTCCTATCAAGCATTGATAATAGACAGTGCTTAGGAAAGGAATTGCCCTCCTACTTACACTTACATGTATACACACTTCGCATATACTTAATACTGTTCTTAGAGCACACGTTGCTGTTGTTCTCCATGACTTTTCCAATATGCAGCATGGACACAATAAAGAATTTTTTTTTCAGTGTATAATCTAAGCCCTGCAAGGGATTATCATCATTCTTCTGCCAAACGTTGTATGGCCCTCTCCTCAAATATCTTTTGCGATTATGGGGCCATATTTGACGCACTCTAATGCTGTAATCCTTTACTCTGCAATTACAATTACATAGGTACATAGTTAGTCAGGTTGAAAAAAGACACAACTCCATCTAGTTCAACCAAAAGAAAAAATAAACTGATAGATAGTAAACCTCCATATACACAATCTCATACCCTCAGTTAATCCAGAGGAAGGTTAAAAAACCTCAAAAAAGCATGATCCAATTTGCTCCAGTGCAGAAAAAAAATTCTTCCTGACTCACCAAGAGGTAATCAGATATTCTCTGGATCACCTACCCCTGGTGTTATTGCCTATAAATGTTAGTATCCAGCTCTTTTTAAAACAATCTACTGAGCTGGACAGAACCAGCTCTTGAGGGAGTCTATTCTACATTTTCACAGTTCTTACTGTGAAGATGCCTTTTTCAGTATTTGGAGATGAAATCTCTTTTCTTCTAGAGGTAAAGAGTGCCCCTTGTCCTCTTTGATGACCTTAAAGTGAATAACTCAACACCAAGTTCACCATATGGATCACTTACCCTTATGCCACGCACACATGACCGGACTTTCTGGCAGACTAGGTCCGACAGTATTATGTGTGGGCTAGTCCGACTGCTTTTTATAAAAAAAATCTAACCGATTTTTATTTAAAAAATCCAACGCACCTAAAAATAGAACATGTTTCAAAGCTATCCGACGGACTCAAGTCCAACGGACTAAAAATCGGGAAAACCGTTCATCTGTGTGCTAGTCCGATGGACCAGATACGATGCAAGAGCAGCTATTGGCTACTGGCTATTGAACTTCCTTGTTTAGTCCCGTTTACGTCATCGCATTCAAAACCAATGGACTTTCGAACGAACTTAGTCCGGTTGTGTGTGGCTCATTCAGAAAGTCCGTCAGACCTCTGCCGAAAGTCCATCAGGAAGACCGCCGGACCAAGTCTGTCGGAAAGTCCGGTCGTGTGTACTCTCACCTACCCCTACAATTTAGTTATTGCATATTGGCAAGGAAGTCAGTATATACAATAAAGGTAGTCCCAGTTCCAGAAGAAAGTCCTTTACAAATGTAATTTTTCAATTACCACTGAAAACAATGGCACATTTTGAAGTATCCACTCCTTTGGATATATACAATATACTATATATATCACAAAATATAATACAAAACATAAAGCTTCTCCTAATAATGCAAACTAGGCTTATTTTAGCATAAAATGCTTCTTCTAATAAATACAGAAAATATGATCCTTAATGAGCTCACAGACTTTCCTGCTTAAGTGGGCTATTATCATAAATCCTCTTAATAGAACATCAGGGTATGATCAATGCTTCTGTTTAAATGGATATACTCATATGATACTGCATTAAGAAAGGTAATGCCAAATATAGCTATCTGAGCTCTTGTTTTAACGCAGAATGTTAAACTCGGGTACTATATAGCAGTCTTATTATCATTTACTGAAATAATGAATTTACTATGAGGCATTGCAGTTTCTGAGAAAAAAATATTTCCTTTAGAGTATTCTGTTGGGAAATGGTACATATGATCCCTGAATGCTAATTTAGGGAATTATTCTTGCAACGTCAGTAAAATCATCTTGCATTTATTATGGACTTATAAAAATTGCAAAATAAGACAAAGTTTCAAATCCGATGACTACAATAGTTATATGGGTTGAAAAAGGACACCTGTTCAGGTTTGACCGAATGACAAAATGCTTGAACACAGAACCCTGTACATAGAGTTTATCCAGAAGAAGGAAAAAAAAAAAACCTCATGGTCCAATTAGCTTTAGCAGGGAAAAAATCCTTTCTGATCTCCTAAGACAATTGGATATTTGCTGTATCAGCATCATCATTTATAAATATTAATAACCAGTTATAATTTTTCATTTAGAACTACATTCAGCATTTAGAAACTCTCTTCGGAGTTGGGTAGAACTAGCTCCAGTAAAAGTCTACTTTACATTTTCACAACTCTTAATGTAAAGTAGCCTATCCTTATGTGAAGTTTCTGACAGCAGTAGAGCACAGAGCAAGCATTTTCCAGTGAAGCTTTGCAAAATGTACATAGCATAGGGGGCTGAGTGACACCATTGAGTTGCATGGTGTCACTTGTAAATGGGCAGCAGTTTTGAGTGCTCGTTGTTGCTGAAAACTTAAGCGTGGACAGATGTCAAACATGGTGCTTTGCATTTATCAAGGTATAGTACATGTGTTATATTGCGTCCATCTAAAAGTCGTCAACGTGACTGGATTTAAAATACATAAAACAATTTATTGGCACATCAGATTCAAATTGTTTCATATATTTGAGATCCAGCTGTGTTGCCGACTTTTAGATGGACTCAGTTTTAAATGGTTGACCACTAGTCTGAACACTGACATCCCTCACCTGTGCTTTGGATGGAAGGGTGGAGCGCAGTGGGCTTTTGATTTACATGTGTTATATAGCTGTTCGTAGAGTAATTTTGGAGTGTACTTCCACTTTATGCAAAGTAGGTTGTTAGGAGACATAAGGTGAATTACATACCAATGGACATTTGTATTGTTCGGTGGTCTCTAATCTATTCCTAGAATCTATAAAAATGAATCACAAAGCAGTAACGCTGATTTATTGCTGGTTTGAGAAAGATAATAGTAAGGTCTTTGAGATGTTCCTCTTATTAATACCTCTGGAATGACAAGGGGAAAATATGTCACCATGCTTGATCTAACCACATACAACCAGCCCAGAAAACATATACGCTAATATGGACTGAAAGCATATTGTTGTATTCTGTTCTATGTACAATGTAAATTGTTTTATTTTATTATACTGTAAATAGGTTCAGAAATGTACTGAAATAATGTATGCGTCAAACTGTTTCGAAAATTTCTGAAATTTGTAATGGCTTAAATGTGTTAACAAGTTATATTAGCACCTATCTACACATCATGCATGGCTAGGTCATGTAATGCTAAATAATTCAGCTTGTTAGTACTTAATATTTGTTCGTTGGAAAAATAAAATGTGAAAAATGGGAAATGCTATGGAAGTGTGGACTTTATTTAATGCATTATAAAAATGCTGTAGAACCTTTGTATATTGCTAAAAATAAAGCAGACAGTGAGAATTTCTGTCCACATCTACCCTGCCTTTGGCACATTACTTACACCTTTTCCTTTTTCTATTTTTAGCCTAGCAGTGTGAATATGTGACATGCTATATGCAAAGCAGGTTATAAATAATGCTTCTTCCTGGCTATATCTGTTTTACTGACATTAACGTTTAAATTCCTGACAAAAATCTGAACTCCAGATAGATATAAAAACTCAAATTAATTCAGTTGGGTTTTCATGAAAGTGAATTAGTATAAAAGCATCTTTAGCATCAGTGGCACCACATAGAAAGCACCTCCTGGCACTTTTATGCAAATGTCAAATCTGATTTTCTGGTCAAGAGCCCAGTCTTTCCACCTCCGACCTCTTAATACCCACTACTGGCAGCTAAAGCCACCCATGGACCAATAGAGAGTCTTAGCCCTTGTACACACGGTCGGACATTCCGACCACAAAATCCGTCAGATTTTTTCTGAAGGATTTTGTCAGAAACTGGTGTTGCATACACACGGTCGGACAAAGTTGTCGGAAAAATCCGATCGTTCGGAACGTGATGACGTTCGTTCGTTACGACGGGACTACGTTCAGGCTAGTAGCCTATAGCTTTGGTCTCGTAATTTGATCTGAGCATGCGTGGCACTTTGTCCGATCAGAATTCTCTGCAAATGATTGGACAAACTCCGATCGGATCATGTTGTAGGAAAATTTTATATCCAGCTCTCAAACTTTGTTGGTCGGACATTCCCACGGAAAAAGTCAGATGGAGCCCACACATGGTCGGTTTATCCGACAACTCGGTCCGATCGGACATTTTCCGTTGGAATGTCCGACAGTGTATACAAGGGCTTAGAAGGCAAGGGTGGTTGGACCTGGCCACACTGTCCACTAGGAAATCTAGTTGAGATTGGCATGCCAGTAATTCTGAGGATGGAGGATTGCCTTGATTTAGAATCAAATAAGAAATGTATCTAATGTTAAAGCTGACAGGTGGTGTATGTTATATGGAAGCACTGGAGCTAGATTCACCTTCCATCTACTTCACATTCACTTTAAATGTATTTTAAACACAGCTTTTATATATAGATGTAGCACCCTCTTGTTTAGGCAGGGTTGCTCCTAAATGTACCTTCCAGCTATCTTGGCAAATTGTTGAGGATCAATTGATTTCACCCCAAGTCTGTGATTGCTGCACTTTTCTCTTTTGCCACTGGGTGGCCGGGCATTTGGTGACATTGCATAAAACAAGGACACTGCAAGGTCAGATTATGGGTATATGGGGTGTCTCAGCCAATGGACAGGGGTTTTCTTAAATCCCTTGGCCTGCTGGGAGAGCATATATATTTGGGTAGAATCAGGTGATCAGTGTTCTGTGCCACCTGGACGGCTGTCTGGGTGGATGTGTGTTGTATTGCCTGGGCTGCTAGGCCGGAGATTGGGCCTATCCCGGGCACATCCCAGGCTGTCCTCACTAAGGGACCAACCATCTTATTACCAGGGACCACAAGAACCAGACCAGTTCTTTTGAGTCGGACCGGTATTCTCACCAACCGGGAACAGTGAAGAATCTATAAAATTCAGTGGGTATCAAGCCAGAGACCCAGCTATCGGATGTGAAGCTTGCAGAGCAGCCTTGTGCATCAAGCCAGGGACAGAGCAGGTGAGTTGGGTGAAGCTTGAGAGGTATCTTGAGTGCCAAGCTAGGGACCCAGTAGAGAAGTGGGGGTGAGGCTTGAGGAAGATACTACAGTGAAGATTGGAGGAGCTCAAGGGATTCAGTGGCAGTGAATCATCTAGTCTAGTGAGAGAGACTGAGAACTCAGTGGGCTGAAGAACTACAAGAAGTGATTGTAGTGGAAGTGAAGGAACTGTTACTCTTTGTGTTAGAAACTGTTAAAGACTGTTGTCATAGGAGACAGCATTCCTACACATGCAGATGCGGCGTCTTTCTGGATGCCTTTCCCTTCATGGCTGTCCTCTTGTCAAAGTCTCGGAGTCTGCCAATTAACATTGCTACTACCTAAGGGTGTCCTGGCACCCAATGAATCTAGCTTGCATTACACCCACCATGCCTCAAAACCCACCATATACAGAAGGATGTCAGATATCTCTGGCCCTGGAGGTTCTCATTAGACTGAAGGAGGCCCGGGACCTTGCTACATACAGTACCTGCATTCATGTCTCAATCAGTCTTTTGTAATCCCTTATACAACAGCACTTAAAGTTATACTAAATACACACTGTTTAATTTACATTGTCCCTACTATTTCTGTATGTGGATGATGGCACTGTAATTATTTTAATGAAAAAAAAAACATTTAAGTGCCATCTTTCCTAATCAATATACAGCTGTCGCATGACCCACACTTTTTCCCAGCCTGTCTGCAGGAAAAAAAAAAAAAAAAAGCCTCTGGCGTACAGAGTAAATATAAATAATGAATATCAATAAACTGTTTTAAATTGGCATACAGATATATATATATATATATATATATATATATATATATGTGTGTGTGATATAATACTTTTTTTTTTCGTGGAAATAACATGGTGTGGGTGGATTTCTGCCAGACATAGGCCTCTAGCTTGTGTCTTAGAATACGAGAAAGATGAAGCTTCAATTTATCTATATGCAATATCCTGCCCCCATTGTGTTTAGCTGGTTAGTGGGCATGGAGGGAGGGAGTGGACTGTCATTTACCACTGTGTATACGCCTACATGTGTGACTCTATAGTTACATGGGCTGCTCAGATGTGATAGGGAGAAAACATAAAAACTCAATAAAAACTGAGCATGTACAGAGTTGCCCCACAGCTGCAAAATTCCTAGCTAAATTTGGGACATGAACAGAAAGTGGAGATAGAGAACAGCGGGATCAACCAGGTTTTTTGAATACAGAAAACGAATCTCATAGTGACTGAGTGAGTATGAACAGCATGAAATACACCATTTATTGATAGTTTTTTATGATGTGGGTTAAGTGACACTTTAAAGTGACTGTAAACTAATTTAAGAAAAATAAAATACATGTCATACTTACCTGTTCTGTGCAATGGTTTTGCATTGAGTGTACCCAAACCTCCTCTTTTTAGGCCCCTACTGGTGCACCGGGCTCCTCCTCTAGGTGGTACCCTGTAGGAAGCTGCTTTCCATGGGGTACCACTTGTGGGCCACGCTGCCTGCATCCATGTAAACAGACAGCATAGGTTGGCCCCACCCCCCGTGCCCTCTGCACAGGATTTGATTGACAGCAGTGGGAGCCAGTTACTCCTGCTGCCTTAGCAAAGCCTGAGAGAGCAGGGAGAGCCGCTACAGACGAGCACAGTGATGGATCAAGTGAAGACTCTTAAGTATGAGGAGGGTGAGGGGGTGATACTGTTACCTAAACATGTTTTACCTTAATGCAGGGAATGCATTAAGGTAAAAATGTTTAGGCTTTAGAACCAGTTTAAGTTGGCCATACATCGATCAGATGTTTTCGACCAGCCCCCTGCAATGTGGATGAAGGAATCCTTCTTGCTGTGTTATTGTATTCTGACATCGAGGGCTCCTCCGCTGTCAGAATACACTGATCAGTGCTGCAGCTGATTGGCTGCAGTGCTGACTGAAGGAGAAATTTCCAACAAATCGAATTTGAGGGAAGTTGATCATAACGCCTCATTCACACAACTATAAAAAACACATGTACAGCCGTTTTTTATTTAGAAGTCTAAACGCAGCTGCATTGTTTTCAATTTAGACATTCACACAGGTCCGTAAACATGCACTGCATTTAGATCTGTAACACAAAATTAAAAATCTACATCTACACCACTGAAAAAAAGAACAGGACAGTTTTTACACATTAATGATCTGATCTATTTACTGATCATTTAAAGTGGTTGTAAACCCACTTTTTGGACTTCTACCTATAGGTAAGCCCAGTATAAGGCTTACCTATAGGTAGTGGAAATATCTCCTAAACATGCAACGTTTAGGAGATATTTCACTTGTAGTCTGCCAAAAATTCCTACGGCACATGCGTGGAGAAACTAAGTGCCGTTTCTTCCCTAGCCTGTGCCGTTAGTCGCAGCTCCCGTGCGCATGGGTGGGAGTGACGTTACTCGGCTCCGGCAAATCGTAGAGCCGGAGTCCCCGGCCCGGAACGAAGGGGGCCAGAAGATGGATGCTGCC
Source organism: Lithobates pipiens (assembly GCF_037356315.1). Taxonomy (NCBI): domain Eukaryota; kingdom Metazoa; phylum Chordata; class Amphibia; order Anura; family Ranidae; genus Lithobates; species Lithobates pipiens. Next base: position 1,056,732 of record NW_027507787.1, on the reverse strand, counting down.
CACACAGGAGACATCATTGGATTCTTTTGCAGGTAAGTGGCACATAATGGGCTAGTATGCGATGCATACAAGCTCATTATGCTTTTCATTTGCAGGCTGCTGCAGCGAGCAAAAGAGGAAGTAAAATCCATCAGGGTTTACTTCCTCTTTAAGTAAGAACTTTTTTTCTTTGCCTAATGATCAGTAACATTTTTATGTCTGTGTTACAGCAATGGGGATGAAGCCTAATGCCGTGTACACATGACTGGACTTTCTGGCAGACTAGACCCAATGGAATCAGTCCGTCGGACAATCAGATGACGTGTGGGCTAATCCGATCGTTTTTCACATAAAAAATCAGACGGACCTAGAAATTGAACATGTTTCAAATCTGTCCGATGGACTCAATTCCTATCGGGAAAACCATCCGTCTGTATGCTAGTCCGACTGTCAAAACGACGCAAGGGAAGCTATTGGCTACTGGCTATTGAACTTCCTTTTTTAGTCCCGTCTTAAATCATCACGTTCAAAACGAACAGACTTTCGAACGAACTTAGTCCATTCGTGTGTGGCCAAGTCTGGAAGGTCCGTCGGAACTCCGCCGAAAGTCCGTTGGGAAGACCGTCGGACCTAGTCTGCCAGAAAGTCTGGTCATGTGTACGCGGCATTAGATTGACTTCTCTGGAATGAGAACCACCTTAGATGGATCAAAATTTGACCAGGTCCCTCTTGATTTGGCAGAATTTCAATCCGTCTATGACCAGCTTTAGACTGGGAGAGGGAAGCCAGTACTAAAAACCAGTTAGACTGTGCTATAGTGCACACGTTCCACAGTGCAAATATGATCTATGATGACCTGTACTTTTGATTGATCAAGCTTAAAAAAATAATCTCACCTTTAACATATTATGTGTATCTAGTTCGAAGAATGCCTCCTTTCTTCATGTATAATTCACATGCTTTTGTTATAGTTAGCCATGGCGGTATTCAACAATTGTATGCAGATTGCACATATGTAATAGTAGTTGAATTCAGGTCATCAGATATCCAGAATCAGGTGTTTATTAATATTAATGAGAGACTGTGCAAAGGAGCTGGACGCTAGAAGTATACAATGAAATATAAAATATTTAAAAGGCAAACTAATAAGCTTGTGAGTGTGTATTTGTGAGTAAAACCCAGCAATCATATTAATGACTAAATGCTAATGGAATTATGCTGAACAACAATGTGTTGAGACTGAGGCCATAACAGAATAGAAAAACACTACTATGCTAGGGATAGGTCGAACACCCCCCGTTCAGTTCGCATACAGAGCATGCGAACAGGCAAAAATTTGTTCGAACACGCGAACACCGTTAAAGTCTATGGGACACGAACATGAAAAATCAAAAGTGCTAATTTTAAAGGCTTATATGCATGGTATTGTCATAAAAAGTGTTTTGGGACCTGGGTCCTGCCCCAGGGGACATGTATCAATTCAAAAAAAAGTTTTAAAAACTGCAGTCTTTTCAAGAGCAGTGATTTTAATAATGCTTAAAATGAAAGTGTAATATTCCTTTAAATTTCGTACCTGGGGGGTATCTATAGTATGCCTGTAAAGTGACGCATGTTTCCTGTGTTTAGAACAGTCCGAGTGCAAAATAACATTTCTAAAGGAAAAAAAAGTCATTTAAAAGTACTATCACTAGCGCTGGCTATAATGAATTTTCAGTCCAGCAATACACATAAAAGTTAATTGATAAAGACGGCATGGAATTTCCCCACAGGGGAACCCCGAACCAAAATTAAAAAAACAAAATGATGTGGGGGTCCCTCTCAAAATCCATACCATACCCTTAGGGTCTGGTATGGATTTTAAGGGGAACCCCGCACCAAAATAAAAAAAAATGGCCTAGGCTCTCCCCAAAAATCTATACCAGACCCTTCATAACCTGGCAGGCCACAGGAAACGAGGGGGTAATGAGAGAGTGCCCCCCCTCCTTGACCATACCAGGTCACATGCCCTTAACCTTTGGAGGGTGCTTTGGGGTAGCGGCCCCCCAAAAGCATCTTGTCCCCATGTTGATGGGGAGAAGGGCCTCATGCCCACAACCCTTGCCCGGTGGTTGTGGACATCTGCGGGCAGGGGGCTTATCGGAATCTGGAAGCCCCCTTTAACAAGAGGACCCCCAGATCCCAATCCCCTGTGTGAATTGGTAATGGGGTACAAGTGTACCCCTACCATTTTACAAAAAAAATGTCAAAAATATTAAAAAAGACAAGAGACTTTTTTTGACAAGTCCTTTATTCATTTCTTCTTCTTTCCCCGCTTCTTCTTCCATTTCTTTCTTCTGGTCTTCCTTCGATGTACTTCTTCTTCCTCCATCTTCTTCTTCCCCCCTTCTTCCTTTGGTGTTCTCGTCTAGTACCTTCTTCTTCCATGTGGTCTGGTACAGTTCAGGGGGGGTTCTCTCCCCCCCTCTTTTCCTATGGCCTGAAAGGTTGCATGCTCGGATAAGGGTCTGGTATGGATTTTTGGGGGGACCCCACTCCATTTTTTTAAAATTTTGCAGCGGGGTTCCCCTTAAAATCCATACCAGACCATCTGGTATGTATTTTAAGGGGGCACCCACACCATTTTTTTTTTTATATTGGCACGAGGTTCCCCTTAAAATCCATATTATACCTGAAGGGTCTGGTATGGAATTTAGGGGGACCCCCACGCATTTTTTTCTTTAATTTTGGTTTGGGGTTCCCCTGTGGGGAAATTCCATGCCGTTTTTATCAATGAACCTTGATGTGTATTGCTGGACCGACAATTCATTATACCTGTGAGTAGATTTAAATGATTTTCTTTCCTTTAGAAATCTCATTTTGCACTCGGACTGTTCTAAACAAGACTGGGAAACAAGCGCCACTTTACAGGCATACTATAGACACCCCCAGGTATGAAATTTAAAGGAATATTACACTTTTATTGTTTCACTTTAAGCATTATTAAAATCACTGCTCCCAAAAAAACTTCAATTTTTAAAACTTTTTTTGCATTGATATATGTCCCCAGGGGCAGGACCCAGGTCCCCAAACACTTTTTATGACAATAACTTGCATATAAGCCTTTAAAATTAGCACTTTTGATTTCTGTCATAGACTTTTAAAGGGTGTTCCGCATCTTTCGAATTTGCCGCCAACACCTCAAATTGTTTGCTATTCGTCAAACGGGCGAACAGCCAATGTTCGAGTCAAACTCACGTTCGACCCGAACATAAAGCCCATCCCTATATACTGCTGTGCTAAGTCAAAATCATCCAATTTCATTAAAAGTTGCTTCATGAGTATGAAAATTACTCTTTAGTATTTGCCACATTGTGGATTGAGATACAAGTTCACAGGAAATAGATCCATTTATTGGTTGAGAGCATCAAATACAGCCAACATTTCAAGGGAAAAAGTACCTCCCTTCTTCAGGGTTTGAGCAGTCAATGTTAATAGGATCACAACATAATGTAGTAAGGGACCTATGTTAAATCTTGATGAAAACTAAAGATGGTCTTAATCAATTCTTAACACAAGTCCCTTAGTGCATTCTGTTGTGATTCTATTACACATTGACTACTCAAGCCCTGAAGAAGGGGAGACGGGGGAAGCTTTTCCCCCAAAATTCATTGGCTGTATGTTATGTTCTAAACCAATTCATATTTCAAAAAGTACTTTAAGTGAGATATAGGGGGTTATTTACTAAAGGAAAATCCACTTTGCACTGCAAGTGCACTTGAAAGTCCACTGAAAGTCCACTTGGAAGTAAAGTTGCTGTAGATCCGAGGGGGACGTGCAAGGAGAATAAAAAACAGCATTTTATCTTGCACATGATTGGATGATAAAATCAGCAGAGCTTCCCCTCATTTCAGATCTACCCCTTAGATTTAGAGGACTGCACTTGCAAGTGTACTTTCAGTGCACTGTCAATAGTGATGGACGAACTTCCGACGGGACGTTTCTCGAACGCGAACCGCTAACGTGGCCATAAGTTTGTGAACCGCAAAGTTCGCGGCGGGCCCCATTGACTTTAATGGCAGGCGAACCTTAAAAACCTACAGGTCATATTTTCAGCCACAAAATACTTACTAGATGTGCACACATAGTCCCACCACATGGACACTGACATAACAAAAGTATTAAGTGAATCTGGGATCGACAACGACAAGCATTCTTTTTTTATCTGTGAAATTTTGACAATTCAGGAGCGCATGAAGGCCATGGAGGAGAGGAAAGGTCAGGGCAGTCTATGAAGATGGTGCAAGAGATGATCACCCGAACCGTGATAGAGAGCACTGACACCAGCACAGTGATAGAGAGCACTGACACCAGCAGCGAAATAGAGTGCACTGACACCACACCAGCACCGTGATAGAGAGCACTGAGACCACACCAGCACCGTGATAGAGAGCACTGACACCAGCACAGTGATAGAGAGCACTGACACCAGCAGCGAGATAGAGTGCACTGACACCACACCAGCACCGTGATAGAGAGCACTGAGACCACACCAGCACCGTGATAGAGAGCACTGACACCAGCACAGTGATAGAGAGCACTGACACCACACCAGCACCGTGATAGAGAGCACTGAGACCACACCAGTACCATGATAGAGAGCACTGAGACCACACCAGCACCATGATAGAGAGCACCAGCACCATGATAGAGACTGTCCCTACACTGATAAAAGACAGCTGCAGAATCGGGCAGCAGTCAAGTATAATATTCTTTCTATATTTGAAATAAAGTAGATGATATGTGTACAACCCTATATACTGTACACCTATACCAGTCCTTAAAAGGACCTTTGTGGACCTAGTAGCTAGTGATTTGCAGACTGTCCCTCAGTCCCTACACTGACAAAAGACAGCTGCAGAATCGGGCAGCAGTGCACTCAGCAATCACCAGCACCCTATATACTGTACACCTATACCAGTCCTTAAAAGGACCTTTGTGGACCTAATAGTAATAGCTAGTGATTAAACTAACTGTCCCTGCTCCACACAGCGTCCTGTCCCTACACTGACAAAAGACAGCTGCAGAATCAGTCAGCAGTGCACTCAGCAATCACCAGCACAGCAGTGAACCAGAACCCTATATACTGTACACCTATACCAGTCCTTAAAAAGGACTTTTGTGGACCTAATAGCTAGCGATTTGTGTCACTACAGTCTGTCCCTGCTCCACACAGCAACCTTTCCCTACACTGACATAAGACAGAATGTAAAATGGCCACCAGATCAGGTCTATTTATAAGTTAGGGGGTATGTCCAATTGTCCATGTGCTGAAATGTCTCAATTGGCTGTCCTGTACCCCATGATGGATGTGTCATCATGGGTCAAAGTTCTTTCACAATGTAAACGCATATGTCTGCCAGGCGAACAGTGCCAGAAGTCCGCCGGTTTGGCGAATCGTGAACACGCAAAATTTGCCGCGAACCGACCACTGGGCGAACCGCAAGGCCATCTCTAACTGTCAAGTGCACTTGCAGTGCAAAGTAGATTTGCCTTTCATAAATAACCCCCATAATTTTGTACCTCCTCCCTACACATTCAAGAATTTATGGTTTGGCTCCCTTTACTGCTATCAGAGGGGTAGCAGCTTAGGACTATCTGTCAGACCCAATTTCAAATTGACTTGTTCAGCACTATACACACATCAGGATCTAAAGCACTAAGTGTGGCCCTATTTGTAAAATAAATCCTGCATTTTGTCAATAGGTGACAAAGAACCAACAATCCCTTAAATTGATACTAAACACAAACTGTCTAATTTAAATTGTCCCTTCTATTTTTTTATATGGATGATGGCGATGTAATTATTTTATAAAAAAAAAAAAATCTAAGTACCTTTTTACTAATCGATGTATACAGCTGTGATATGACCCAGATTATTTCCAGCCTGTCTACAAGGAATAATACGCAGGAGGAGCTTCTAGTCCTCTGCTGGTCTCATGTTAAAAACAACCTTTGGAATACAGAGTAAAATAAATAATTAATATCAATAAACTGTTTTAAATTGGCATAAAAATATACAGTGTATTTAAAATGAAATCTTTATTATTTTGTAGAAAATACATGGTGTGTGCAGATTTCTGCCAGTCACAGGCTATGTCACACCCTTCCAGCCTGTGTCTTAGAATTAAAGGGAGGTAAAGCCACCATTAACCTACATGTAATATCCCACCCCCATTGTGTTTAGCTGGTTAGTGGGCATGAAGGGGGAGGGAGGGAGTGGGCTGTCATTTACCATTGTGTATATGCCCACATATGTGACTCTATAGCCACATGGACTGCTCAGATATGATAGGGAGGAAATGGTCAGCATAGAAACTCGCTGAAAACTGAGCATGTGCAGAGTTGCTACCACAACTGCAAAATCTCTAGCTGAATTGGGGACATGAACAGAAAGTGGAGATGGAGAGCAGCAGGACAAACAAGCAGCAGGTTTTTTGCAGAATACAGAAAATGAATCTCATAGTGCCTTAGTGAGTAATACACCATTAATTGATAGATTTTTATGGTACAACTGGGGAAGTCAGGACACAGAACTTGAGAAGAGTAAATCTTACCACTCTAAATACCAGTCCAAGCCCATAATAGTTTCTAACTCAAGTCATCAATCCTGTATCAGGAGTCATGAATATTTAATAAAATAAGAGGTATAATTGTTCTTCCATGACTTACTGCTGTGTCCACACCAGACTTTCCATTTGGCCAGTGAAATTTACCAAAGACTACCTAATAAATCCAATAAATCTATATCAAATTTCACAGGCCCCCCCAAATACAGTTATTTGTAAACATGCAAATCAAAGAAACAATTTATGTAGGGCCAGTTATAGGATTAGAGATCAAGAAACTATGATCAGCTAGTAGCTTTACAGTGATTTTTAAAGTGACCCTATCAGGAAAATAATCTTGCGCCCACAGCTCTCTCAAAAGGAAGAGAGAAAATACTTACCTCTTGCCCTGCCTATGCTGCTGAAGCCTGCACTGTTGAAGAGAAGCCTTCCTCTGAAGTCTGTTCAAAAACGGACACTTCCGGAAGTGTCTCATATGTCTCTTATGTTCCCGGCTGTGCTCATTGGTTCCCCCTGCTTACATGTCATTACTGTGTCCTGTAGTTGCATGGGGGTCAGTGGGAGGAACTTCTGAGCTTAATGGGGGACACAAGAGATCAACACTCCCGGAAGGGTCAACTTCTAAACATTCTTTAGAGGAAGATTTCTATTCAACAGAGCCGCAGTTTGTGGCCCAAGCAGAGCGAGGGGTAAGTGTTTACTCTTACTCTTCTTTTGCAAGGAGAGGTCCATTTTATTTTCCTTTTGTCTTTTTAGCATGCATGTGCTTGCCCACCCTTTTCTACAGCCAGTGAGGTCTTGCTTTATTAACAAACACAACTACATATAACCACAATGAAGAAGCACTGTGCCACCATTTTCATTGTTGTGGACACTTCCTTTCCGTTTCCGCTTAGTGCCATCAACATTCATAGTCAGGTTATGCTATGAGTTGGTGCCAAATGTCAGTAATTCTCTATTTCAGGAACATAAATAAAATCAACTGTAGAATTATTATTCATCATCATGTCATTTACTTATTGCTGTGTCTGTTTTTAGGCGTCAGTAGCACCTTAGCGTGCTATGATTGTAGAAAGAAGACCCCAGGTTTTTGTTATTGTACTTCATACAAAAGTAGGCTAATAGGAATTATACAGATAGGGTTGCCACCTGTCCGGGCTTTGATTCATGTGCCCAGGATTCAGACTCCCTGAAATCTGGACACATTATTCAGACTAGACCAGTGATTCTCAACCAGGGTTCTTCAGGGTTCCTCCAGAGGCTGCTAGGGGTTCCTTCAGGGTTCCTCCAGAGGCTGCTAGGGGTTCCTTCGGGCAATTTCTGCCTCTCAGATAAGTTCCCAATGTTCCCAAGATCCCATTGATCCTTTTTAGCTATCGGTAAGGGAGTAATTCTTCCCAATGACCACAAATGTAAGGGCCATTCTTCCCAACGACCATCACACTAATGTATCATGAATTGTAGATTTCTAATTTTTACTAGGGGTTCCCCGAGATTGGAGAACTATTTCAAGGGTTTCTCTGTGTTGAAAAGATTGAGAAAGGCTGGACTAGACTGTGGCCCCCCAACTTAGGCATGCCTGGGCACATCCTAATCACCCAGTGTAGTTCCCTCTGCTGTCTGGGTTGCACACACCTACAATATACTCCCTAACTAACCAAGTAAGACAACCGCCAAGTGCATAGGCTGCCTTCCTCCCTTCTATCTCTTGCTTCTGAGCGAGTGAGTGCACTATGGTAAGGGAGACTCAGATGTAAGTGGTGCTCTGTGGACACAGATGTAAGGGGGGCTTTGGGATTTAAGGGGGAATGCTAACAATTCTGATGTAAGTGGGGGCTTTGGTGAAACCCCCTTACATCAGAGTTCCACAGCGTTCCACCTTAAAAAAAATTAAAATAAATTGCCATGTGCCACTTAAGTATTCGGGTTTGGCTTGAGCAAAAGGTGGCAACCCTATATGCAGATCAGTCTGAGAGTTGTCTTTCAGAAGCTACACAGTAGCACATTGTCGTTCAACTTATCTTTGCACTGGAGAAATAGATGATGTTAAAGCAACAAGGCCAAGGCAGAGTCTGATTTACTGTTGTGTATTGCTGTTGAAAACCTGTGTAAATTGTATGCAGTAGAAATTAAGGGCAAAGAGAGTTGTACTTTAATTGGTTTTGATAGGGAATATGAGTAGAAAGTAACTGATGCTTGCTCTTGGAGATAGAACCAATTCCTTTTTGGTAGACATTACAGTGGCCACCATGATGATATGCAAGAATCCAATGACTGGTGGAGAATAGTGAAACTGTATCTTCAAACCTTTTAACCTGATAAGAAAGGCAAATTGCATGGTTGCTTCTTTTTGCAAAGTGAAGGGTGACAGAACACATTTTCGTGGATACAGACTTTTATATGATCACTCACCATAACAGATCCCTTAATTTTCACAGATAAAAAAAAAAGTTTTAATGGCTTTATGGGAATTTAAAGGCACCCACTCAGCAGATATCCATGTAATATAATAAATACATCTATATTAAGAACACACTAAAAAAATCAATAAAAAGAAGCATAGGCTGAACACGTGTCAAAGACTCTTATGCCCTGTACACACGGTCGGACTTTCCGACGGAAAATGTGCGATCAGATCGTGTTGTTGTAAAATCCGATCGTGTGTGGGCTCCATCTGACTTTTTCCATCAGATTTTCCGACACACAAAGTTTGAGAGCTGGATCTAAAATTTTCTGACAACAAAATCCGATCGTTTAAATTCCGATCATGTGTAGACAATTCCGATGGACAAAGTGCCACGCATGCTCAGAATAAATTACGAGACGAAAGCTATTGGCTACTGGCCCGTTTATAGTCCTGTCGTATGTGTTGTACGTCACCTCATTCTGAACAATTGGATTTCGCGACAACTTTGTGCGACCGTGTGTATGCAAGGCAAGTTTGGGCCAAAATCCATCAGAAAAAATCAGACGGATTTTGTGGTCGGAATGTCCGATCATGTGTACGAGGCATTATACTCTCATAGACATCGACATACTAAATATAGTTGGTTCAATCATCATGTCATTATAGATGGGGACCTAAACCAACGTTAGGGTCCCCACTCCGGCATCAATTTCCCCCATTCAATGTGTTCAACTTAGGTTGCAAGTCTTAGGAGTCTTAGTCTCAAGGTTAGGAGTTGTTCCTGACTCCATGTAATCCACAGAACAAATAGAGAGAAATCTCAGCCACTGCACACCATACAAGCCCGGCGTGTAATAAGTGATACAGTAACAGCCTCAGCCTAACTCCATCCAAGCCACCCATCCCACCCATCAAAAAGGAGCATGTACGCATGTTTAGAAACAGGCCACCGCCCCCTTGCATTCCATTCTTGTCCCGAAACTGTGGCGGCCATCTTGTCCTTTCCATTGCCACTAGTTGGCCATGAAAGGAGAGAACTGTGACAGGAGACCTGCCTACTAATCAGATGGGAAGATGGGATTGATGAGCTTCACTGGCGGAAGTATAGTGGTCACTGAGGTCACCATGGTGACCGTGCCCCATGCTGCAGGGGGCCCTAGAGGGCCCCTTGTATATCTTGATAGGAGGAGCAGCAGGGGCGATTGAGACCGAACTCCAATCCTCAGCCGAACTGTAATCGTCACTGCGGGGAGCTGGTCATACTAATAGCACAAGTGAAAGCACAGTGGGTGCTGTGCTCTTTGTCTCCCCCTACAGTGCAGTACCTGGCAGGAAGAGGTAAGGTAAAGCACTGCCGATTTTTAAAAGTCTTTCTGTATGTATGTGTGTATGTGTGTGCATGTGTATGTGCATGTATGTGTGTGTTGGCATGTGTTTATATGTGTGTGCATTTATATATGTGTGTGTATTTATATATGTATGTGTGTGTGTATTATGTGTGTGTGTGTGTTTAGATGTATGTATGCGCATTTTATGTATCCATGCTTAATCCTGACCCCCTATATGTGTACAATCAGAAATTATTATTTTTTCTTGCTTGTTCAAAGTACTAGCAAAAGAAAAAGCTGTTCCTCTGAAAAGTGATCCATGCTCAGATTGTTTTCAGAGGCATTTGACAGCCTGTAAAGAGGCAATATGTTGCCTCCTGACCGCCTGTTTTAACCCCATAAATGCATCATCACTATGCTGCAACTGCATGCAATGCACACAGTTGCAGAGTGGTTGCAGTGCAGCCCCATTCACCTAGGGGTATACTTCAAGGGTGAAAAAAGATTGAGAAACACTTTCATCGAGGAACCAATCTCTCCATTTTCCTCCTGCAGCTGCTGGATACCTGCGGGAGGTAGAGGAGGAGAAGCAGTGGGAAAATGTAGAAATCGGTTCCTTTATATACAGCTACCCACTTGCGACCGGGCCCTGGTGTTCCGCCGCCGGGCTCGGAGGAAAGAGCCCTGTCCGGGGGTCAGGGGGGCCCTTCATGGTTTCTTGCATCAGGGCCCTGAATATTCTAGTTACGCCACTGATGAGCTTGCTATATACACTTTTCATGTGAGTGTTTTTAACCATTATCTCTATTAAATACTGGTTTGAGTAGTGCCTTATTTGTTTTTTCATGTTTGTCCAGAGTTCTACTTCTCTCTCCAAGAAGTACTGCGGAAGTGGCCTAAGCAATCAGGATATTCAAAATGTCTTTTCAATTCTTATGCAGCCTACATCCCCATCTCTTACATGCATGGTACAAGTATACTCACATTGGTTCAAACTGGACCCATGTAACTATGCAAAAAAAAAAAAAAAAACACGTAAGCTTTAGCTTTATCCTCTAACTCCTCCATTAGTCAATGTGAAAATGTTTTAAAACAATTTTATGCCATCTGACATCTTTTCTTTGTAATGGTTTCTTGGCGTTTAAGCATTTGCTTTATTGAAGTTTATGAGGTCAACTAATATGAAAAGCTTCTTGGCTCTAAAGCCAAGGCATTTAATGAGAAACTTAAGAAAATGTGGTCACATTCCCCTGCATAAACATTTATAAATTACATGCTTACATTGGTACCTTAAAAACCACCAGACTTTTCATTTACCATACACTACATGAAATGACAGACTACAGCTTTCTCAAGGAAACCGCTTCCTTTGAATGGTTGGGCTAATTTGCACTGTTTCTCTTGTATCTGCATACTGCAGCTATTCAGGAAAAGGGGCCTAACATGGAAGAAAAACAGATTCATATTTGCTCTTATATGAATAACCTGCCTTGCAGCTGTGTTTATGCTGAGTGCTCTACATCAAAGTGTATACCATGGATAGGATGAGCCACAAGAGAGTGCAAATTATCCTTCAGTGCCATGCTACTTCAGGTAATTATGTTGATATCCCGCAGTTGATTTTGCAGCCATTCTTGTGCCGCATGCATATGATTGCTGGTGGTATTTTATTAGGTTTCATGTGCTGACCACTTTTAAAATTCATAGGTACATATGTGTACTTCATATGCTTCTTAAAAGTGTTATTAGAAGCTTAGCACCAACAAAGTCACTCAGTATTTACCTGCTGGAAATAGGAATGGGAACAAATGTCAGAAATTCCGATTGTCAAGAACATGCTAACGTACAACAGATAAGATGGCACTATAAAAGGGAAGTTCACTAGCCAGTGCGCCACCCTTTGGGTTCCTTCTGCTAATCTCGTGCTAGTAGAAGTTTGGTGAGAGACGATTCGCGCTTTTCGGCCTTGTGCTTTTCAGATTGTTACTGTTCTTCAGTTTATGCTTGTGGATTCGTATCTGGTTTTCAGTGCATGTACCTTCTTCCTAGTATATTCCCCGCCCCTTCTCTTTCGACAAAGTGGGAGAGCACATGGCGGAGAAAGAACAAGTGCATGAAGATAGCAGCAGTACGACGATAGCCTGGAGCCATGAACGCCCTGATCCCAAAGGAGATTTAAAGTGGAAATAAACTCCCCTGTCGTTTTCAGCTAAGGAAGCTGCCATCTTTGCCTCTGTTTAATCTTCAACTGCTATGGTGCTGCACATGTGATTCATTATGACACCAGCCATTGGATGGTTTGTTAGTTTGGCTGAGAGCACAGCCAATGTGCAGTTAGCATTCCCGGCATGCCTTTTTTTAAACTGTTTATATCGATGGGTTTACTTCCACTTTAAGGCCTTAAATATGTCCGTTATAGAGATGGTGGACATCTTGACGAGGGCCGACTATGATGGGAAGCATGGACCTTACCCAAACCCAAATGTGAGAAAGGCAAAGATCATGACTAAAGTTGTGAAAAGTCTTCACAGGAGTTTAAAGCATGCGCAATGTATATAAAGTGGAACACGTGTGCGTCATACGTATGATCTGTGAGCGGAGGAAGTATTGGAAGCGCTGATTGTGATAACGAAGGTACAAATTTAACTTGGGGCATCAGTGGTCTATACTGCTTAGAGATTGAGGCTTACATTGGGACAATATTATGTGAGTTTAGCCTGACAACAGGGTTTGTCTTGTGTTGTGTCTTGCAGCTAAAATGGATCGATTCAACATCATGATTTCCTCTCCAATTCACTAGTATGTACAGAGAGCTGCCCTGTCTGTGGCAAGTAAACACCCATTTTATACTAATTGAATAAAGAGGAAAGCAGCACTGGATAAATTGCTTGAATTTGTGAAGCCGCAAATCCCCACGGCAGACATCAACTATTTGAAGTGCAAAATTGGTGGCCTGAGGAGCACTTATAATAGGGAGTGCAAGAAGGTCCAGGATTCCATGAGGTCATGAGCAGCAGAAAATGACATTTATGTACCCAGGCTGTGGTACTATGACAGACTGTGGTTTCTATCAGTGCAGACTGAAATCAGGCCATCACTCTCAACCCTTCCTTCTACTCTTCCTTCCACCCCAGTTGAGGCTTCCGACGTCCAACCTGGGCCTTCCACCCAGGAAGATGATGTGGAGGAGCCCAGCTTGAGTCAGGTATAGCATTGTTAAACATATTTCTCAAAATTGTGTGTGATTGATAAACAATAAACTAAAACTATGTCCCTTTTTCATACACAGGAAAGCATCAGCCAAGAGGAAGCTGTGGAAAGTGGCAGCCAAGAGGTGGCATGGGAAAGTGGCAACCAGGAGGTGGCAGGGGTAAGTGGCAGCCAGGAGGTGGTAAGGGCAAGTGGCAGCCAGGAGGTGGCCAGGTCCAGTAGCCTGACTGAATCCCCTCCACCTTCAACAAAAAATTCCCAGGAAGGGAGGAACGTGGAGGAGTCAGCACTTGGGTTAATTCAACAGGCTTCTGCAGCCCTCAGAACCCCCCCCCCCCCCCCAGTCTTCTTGAGGCCTATGCCTACATGGCTGCCAACAAAATGCAGGAAATGGAGGTGGGCCAATGCCTCATATGTGAGGAAGTGATATATATGGCCCTAAATAAGGGGTTGAGGGGCAAACTCACAAGCAAAACCCACCTGTGTGAGTTGGACCATCCTCCTCCTCCACCTCCTGCCACAACTCCAACACCACAGCCTGAAAACAAGCGTGGAAGGAAGCGTGGAAGGAAGACAAGAGAGTGATGGCCTGAGTTTGTTCGTTCTGGTCTATCAAAAGACGCAGGCTGTTGTAAGCCCACAGCCTGGGGGCATATATGTCCTCTCAGGCTACCAGTTTGGCCTGTCAAATAGTTGATGTATGCTCTGAGGGTACAAAATCTTTGCTAATTTCACCAGTTTATCCAGCGTTGCCTTACTCTTTATTTTGTCATTGGCTATGTGTTTTAATTAAAAAGGGACAGTTTGTTTGTGAGTAGGCAGGTACATTTCAAAAATACAATGTCAAATTAACAAGGGACACCAACACCAACCAACCTCCTTGAGGTGAACAAATATAAGATAATAATGGTGTTGTGGTAACTTGACATACAAAATGAAAAAATATTATGGAGATCACTACAAAAAAATTAAAAAATCAGTAGATCTTGATTTAAAAAAAAAAAAAAGGAGATCACTATAAACAAAATTATAAACATTATTCTGGAGATTTGGTGAAAAAATTAAAATTATTATTCATGAGATCATGAGAAATAATTGTGCTGCATTAAACGATAAAATAAAAGATCTCCATTATGAACACTAGTTTTACCAGACCGAGCGCTTCCGTCTCGTACTTGATTCAGAGCATGCATGGAATTTTGTGCATCAGAATTCCACACGCTTGTCAGAATATTTGAGGACCAGCTCTCAAATTTTTGTTGTCGGAAAACTCAGTCAACAAGCTCCCATTGAACATTACATGAGCATTACTTGATTCTATCTATGGTCACCACTGACACCCCCTATTCAGGTGTCCGGCCCCTTTTTAGGCGCCGGGCGCCTGAATTACAGTTGTGGGGATGTTTTTTGAAAGCACCTGATTAGAGCTGTTGGCTCTAATAGGCACCCAAAAAGGTGAACAGCTGGTACAATGCTGTGCGTTCGCTGTTCACTCAGCTGTGTGTTAGAAAAGTGAAGGAATACGCTTTGCTAACACTGAACTGCCTCACAGCCAATCAAGTGCTCGGGTCTGTTACCTGTCATTTGATTGGCTGAAACATCAGGTGCTGTGATTGTACGCCTATTAGAGAGGACAGAAGAAGACATAGAGGAGCGTGCAGGACACCGCCGCTGACCCGCTGCGAGACAGGTAAGTGCCGGGAGATGCACACTGGGGCACAGTAGCGGCAATTGATGAGCACACTGGCAGCACTTGACGGGGCACCGTAGCGGCAATTGATGGGCACACTGGCAGTATTTGAGGGGCACAGTAGCAGCAATTGATGGGCACACTGGCAGCAATTGATGAGTACAGTAGTTGCATTTGATGGCACGGTGGCTGCGCTTCATGGGCACAGTGGCTGTATCTGATGGGAACAGTGGCAGCATTTGATGGGCACAGTGGCTGCGCTTCATGGGCACAGTGGTTGCAATTGATGTTTGTTTGCGCCCCCCCCCCCCCAAAAAAAAATAATTTTGAGCACCAGCCACCACTGAGTTTGGAAAAGTGTTTTGTACAAAGAGTGTATATAGTCCTGTCCCAAATTGACTGTTCTGAAATTCTACTTGGCATCCCATAAAATCCCATCCCTATCCAGGTTCAAATCCCTCAATAAAAATACAAAAACAAGCATATGGACTGTTCATTGTCTCCAAGGTGAATAAGAAGTGAATGCCGGGCTGGGCAGGGTGAACTACAACTTTCAGCATCCTACGAGGGTACTACTACATCAGTATATAATGTTAATCTGTGTTCATATTTAATGCCCAATCATGTTCAAAAGCAGTTGAAAAAAAATGGATTTTGGCTTGCACATGCATGGACGATTTAAATCAGATTTCCACCCATTTGTTTTGCACTTTTTCTCAATGGTGTCCCCTTAGCTCATCCTTTTCCCAATGCAAATTTTTATTTTTTTTTCTAAATGGAAATACCTTTTATTTTCTTCTTTAACCTGCACTTTATCCTACGTCACTAGGCCATTCGCAAGGCTTCCTGGGATAGCGGCGTCATGTATCCCAGGAGCCTAGCTGCGTGGAAATGTAGACAGAAGGGCTTCAGATGCCCACAACTAACCTGGATCTGTAAGTAATAAACTATTTTTACAGAAAGTAAAAGTGCAACACATATGACATGTTTTAACCGCTTGCTGACCAGCCGCTGTCATTTTACTGCGGCAAGTCGGCGCGATCCCACAAGCTGTCGTAGCTAAACGTCGGCTCATGGGATTGGGATAGCAGGCATGCGCATGTGCCTGCTGCGCTGCGGGGGGGGGGGCGATGCTCGTGGCTGGCAGTCGCGATGACCGCCGGCCACGAGCGATCTGGGGCATGAGAGGCAGAACACAGAAGTGTGTGTGTAAACACACAAATCCCTGTTTTGCTCTGTGAGTAGTGACAGACCGTGTGTTCCTAATAGCTAAAAACCATGATCCGTAGCTTCCTCTAGTCAGTCCTCTCCCCCTTCAGTTAGAAACATGTGGCAGGGAACACAGTTAACCCCTTGATCGCCCCCTAGTCTTAACCTTTTCCCTGCCAGTGTCAATTTTTCAGTAATCAGTGCATTTTTTTGGCACTGATCACTTTATAAATGACACTGGTCCCCAAAATGTGTCAAAAGTGTCCGATGTGTCCGCCATAATGTCGCAGTCCTGATAAAAATCACAGATCGCCGCCATTACTAGTACAAAAAAAAATAATAAAAATGCTATAAATCTATCCCCTACTTTGTAGATGCTATAACTTTTGCACAAACCAATCAAAATATGCATATTGCGTTTTTTTTTGTTTTTTTTTAGCAAACATATGTAGAAGAATACATATCGGACTAAACTAAGAAAAAAATTGCATTTTTTTAAAGAAATGGTGATATTTATTACAGCAGTAAGGGCCGGTTCACACTGCAGGCGAGGCGAGGCGACTCCGACTTGCCTCGCCGCGACCTGCAGCGGCCTCGGCGGCGACTTGCAAATGAATTCTGTATAGAAGTCAATGCAAGTCGCCCCGAGGTCGCCCGAAAGTAGTACAGGAACCTTTTTTCTGAGTCGGAGCGACTCGAGTCGCTCCTCTCAGAACGGTTCCATTGTACAGAACGGGGGCGACTTGCGAGAGCGAGGCGAGGCGAGTCGTGTCGCCTCGCATCGCCCGCTGTGTGAACCGGCCTTTAGGGGGGTGCTGATCTCTCTCTAAAAAAAAAAAAGAGAGACCCATTTAATTTTTTCTTCAGAAAAATGACAACTTGAAGATATAAAATGAAGGTACAGACTTTGTAGCTGTCAACCTAAAGCTTAAGTGATTGTAAAGTCTCCTTTTTCTTTCTATGAAAATAACAAGCATGTTTTACATGATTCGTTACACTGCTTTCCACTGCTTTGTGCAGTGGTTTTGCATAGGGCAGTCAAGATACTCCTCTTCTCAGGTCCCTCTTTGGCTCTCCTGCCCCCCCCCCCTCGCTCCTGTCAAGTGCCCCCCATAGCAAGCAGCTTGCACCCAAGCCGATGCACAGCTCCCTGTGTCCATTCAGACATGTAGCCCTGGTTCAGCCCTATCCTCTCTCTCTCTCCTGATTGGCTAACTGACTTTGATTGACAGCAGCAGAAGCCAATCAGGAGGTAGAGTAACAAAGTGCCGAGTCAGCCATGGACATCGCTGGATGGAGATGGGGTTCAGGTAAAGGTTAGGGGGTGCTGAGGGGGGCTGCTGTACACAGAAGGCTTTTTATCTTAATGCATAGAATGCATTAGGAAAAAAAACCTTCTGCCTTTACCATCACTTTAACAACCAAACCCTACTTAGCTGCATACTTGTTTCAAGGCACTGACTTACTCAATTGAGGAGACATGATTGGCATAACAGCTCTGGAGCCTGGACTTTTAATAATAAATAACTTGTATCTAAACCCAAGAACAGTCCTTAGATGTGGTGGCTGCATGAGTTTTTTTTTTTTTCATTATAAAACTTGTTTCCTTTTTTCCAGGAGAGCGTCCAAGTAACACACTTCCTGTCCTAGGGAAACAACCACCACCATATTGCATAGAGAAGCATTAGATAGGATAGGACTACAGGGCTCCTTTCTCCATAAGATAAGGGGGAGATGCTCTGTAGTACACGATTGCCAGAGAACATTGGCAACTGATAGGAGTCACCAGAGCCAGAGTGCAAAGAGAGTTATCTCTTCACAATATTTCTGGCAGAATCAGCAGATATTTTGGCACATATTAAACAGCTATAGCAAAATTGACAGTCTTGGACTTGGTATCATTTATTTGTCACATAAATCGTCTAAAAAGGGAAAAAAATGTTTGGGGGATTCCAAGGGATGTCCTACTTCATGGCTACAAAGCAAAACAAATTTCTACATTTACAATAAGGTCCTGACACTACATGTTTCTTAATTTCAAGGTATGAGACAGTAATAAGTCAGGGTATGAAGATGAAAACTTGTATTTGTAAAATAACACTGCAATTCCAAAAGGTAGAAATCTTCATACAATATTTTACATCTGTAGCAAAGTCCAGGGCCTCTTTTGGCCTAATAGTTACCTCCAGTGTAGAGTGGGTTACCGGACATGGTGTAATGCAAGATGAAGCGGTGGGCGCTAGACACTTTTAGAATGCAAAGAGATTATTTGTCTCTTAAACAGAACTGTGGGAGAGAGGGTTAGGGCCAGGACACCCTTAGTTAGATGCAAAGATAATTAGTAGACTCAGAGACTACTATAGGTATATATATATATATATATATATATATATATATATATATATATATATATATATATATATATATAGCTATACAGGTGAAGGCCTCCAGCCTGACACCACTTCTTCTTCCTACCCCTCACTCACTCACTGTGGGTCTTCACTCAACAAGCTCCCAGTCTCTTTCACTAGACTTCTGATCCACTAGC
This sequence comes from Lithobates pipiens, assembly GCF_037356315.1. Taxonomy (NCBI): domain Eukaryota; kingdom Metazoa; phylum Chordata; class Amphibia; order Anura; family Ranidae; genus Lithobates; species Lithobates pipiens. Next base: position 1,037,756 of record NW_027507787.1, on the reverse strand, counting down.
CACTGGATCCCCAAAACTCTTTCACTGTAGCACTCTGTATCTTCCCCAAGTGTCACCCATGTGTCACTGCTAGGTCTCTGGCGTGGCACTCACAGATACTCTTCAAGCCTCACCCCTGCTGACACATTAGGTTCCTGGCATGGCACTCCACAAGCGTCACCTCTGCTGTCCCGCTGGGTCCCTGACTTGGCACTTGCTGAAGTTTTCCCACTTCTTTACCGTCCCCGGCTGGTGAGAATTCTGCTCTGGTACTGGCCTCAGCTTACTCACAATGGTCTCCGGTAGCAAGGTGGATGGTCCCTTGGTTGGACTACAAGCCCACAATCCCAACCCTATGATGCTTTCCTGCTTATGGATAGGCCCTCAGACAGCCTAGCAGCCAGATGTCCGCGGAATAGGCCTTAGGTTTATGGCTTAGCCGCCCAGGGCAATACAACACATGTCCACCCAGACAGCCGTCCAGGTGGCACAGAACCCCGAACACCTGACTATACCCAAATAAATAGGCTCTCCCAGCAGACAAAGGGATCCAAGAAAATCTCTGCCCATTAGCTGAGACACACCATTCATTCCTAATCTGTCCTTGCAATGCCCTTGTCTTATCTAATGTCACCAGATACCCGGCCATCTAGCGACAGAAGACAGAAGTGCAGCAATTCGAGAATTAGTACGAAATCAATTGACCTCTTTCAAGAAAGTCCTTCGCCAAGAAAAGAGACTTAGCAAAGGGGTAAGCCTAGAGTATTTTTCTGGATAGAAGACATAAAGGCAGGCTGTGATAAAAATAATAATATACTTACACGGTATCAGGTTATTTTTTTAATGCACTTACCAGTAGTTTCCCAACAACCTAGGACAAGTTTCGTATCAAGACAACATGGACCAAAGCAGGAAGTTGTCCAAGAGAAGCTACATATTGTTTTTGAGAGGTTCAAAGCTTTGAAGAACATTATTTTTCATCTTAAAATTTATGTAAAGCCATTTAATTTTGGTTAGTGTAGGGAAGGGTCAGAACCAATTTTCTAGTGGTTAGAAAGCTCAGATCGAAGTTCATTTCCAACCATAATGATGAAAAAATTTGAAGATGCAGGATGGAAACATTTTCTTGGACTAATGAAGTTCTAACTGTGAATGTGGTTTTTGTTTAGGGAAAGTTCTTAATATTGTAATGAAAGTTGTTTATACATCTAGGATTCCATTCAAATAGCAGGTCTGGATGAAATTTTAAGTAATTTTTAACAAGATTTTTTGATGAAAAGACAGAATGTTATAATGCATGATTTATCAGAATTGCTTTACGTACGTTTGGACAAAAATCGAAACAAGTATGGTCAGCTTTACTTTCTGCTGCAGTAGATGAAAATCTCCCCAATGGGACAAAAAAAAGGACACAGAGGTTAAAGAGGAAGTAAACCCTTCCAAACTACTTGGACCTACAGGTAAGCCTAGATTAAGGCTTACCTGTAGGTCCAAGCAATATCTCCTAAACCTATATGGTTTAGGAGATATTTGCCCGAAAATGGGCACCGCTGGCGCACTAAATGCGGCAAGTCCAAGAATGGATTTGCCTAATTTGTCGACTCCCATGCGCATGCGCGGGAGTGACGTCATCGCGGCTTCGCCGAATGGCAGCGGCGGAGCTGCGAGACGTGACTCCCGTGCGCATGCATGCAGTAAACCCTCCCCCACAACTTTGTCCCATGTAAATCAGCATAAAAATCCATAATGAACACTGCCTGTAGATATCTCCTTACTTGCTTAGTATTGTTGTAATCCTTGTTGTTCTGTAGTATGATGTCACTGAGCATGCCCAGATCTCCCCTGATTTACGGCACACTCTCTATGTCTTATCTATCTGTTATCAGGACTTCCTAAGGCACAACACTGAACTCTGCTAATCACTCAGAGCTTCCTCCTACACACCATGAGATCATGTAACATGACATACAGTCCAAACTTGGCCATTACTGCAGTCTTATCAGGTGAAGCTGATAAGTCTGACAAAGGGAAACATTAGACATCGGCACAAGTAAATACTATGAAATAAACAAGTAAGCTATGAACAGGGAAGCAGGGTTGCCATAGAAACGTTGGATTGAGAAGGAGGCTTAGTTAACAGTACAGGAAGTGCTCAATGTAAGGGCGGATCTGTCATCAGTGCCACGTATCAGTGTCATTTGTCATCAGTGCCACCTGTCAGTGTCACGTGCCATCTGTTGTCAGTGTCACGTGTCATCAATGCCACTTATCAGTGCCATCTGTCATCAGTGTCACGCGTCATCGGTGCCACGTATTAGTGCCATCTGTCATTGGTGCCACTTATTAGTGCCACGTATTAGTGCCATCTGTCATCAGTGCCACGTATTAATGCCATCTGTCATCAGTGCCACGTATTAGTGCGACGTGTCATCAGTGCCACGTATAAGTGCCATCTGTCATCAGTGCCACATATTAGTGCCATCTGTCATCAGTGCCACGTGTCATCAGTGCCACGTATAAGTGTCATCAGTGCCATGTATCAGTGCCATCTGTCATCAGTGTCACGTGTCATTGTCCTGGTGCTCCAGGGCCTTCAAAAGTGTAATAGGTAGTCAACAAGTTAGACTACAACAAGTGTAATTTATGCTCCTAGAACACGTGATGGCGCTCCCTGCATGTTGGGCCTCTCTATGTGGCCAGGCTTTGAAAAAGTCCCACACATGTGGTATTGTAATACTCAGGAGGAGTAGCAGAATTTTTTTGGGGGTGTCATTTGTGGTATACACATGCCATGTGAGAGAAATAATCTATTACAATGACAATTTTGTGTAAAAAAATAAAAAAATAAAAAAGATCTTATTTTTGCAAAGAATTGTGGGAATAAATGACAACATCAAAAAGCTCACCATGCCTCTTACTAAATACCTTGGAATGTCTACTTTCCAAAAAGGGGTCATTTGGGGGGTATTTGTACTTTCCTGACTTCGGGTCGCAAGAAGTGAGATAGGCCACCAGTACATCAGATGTGATCAATTTTGTATGATTCGCACCACAGCTTGTAGACTCTCTAACTTTCACAAAGACCAAATAATATCCACTAATTTGGGTTATTTTTACCAAAGATATGTAGCAGTATAAATTGTGGGCAAAATTTATGAAGAAAAATTTATAATTTGCATAATTTTGTCACAGAAAAAAAGAAATATGTGTTTTTTTTTCTAAATTGTTGGTCTTTTTTCATTTATAGCGCAAAAAATAAAAACCCCAAAGGTAATCAAATACCACCAAAAGAAAGTTCTATTTGTGGGAAAAAAAGGACAAAAAATTTGTTTGGGTACAGTGTTGCATGACTGAGTAATTGTCATTCAAAGTCTGAGAGCATCGAAAGCTGAAAATTGGTCTGGGCTGGAGGAGTGTTTAAGTGCCCAGTAGGCAAGTGGTTAATGGTGTTCAAAAAACAAAACAAAACAAAAAATGTGTGTATGTTATTTAGAGTTCTACACAAACCTTATAGCAGTGATGGCAAACCTTGGCACCCCAGATGTTTTGGAACTACATTTCCCGAGATGCTCATACACTCTGAAGTGTAGTTGAGCACCATGGGAAATGTAGTTCCAAACCATCTGGGGTGCCAAGGTTCGCCATCACTGCCCTATAGTATATGCCTATGACCATGCCACTCTATGCCTGTAAATGTTGGTTGTTGCCTCTAAAGTACTGCACTAAGATGCCGATTTAATAATTTGGTAGCACAGATTTGCCTTGCTGATGCTTCATTATGAGTACCGTGTCTTCCTTGGCTCTAGGACTAGAATAAATAATGTACTTTATATTCAAAGCTTATGCTCCTGAAAATAACTGTTCTCTTTCCAGCAAAGTAATTTCCTAAAGTATACCATGCTTCTGATAACACAAGCAATTAATTCACAAGGCTTGCCCTAACACACACTGATTACGTAACATATTTACTAAAGTTTAGCCCAGTTTGAAAACTCTCATAAAATGCAGATGCTTAAAGCAGAACTCCAGCCAAAAATAACAAAATAAAAATGAATAGTCCATTAAAAGATACAATAGCAAAACCAAGTTTTGCTGCAATATTAAACTTCAGTCTAGATCAGGGGTCTTAAACTGGTGGCCCTCCAGCTGTTGCAAAAGTCCCATGGGGCATTGCAAGGCTGACAGTTACAAGCATGACTTCCACAGGCAGAAGCATGCTGGGACTTGTAGTTTCACAACAGTTGGAGGGCCGCCAGTTTGAGACCACTGGTCTAGAGAATTCCACCACAGTCCTTTTTTTTTAACTGCCACTGGGGATCCCCAATCTGATGGCCAGCATCATTCAACCCACTTCCTCTAAGCCCATGTCATTCTGGATCTGCCCCAGCCTATTACTGGACAGTGAAAGGAGATGCATCTTCGTGATGAGCTCACCTCTCTATTACTCCATTTCCACTTTCCATTCCTATCAGCATGCTTCTTGGCAGCAGGAAACTTACTGGTTCCTTATGTTATTGTTTATGGGTACTGCAAGCGGTTGTTAGCAGGTCTAATTGAGATATTTTCAATGCATACAAATGTAATATTGTTTTTTCAGCAGCATTATTTGATATGAATTCATTTGTTCTTTCAGCTGCCAAGAGGTCAGCTTTACAATATAACAGAGTCATGGTGAAACACATATCTTTGCAGGTTAAAGGGGATGTAAAATGACAGAAGTAAGGGTGCAGCCATATTTGACTCCCTTCCAAAGATGCTGATTGGGTGATATGCTAATCTTTGGGCTTTAGTTGTTAGTGAATCACTTACCTGGAACATTTAAGTAGCCATGAAAATAGTAACCCGTTTCTTATATGCATCTGTGTTCTAGGTCAGTGATTAAACTATAATGGATTCTGTCTTAAGGTCAGATAGAAATTTCAGAAAGAAATTGGAAATGACAGCAGATGTTTTTTCTTTTTGCCAGATGTCATGAATCAAGTCCACAGAAAGATTTAGTAAAAGAAATGATGGAGAAACTGATAGATTCTATTATTTCATATCAATGCTCAGCTGGCAATCTTCTTTCATGATTAAAATAAACTTGCCCTGAACCTGATCGATTAGAATACATGATGACAAAATGCATAAGAAGAGGTTACTGCCAGTAAAAACCAATGGTGTAACAATCAGTAGATGCAAAGATCTAAGCAGCTTAAAATCATACGAAAACATTAACCATTTCTGTAAAAGTCAACCTTGGTTCCCCATTGGTAACTAATGCTGTTCCCCATATTGAAAGCCCATAGGGAGGCTTGGGAGGCAGAGTGGTGCTTCTAGAGGAAACCTAGTGTGTCTGTACCAGAAAAACAAAAACCTAGAATATCCGACCGACAAAGTTTTAGAGCTGGGCTGTAAAATTTTCCGACAACATGATTCGATCAGACTTTGTCCGATCGTTTGTAGAGAATTCCGATTGGACAAAGTGCCACGCATGCTCAGATCAAATTCCTAGACCAAAGATATTGGCTACTAGCCTGAACGTAGTCCCGTCGTAACGAAATAACTTCATCACGTTCTGAACGATCGGATTTTCCAACAACTTTGTCCGACCGTGTGTATGCAACACCAGTTTCGGACAAAATGCGACGGATTTGGTTGTCGGAATGTCTGACCGTGTGTACAAGGGCTTACAGCTTGTTTTCTAAAAAAAAAACACCACACAATCGAAGTATAAAAGCATTGTTCTCTGTGGGGATGCAGTGATCCCTTGGTGGAGGTCCAACACACACCCTGCTGAGTTAGACTTGGACCTCGCCAACCAGTGGGGAGCATGAGTTTGCCAATTACAGACCTATAGGTCTAACTCTGTGGAGGATGTGCCAGACCTCTGCAATGAGACCACTGCTTCCTTACAGATAGCAAGTTTAGCCATGCCCCCTTAGTGGTTGCTGAATGTAGTGGTCCACCTGTCACCCTGTCTAGCCAGACAACCATCTCTCAGTCGCTGAGACATAGAACAGTCCATAGCTTTGTTTTTTTTTGTTGAGGGGATTAAACTTGGTTTGGAAATTGGGAATTATGGAATGCCCAGAAATATTCAGTGCAAACTTGATCGGGACTTCTATATACTCTCCAGTATATACACTCCAGTCTTCTCTCCAACACTAACTCTTGCTTCAGACCTTTTATCCTTCACTCCTACAGCACTTCACTTGCTGCAGACTGTTGCTTATCCAAACTAGCTAGTATCACATGGTTATGCCTAACAATAGCTCAGCTAGGCCTCAGTGAATTGCTCTTTCTACACCGCAGGGGACCTCGGGCCCCTGTGGTGTTGAAATAGTTCAGGGGCTAACTGTCCTCTGCACAGCTACCAATCCCAGATAGCTCTCTTCAGGCCCTGTCAGCCAGCCTGGCTGCAACAACCTTTTTCCACTGCCCTTCTCACAGTCCTCTCTTCTGGTTCTGCACCCATCATAAACTACAATCTCCCAGTTCTCTCAAACGTGCCTCCCCAGTCCTCCCGACTGTGCTTCACTCACCAGTACTTCATTTGCTGCGACCAGTAGTCCTCCCTGGAGGCTCTTAGCAGTGTTCTCTCCTGCGGTCCTCTCTTTGCTCTCTCATGTACCTATCCTTCTAGGATTTTGTCACTCCTCCTGGATGCACCCAAGCTCCGGCCCAGGGACAACCCCCTTCAGGCTGGGGAGCTCCCTGTGGGCCCCGACAGCTTCCACACTCTCTCACTCCAGCTTATCCACCCAACAACTCCTCCCCAGCTGGGCTGACCCTAGGTATTTAAGGAGGCCTGCCTCCTGCCAATCTAAGTTGGGAATTGGTCAAGACTCCTCAAGATACCACAGGCAGCTCCACTTCTCCTCCCCTCCTCTCCTTCCAGCATTTTCTAGATGGAAGAGGGAGGTGACAGTGATGCTACCTGTGAGTCACCCAGCCTGCCCTAGGCCACTCTCAGCCCAGAATGAAAACAAACAACTCCTCCCCAGCTGGGCTGACCCTAGTTACCTAGTTATTTAAGGAAGTCTGCCTCCTGCCAATCCAAGTTGGGAATTGGTCAAGACTCCTCAAGATACCACAGCTCCACTTCTCCTCCCCTCCTCTCCTTCCAGCATTTTCTAGAAGGAAGAGGGAGGTGACAGTGATGCTACCTGTGAGTCACCCAGCCTGCCCTAGGCCACTCTCAGCCCAGAATGAAAACAAACAGGCCTAGCCACCAGCGAGGCCTGCCTAAATTTTCCTACTCTCCAGAAAAATTCTCACTCTAGCACCTACCTAACTAGAGGGTACTACACAAGGGTCCCACTCTGCAGCCGCTGCCAAGGTTTTTCTACTCAGGCTGCCGCTGGTTTAGAAAGAAAACAAACTCTAAAACGTTAAACACCTTTTGTTTTGGTGCACCTGGTCCCTGGAATATATTTAGTTGATTTAAACTGAAGGTTCAGTTGGTCTTTAAGGTTGAGTGGTCTTTACTTTGCAAATCCAAGAGAGAACCGTTTCCCGTAGACAAATTGTATTACCCAGGTTTGTTTTTTTCCCCCTCTTTGAGCACATTTCATGGTGAAAGCTGAATAGGTTGCTAAGCAACAGAAGCATTAGGAAAAGGCTATGTGGATTTTGGAAAACTCCTTACATTTAGATCTCATCTCGTACTATTTATTTACGCAGGGACATTTGGCTCCTGTACAGCGCCTTTGTTTATAGACAGCGATAGATAATTTTTAAGTGTCTTAAAGCGGTAGTAAACCCGCATTTTTTTTTTTTTTTTTTTTTAAACCTGCAAAGCAAAAGGCATAATGAGCTAGTATGCACCGCATACTAGCTCATTATGAAATACTTACCTTAGAACGAGGCCCCGACATCTCGCCCGATCCACGCCGAGGAAGCCGACATGCTCCCTCGGCGTCTCTTCCGGGTATCGCGGCTCCGGCGCTGTGAGTGGCCGGAGCCGCGATATCGTCACTCCCGCGCATGCGCGCGGGAGATTTAAATCCGGCCGGACGAGCACTGCCGGATTTTCGCGGAGAGAACCCCCTTGTGCGCATGCGCCGCTGCAGTCAGCGGCGCATACCGAGGGGAATATCTCCTAAACCGTACAGGTTTAGGAGATATTTTTTTTACCTACAGGTAAGCCTTATTATAGGCTTTCCTGTAGGTAAAAGTTAAAAAAGTGGGTTTACTTCCACTTTAATGAAGGGTGATGCTGGCGAGGTATAAAAATGTGGTCGCTAGGTGAGTCATATCTGCCTGGGTACAGCTTTTTTTCAGTGAATGATCAGCAAGAACTGCTATTATAAGACCATCGCTTTTATTCCCATTACTAGACATACTAATGAAACAGTGACAGACGCCGAGATTAATTCAGCCAAATACTGTCCAACACATTGACGGTATTGCAGATGTAATTTAAATATGCTGTTGCAGTGCAGTCATTAATATTCCTGTAACAGGACCAACATTTCTCTAATTTCCCTTTCAACTATATATACTCACAGACATCCTGTAATGATCTTCTCACAATCCTTTGCCTTGAACTGTCTATAAATCCATGCAAACATGACTGAGTACAACAAACATAAAAGCATTATTGTAGACAGTAGAGAGTATATTTGCCAAGAGTTCATGATTGTCAAGGATGGTCCTGATTGCCCTTGAATATGGCGCTTTTTGAGTCTATGTATTTAAAAAAAAAATGCAAATAGGTATTGATTAAAGTAGATCTATAGATTTAACTTGTTTTTTATTTTGGATAGAGTAAAGGAGGGTTATAACCCCTGTAAGGTTTATTTTTGCTCTCTTTAACTCACCAGAGAGATTTACCTTTACTTCCTGCCCCATAGCTAAAACAGGATATGAGAGCAAATTGCTGCAAATTAAGGTGATCTCTTGGGGGTCCCTAGAACTAGTGTCCCCATTGGAAGATTTACCCTCTATTACTTTTCTGGGTCAACCCAAAATTTGTTATTTTCATTTACTTTTATTTCTATTTTCAATGATAATGGTAAACAGGACAAATAGCGAGGGCGAATCTCCCTAACGGGGGCAAAGACAGCATTAAAGATTGACAGATGTTCCAATCCCTCTCAACTCTAGCCAAAACTAAAAAAAAAAGTTTTGCTTTTAGTATATTTAAGTATATTTATAAATATATATAAATATATATAAATATATATAAATATTTATAAATATATATATAAGTATATGTAAGCATTGTAAGTACAGTGATAAGAAAAGTTTTGGGTAGCTTGACAAATGATTTTTTTTAGTGCTTTTTTCTTAAAAAGTAGATAAAATGCACCTATAAGTCAGATCCAAGACACTTAAAGTGGATCTAAACCGACTCTCATCCTTTCTAAACTACTGCAATATTGGTTATCTAAAAGGATATACATGCCTCCTGCATGTATACTTATCTGTCAAATGTCTCCACTCTGTCTGCTATGAGACCTGAAAAACTGCAGATTTTGTGGGTGGGTCTGCTTTCTGGGACTCAGTGGGTGGAGTCGTGATGTCAGTAGACTCCCCGCCCACCTCTATAATCCCCTTTTCAACATGCATTTTCTCCTGTGTGTTTCTTACACTGAACTTCTGCTATGATCACTAACATCCAATCAAAACCCAGAAAAGTCCTCACATGACTTCAGCATGCCCAATCATGCTGAGGTGTGGAACAGCCAATCCTTGCAGAGCAGCAGAAGAAAGAAGTGGGAGGGACCAATCACAGCTAATCACAATAATACACACTGAATGAATGGATTCATTTACAACAAATGGTTGCTTATGACAGTGATTATCACAGTTTCAAGTGACGATAGTGTGTAAAAGAAAAAAAAAAACCTGATCACCTTCCCAGACTCATACATTGTTACTATGGTAACACTGTACTGCCCTGGTCACAGTATGTAAATAAAATATTGTATAAATAAAATAAAAAAAATGTAAGAAAAAAGAGAAAAAGTAATTGAAAATAATTATATATATTTTTTCTTTTTTTATATACTGTCACCAGTCAGTGTCCCTGATTACACACCAATTAAATGATGATGCTGCACTGCACTGGTGACAGTGAAAAAAAAACAATTTTCCAATAAATTGTGCCAAAAAACTTTGCTTCAAAAAACTTGCCTTGCTTCTTTCTAAATACCTTGGATGGTCTACTTTCCAGAAAAGTACTTGTACTGTCCTGGCATTTTCGGGCCTCAAGAAATGAGTACATCAGGATTGATCGCTTTTCAAATATTTATACCATAGTTTGTGGGCTATATAACTTTCCTACAGACTTAATAATATACACTGATTTGAGTTTTTATTTTTGCCAAAGAAATGTTGTAGTATACAATTTGACCTAAATTTATAATGAAAGATTTATCTAACAGAAACGAAAAAAAAAAAAGTTGATCCTACTGTGCTAAATCACTAAAATACAATATTCCTCAAAATGCCCTGTGTGTGCAACAAATAACATCAACAATACATAAAACGTGAATAATCACTAGATTTATTATATATATGAAACTTAAATCCTCAAACAACAGTCAACAATCTTCTTTATACAGCACATGTTCTTATTGTGATATCACTTGCATCTATTTACGTCTGTAGCACCAGTGTAATCCACCACCTCTCAATAGAGCCTCTTTCCTCTGTGTTTGACCTCAAAGAGCGCTTTCCCAGTGATCTGGATCACAATCTTGTGTTTGTATGAAAGCTACACTAGATTGCTAAACAAATGTGAACAGCTATTACAACTATATGAGCTTGTTGGACATCCCATTACAAGACCATAACCATTAATATTGAGTTGATGCCTCCTTTGTAGCCATAACAGCCTTCTCTTTGGGAAAGGCTTTTCACAAACTTTTAGAGGCCTATGCCCTGTTTAACCAATGCTGTAGAAAAAATGGACACATCCAAGCGATCATTTATGATCACAGGGGGTGCCCAACCAATTATCTCAAAAAACGATGGTTACAACACCCAGACACATGTGCTTATACACCTACATTACCATGATATATATGCTGTATGGGGAACCCCTTTCTCTTTAAACTACATATAATTTTTTTCTAATCGCATTTAAGCTGTATGTGCTGAGATTTCTCTAACTGCTTTTTATAGGGTTTGGGAGTCTGGGTCGTCACCATCAACTAAGTTTTTTTGGTATACTGCAAATACTATAAACAATGGCTGTTAACTAGAATTATGTAATTTATATTGATCACTGTACATGACCAATAAGCAAGTCGCATGACTGTAATCTTTCGAAGCAGTGCATATATAGAATCGAAAAAGAGCCGCACTCCCATCCAGCCAACCTACTGCAAAAAATAAAATGGCCTCAGTCCATGAGTCTCCACAAAAGCCACGCTCCCTGACATGTTTAGCTCCTCCCACTTTTGATGAAGCTAGGGTGGGCGAAGCGAAACATGTTAGGGAACGTGGCTTTGGCAAGGAATCATGTACCGATGCAGTTTTCAAGTCTACACTAGTTTGGCTGGATAGGAGTGCTGCGCCTTATTTATTTTATACATACATTGCTTTGGATGAGCAGCTTTGGCAGCCTGCAACTTTCTCCCTGGTAATTGTGGGAGTTTGGCTTCCCCAGCATTCATAAACTAGCCCCAAAGTTACATTGATGTAATCTTTTGTTTTTTGACAAAATAAATAAATATATATATATATATATATATATATATATATATATATATATATATATATATATATAGAAATATTACAAATTTAAGTTGTCTGAGCTGCAGTTTGGCTCAAGCTATTTATTCCAAAGTTCTGGTCTCTGTACCAGTTCAGCTGGGTTGCGCTAATTTCCACTTGGCCGTAGGTGTCGCTGTCACCACCGGTAAGTGTAGAAATGCAACAGGCTGGATGCATTGATTACCACCTTTGCTCGGAAATAGCCCAGTGGGAGTGGTTCACCTGCTGTGCATTCTGGGTGGGGGTATTTAAGGTACTGACACCATTTTGAGGGGTCTCTTTTACGGGGTTCACTATCCTGACCTCATGGCCCTCCTGGCCTGGGATGTCTGCTGCATGTTCCTGTGCCTTTGCAAGTAAGAGAGTAGGCCCAAAAGTCTTGGGGCCTACTGATCCAGGGGTGGTCCTGTGCTGTCTTGCCTGCGGGGAGAAGCCAAGCGACTGGAGGATCCAAGGGAGTACTTTTCCAGGAGAGGACCGAGCATCAAGACTGGTATCTCTGGAGGAGCCTGGAAACTCAGTTGGAGGACGCAACCCAGGTCACCAACCATACAGTATCGCCGGGTCAGCTGAAGGAAACTGGTACTGTGTGACAGTTCTTTAATTTCTCAAGAAGTTTCATTTAAATTGACAAGTCTGTGGCAGAGACTTTGTTTGAGCATCCCACCGGCTGCTAGGTCAGTGAGAGAGGCCTATCTGGTGATTGCTGGATCCAGTCTGTGGAAGCTGTTTGTCCTCTTGATCAGGAAAATACCTCTAACCCGCAATTACCAGGTACCTGAACTCCCCTTAATCCTCTAACCCTCTATTGAAAGACTGTGTTTATCCCAAATAAATCTTGAAAATAGAACTAAGTGTCGGAGCTAACACTCTTTGGGTTTACTTTCCAACGGAACCCCTGAGATAGAGAGGCGAGCAGGTGAGGTAACGGTAAGCCCAATAAAAACCAGCAGCTCCTTCGGGGGTCAGTGCTATATATATATATATATATATATATATATATATATATATATATACACACAGTATCTCACAAAAGTGAGTACACCCCTCACATTTTTGTAAATATTTTATTACACCCTTTCATGTGACGACACTGAAGAAATTACACTTTGCTACAATGTAAAGTAGTAAGTGCACAGCTTGTATAACAGTGTAAATTTTCTGTCCCCTCAAAATAACTCAACACACAGCCATTAATGTCTAAACTGCTGGCAACAAAAGTGAGTACACCCCTAAGTGAAAATGTCCAAATTTGGCCCAATTAGCCATTTTCCCACCCCGGTGTCATGTTAGTGTTACAAGGTCTCAGGTGTGAATGGGGAGCAGGTGTGTTAAATTTGGTTTTATGGCTCTCACTCTCTCATACTGGTCACTGCAAGTTCAACATGGCACCTCATGGAAAAAAAGAACTCTCTGAGGATCTGAAAAAAAGAATTGTTGCTCTACATGAAGCTAGCCTAGGCTATAAGAAGATTGCCAAGACCCTGAAACGGAGTTGCAGCATGGTAGCAAAGACCATACAGTGGTTTAACAGGACAGGTTCCACTCAGAACAGGCCAAAGAAGTTTAGTGCACATGCTCAGGGTCATATCCAGAGGTTGTCTTTGGGAAATAGATGTATGAGTGCTGCCAGCATTCCTGCAGAGGTTGACGGGGTGGAGGGTCAGCCTATTAGTGCTCAGACCATACACCACAAAATGCATCAAATTGGTCTGCATATCTGTCTCTTCTAAAGATGATGCACAAGAAAGCCCAAGCAGACTAAGGACATGGATTACTGGAACCATGTCCAGTGGTCTGATGAGACCAATATACACTTATTTGGTTCAGATGGTATCAAGCATATGTGGTGGCAACCAGGTGAGGAGTAAAAAGACAAATGTGTCTTGCCTACAATAAAGGATGGTGGTGGGAGTGTCAGAGTCTGGGGTTGCATGAGTGCAGCCGGCACTAGGGAACTACAGTTCATTGAGGGAACCATGAATGCCAACATGTACCGTGACATACTGAAACAGAGCATGAACCCCTCGCTTCAGGGACTGGGCTGCAGGGCGATATTCCAACATGATAACGACCCCAAACACACCTCCAAGACGACCGCTGCCTTGAAAAAGAATCTCTGGGTAAAGGTGATGGATTGGCCAAGAATGTCTCCAGAACCTAAACCATATTGAGCATCTGTGGGGCATCCTCAAATGGAAGGTGGAGGAACACAAGGTCTCTAACATCCACCAGCTCCATGATGGCGTCATGGAGGAGTGGAAGAGGACTCCAGTAGCAACCTGTAAGCTCTGGTGAACACCATGCCCAAAAGGGTTAAGGCAGTGTTGGAAAATATTGGTGGCCACACAAAATATTGACACCTTGGGCCCAATTTGAACATTTTCACTTAGGGGTGCACTCACTTTTGCTGCCAACGGTTTAGACATTAATGGCTGTGTGTTGAGATACTTTGAGGGGACAGCAAATGTACACTGTTATACAAGCTGTACACTCACTACATTACATTGTAGCAAAGTGTCATTTCTTCAGTGTTGGCACATAAAAAAAATATAATAAAATATTTACAAAAATGTGAGGGGTGTACTCACTTTTGTGATATACTGTATATATTTTTCTGATGTGAAAAAATGCACACATCCTGGTAATTTTTTGCCTCAGACACATTAACCACACAGCATGTCCTCAATACAATGTATTTTCCATAACCGCTTAAACACATCACAGTATTGTAGACAGCAAGCTAATGGAAGCTCTTAAATTAATATTATCATTTTTATATAGCACCAATATAATTTGATTTACAAAGTGAAGACATGCAGAGGCTAACAAAAACCTTTATGACATCAAACTGAAATAACAGGAGAACCCAGCAGAAAGCCGCACATATTCATCAGTATGTTTTGTAGCTGATATAATCTAAACGTATTTTCTATCATAAGAGAAGAGCTCTGTCAAAAGACACCTTTGTGGTTTTCTATGAGAATGACAGCGTCACTTTAGCATTTGCCACAAGTGTACATTTCTGCATTAATTGTCTTTTTAAAATGAGAACATCCTAAAAATCCATAATTCACCAAATATTTGTATTACACAGGTATTGTGCTATGAGTTAGCACTTTTTTGTAGTGTGAAACGCGTCAGTTCCTGTTTGTATCACTTTGCTGTGGCAGTGTACAGTGTGATCCAGATTTTTCAATAAAAGGCAAAATAAACTTTCTTCGGAGTGAGGCTGTCCAGAGTTAAATATTAGTATTACACAGGTATTGTGCTCCCACACATATACGGTATTTCATCTGCTATTCATGTGGGTAAACCTATCATGAGAAAAGTACGGAGGCTGCTGTTGTGGATCTCCCTCTAAAATGCTAGTTTCCTGGCTGACATACCAAATTTAACATATTCAGGGTTACTGACCAAGAACAAGCATGTTGATCAGAAAAAAATAAAATGACAGGCAGACACCTAACATTTTCAGATAATTAATTAGCAGGGACAGCCTCCATTTTTTTTTGCCATGCTGTATTTCTTATGAGATAGTCATTTTAACTTAAACAGTTGCCAACATTCAAAAACGATATCTAAGACCACTGCTGCAGAGCTAACATATACATATATATATACATACATATATATATATATATATATATATATATATATATATATATATATATATATATGGGCTGGGAAAAAAGATTAATTCCTTGATTAATTGTTAATTTTTCTGATCAATCAAAATTCTTTTGATCGGTACTCACCTCTCTGCCGGCTTCCAGGTCTTCAGGGAGTTCCGTCAGAGATCCGGTGAGGTCACGGATATCGACATCACTGGACTCCCCCTCCCTTCCCCAAGTGGCTCCGTCTGCTAATGAAGGGAAGGGGGGAGGAGTCCAGTGACGTTGATGTCCGTGACGTCACCGGACAGCCTGGACAGTGATGGTAAATATGGATGTGGTTAACTGGGATCATTCAGTGAGCTAAGTGTAGGCTAATTTGATAACCTCTGTTTTTAACATTGTTGTAAAAAACAAAGCAAAATGTAAACACTCTGGTATGTCTGCATGACTGGATAAAGTGATGCCTACTTGCCTACTATAAAGTGACTGACAGTCAATATACTATATACGTTTTATAATTAAAGTTAAACTAACTTTCTACATTTTTCTTAAAGTTTAATTAAAAAATGACTTACGTCAGCGCTACAGTTTGAATTTAAAGCGTATTTGTGTGAACTGTGAAGTTAAGTCATGGATTGTGGAAACTTACTAGTGTCGGTTGATTGTAGTAGTATATACCACATTTACCACTGTCTAATGTAGAGTTGCAATGCAAGGAGATCAGATAAAAGTAGTTGGATCTGTATGTGCGTTATAATTCGAAATTAGTCGATTAATTGATTTAAAAAAATCTATTAATCGAACACGAACATTTGAATCAATAACAGCCCTATTATATATATATATAAGTATATATATATATATATATATATATATATATATATATATATATATATATATATATATACATTTATATATAAATATTATTAATATTATTATTAAATTGTAATATTTATATAAAATGTATTAAAGTGTACCTATGGGAAATAAAAGCGAAAAAACTGCCCTACGGACATTATAGCCACCACCAATAGGAAAGTGCTGCACAAATGTTGTGTGTGAAATTTGGGTTAAGGAGACGTCACTGGATAAATGCAGAGTCTATGATTCAAAATGATCAGAAAAAGCACCCCATCCTTCTACTAGTAAATTCTAATTAACAGATTAACACAGTCGGACTGAAAGCACAAAGGCAGTGCTGGGCTTTCTTTTTAGAAGGCCCAGTATTATTTGAAAAAATGTATCTATATGCTTTGTAATAAATGTTTATCTATACAAGAAATATTTTATAGGCATAATTCAAAATAATATAAAACAATATATATATATATTATTAAAAACTTTCCAAAAAAAAAAACCAAAAAAAATACCTGAGCAAAAACGACTACAGCTTGCCTTTAACGCTGGCTCTCAGAGTGACAATGTGGTGTAATATACCAATTGTCACAGAAATCTGTTTTCTGTAAGCCCTGGAAAAAGCTGAGTTTGGCTTTGGAAGGATAAAAGGGAAATATGTCTAAGCTGTTTTCTGGATCCTTTCTATCGTCATCCTGCCAGCTCGTAGGTGTAAAGTAGAAGTGTATCCAGCATGGAGATGATAGCAGTGTTCATGCTATTGTTATACAGCTAATGAGGCCGGTCTAGATAATAAAAATGTCAGTCTGTTTGCAGTATTACTCACTACATGAATCCCCATTCACATTGTCTCTTGTTTTATTACAGAATTTAGCCAATTCAGACATAAAAAAAAAAAATGTTTACTTACATTAAAGGGCAACTTTCATGTGTATTTAATGACAATAACAAAAAATGGAAATATACCGCAGCTTACCAGTCCTTGGATGTGGTGCTTAAGTTTTCTTATTTTAGGATTTTTCACCTAGCGATCTTTTCATAAATGCACTTCCTTCCTTTTTTTCCTAACGTTCATTCACTGTGCTATACAGAATACATCCCTCCCTCCTTATCTCTGTAATGTAGAAAGGAGGTTTTCTGTAGTTCACAGAAGTGAACAGGGAAGTGTTGATACAGTGGCAGCTGGTGTTTTTTTTTGGGGGGGGGGGCAGCAAACAACCACCCATCCCCCCTGAATGGCACCTACCCCCTGTTGTTTGCCAATCGGCCCGGTACTTATCTTATCATGGCGGGTAGCAGGCAGCATGGTGCATCGGCTCAGCTCTGAGTCCTCTCTTCCATGGCAACTTCCAGCTCCTCCCCTCCTCCTCCAATAGGATTTTCTGTCCTCTCTACGACCCAAGCGCACCCGCAGTCTGGCTCGGGTTGGGATTTTAATTACAGGAGCGGTAACCCCGAGCCAGACTCGGGATTGCATCGCTCGATGCAGGGGAGGACACAGGGAGAGTTACTTACCTTGTCCCCTGGATCCAGCGATGTCCTCCGCGCTGTGTGATCGAGCTGTCCTCCGCTCGATTCACAGTGCCGAGTGCCGCTGAGCTCCGTTCCCTGCGACGTTACGGCGCACAGAAGCGGAGAACGGCGGCAAATTCAAAAAAGTAAAAGTACACAAAACACACACAGCACTGTAATCTTACAGATTACAGTGCTGTATTAAAAAATACACACCCCCTTTGTCCCTAGTGGTCTGTGCAGTGCCCTGCATGCACTTTTATATTATAAATACTGTTTTTTTCTGCCTGGAATTTGGAGATTGTCCATAGCAACCAAAACTTGTCCCTTTTTCAGTGTTTTAGGATTTAATTACATTATTGAATATTTTTTATTATTCTTTATTATATTATAAACTTTATCATACCCGGGATGTCTGCTAGACTCTGGTTTGAACAGATTTAAGAGCATTATTCCTAAGAATTACAGGACTACAAAATAAAACGCCAGATTTCCATGCAAAATAATTGTACCGCTTTCAGCACCTTATTCCAGACTGAATCATACCGCCAGGGAGGTTAATAGACGGGCTGACCCTGGTTGATAACCATGTTTGGGAAAACACCGCAGGGTGAACAGTGGACGGTGCTAAATTTCTGGCTCAATCAACAGATTCTTTTTTTTTGCATGCATTGAACAGATATAACTAAACATTTTCACAAGCCAAAAAGGAGCAAATACAATTGAATAACATATAGGAATTAGTTTACCTGATAAAATATATTCTTGTCATCTCCCACCCTTGCTGTGTGGTATGGTTGCAAAGTATAACGTGCGGGTCTCTTGATTGCAGGGTCTATGCCATTGCCCCTTCTCCTGCCTAATCTGTGGGCTAATGCTGAACAATACTACCTTCCTTGTTATGCACGTTTTGAGCTCTCTCATTTGTTGTCCTCCTACTAAACAGCCTCTACTGCTGCAAGCTAAATTTCAACTTTCAGCTGTCCTAATTTCAAGATAAAGACAGATGTCAATAAAGTAATTATATATTAGATGAATTTCATAAACATGCCATTTGGCATGAAGTGTACCACATCCCCAGTAATGAAAATAAACAGAAAACCAAAAGATAAAAGTATGATTTTCATGATGCTCAAACTCTCTGAAGTTAAACCAAAACCACAAATAAAAGAATATATAGCATTTATTGTGTACAAACATTAAAATGTAATAGAATAAGGTCAAATAATAAAACATGTGTTTGCTATTCCACTATCTTGGGCCTCCAACATACCGAATGTTAAATGGACCAGACCCCCGTACATATCATAACATGACTGTGGCTATTTGTGGGCCTGCTGTGTCTGGGGCAGGAGTGCTATCCTGTGGTCACTTTTATAAGTTCAGCTTCGAGACGGTCTAAATCCAGGGGCATTTCCATTATTATCCTGGCCACCTGTAATTGTAACTACTGTCTCTGACAGATTGAGATTCCCTCCACCACTGGGCGCCTTGCTACCCCATCTACTTAATTTGTTTTCTGGCCCATGACCTTTGGGGTACTTACCTCTGGCCCTGACTAGTGTTCAGTACTCACAGACATTTTTTTTTGTTTTTGAATATTCTTTAAGGTTTCCTGAAGAAGCTGCCGCCATCTTCTCCTCCTCCAGAACCATGCAGGACAAGCAGATAACCCCATACCACTTGTCATTGGTGGAGAGTTGGGAGTAATACTACCGAGGCTGGGAGACCATCATAAAAGAGGTGCCAACCATATCATTGGGAGACCGGATCATTCAGGGAAAATCCTCTGAGGAAAAGGCCCCTGGCTGGGCAATGGCCATATGCGTTTGAATCTTTACAGCTGGTAAGGGTGTATTTCACTTGGTGGGGGGATTCATTCAGCACCAGTCACTATACTGTGGAAACCATCACAAGTGGTCACTTGAATATTCACAGATTGTTGACTTGTATATTATATTAATTATTTTCTGGCCCATGACCTTTGGGGTACTTACCTCTAAACTTGACTAGTGTGCAGTACTCACAGACATGTTTTTTTGTGTTTGAATATTCTTTAAGGTCTCCTGAAGAAGCTGCTGCCGTCTCCTCCGGACCCATGCAGGACAAGCAGATAACCCCATACCTCTTGTCATTTGTGGAGAGTTGGGAGTAATACTACCGAGGCTGGGAGACCATCATAAAAGAGGTGCCGACCATATCGTTGGGAGACCGGGTCGTTCGGGGAAAATCCTCTGAGGAAAAGCCCCCCGGCTGGGCAATGGCCATATACGTTTGAATCTTTACAGCTGGTAAGCGTGTATTTCACTCAGTGGGGGGATTCATTCAACACCAGTCACTATACTGTGGAAACCATCACAAGTGGTCACTTGAATATTCACGGATTGTGGACTTGTATATTATATTAATTATTTTCACAGGATATATTTTTTATTCAGATGAACTTATATATGAATTATTTTTTCACAATTATTTTTTTTTTCCTGTATTGGAAGTTATTAGAGACTTTGTGGTGATTGATATTCATTTGTTCAATTGATTTATTTTTCACTTATTTAATTGATTCATTTAATTTATTGTATTTAATTCATTCATCAATTTATTATTTATTTAGAAGCGCAACTTTTTTTCTGATTTCTAGTATTTATGGTGTGTATCGCACGTGGTGTTGCTGCTATTTATTAATTTATCATTTGTTTTAGGTCCAGCGCAATTTTCCTTTTTGTTATACTCCTGAAGAAGTACCTTCACTTACTAAGAACTATTGTACCTTAATTGTGTTATTGCATAGTTATATGAGATGTATATGTTGTAATGATACGTATGGGAGTCTGGTCCATCTAACACCAACGTGCATATTCGCCAGTAGACAACGGATCTTCAAATGCACTCCAGAGCTTTTATTGTAGTGAGATCACAAAAGAAAAAGTGCAATGTTTGATTGGTGGTAGCTCATTTATATTCCGCTGTGTCACGCTATGCACTTTTATCACATGCCTGATGAAGGGGTCCTGCATGGTTCCAAAACGTTGCACTTGTTATTTTGGGATGTGATCTCTCTACAATAAAAGCTGCATTTGAAGATCCATGGTATGCTGGTGAATATGTGCGTTGAGCTATGATTTCCAGTGTGTCTGGCTGGTAGTTGCTACAGCACCCACTACAGATGAGCCTAGTGATCCAGGAATGTGTGCGATGGGAATATAGACAAGATGGTCCATCTAATACTCGGTATGTTGGATTCCCAATATAGTACAATAGCAAACATATATTTTATTCTTTGATCTTATTCTAATACATTCTAATGTTTTGTACACACTAAAATCCCACTTTTAGCTTTTTGGGTTTCTGTCTATACATTAGATGAATTGTCAGACTTACAGTGGCAGAATGTTATTCCCAGCCATTGGCTTCCACTGCTGTCAATCAAATCCATTGACATGGGAGCAGGACCGTGGGAGCACCCAGTGAAGAGGATTTTGCACAGAGCCGGTAAGTATAGGCATGTTTGTTATTTAGAAAAAAAACACTCCTTTACAATCACTTTAAAGAGGCATTGTCAGTCTTGGGTGAGGGGAGTGTTAGATGAACTAGCAGCAGGGGCGGACTGACCATTCAGCCACTCGGGCACTGCCCGAGGAACCCGGGCCACTAGGGGGCCCCATCAAGGTTGCCAGCCTCTGTAAAACCAGGGACAGTATGTAAAAATATGTGTTTTTTTTTTACATCTATCTCTGAACTGACATCCTTTTGGTCTAAAAATCCAGAAATTATAGCTGCCCCACCTCTCCAGTACCTTCTCAGCCAATAGAAACATGTCTGTGTGTACATGTATGTGTATACTGTGTGATTGCATACTGTGTGTGTGTATACTGTGTGGCCCCATAATCTCTGATTGCCTTGGGGCCCCATAATCTTCTATTGCCCGGGGGCCCCATGAGTTGTCAGTCTGCCCTTGACTAGCAGATTTAAATACACTAACAAATTGAACCCAAACTCCAGCTAACACTTCATAAGCAGTTACGGCAACTGTTTGGTTCCGTTTGGGATAAAGGCTTCACATAAATAAATAAAAGCAGGTCATTGTAAGCACCTCTGCCAGTGTTGAATGGTTTGTCACATCTCTGTAACAGATACATCTGCAAGATAGCTTGTTCTTTTGAAAAACAACAGACTTAATGGCCAGATCACCAGATGAAAATTGAAGGAAAAAAAAGAAAACAAATGGCGCCGTTACATCTAATGCCGCGTACACACGACCGGACTTTCCAGCAGACTAGGTCCGACGGTCTTCCCGACGGACTTTTGGCGGAGTTCCGACGGACTTTCTGAATGAACGGACTTGGCCACACACGAACAGACTAAGGCCGTTTGTAAGTCAGTTCGTTTTGAACGTGATGACGTAAACGGTACTAAACAAGGAAGTTCAATAGCCAGTAGCCAATAGCTTCCCTTATATTTGGTCCGTTAGACCAGCACACAGATGAACAGTTTTCCTGATTTTAGTCCATCGGAATTGAGTCAGTCATAGATTTCTAGATCCGTCTGATTTATTTTTATTTTTTTGAAAAACGACCGGACTAACCCACACACGATCGGATTGTCCGACGGACTAATCCCTTCGGACCTAGTCTGCCAGAAAGTCCGGTCGTGTGTACCCGGAATAAGAGTTGGTAAGCTGCAATATAATAAATGGTTGCTTCTGGGTTTACTGCTTTGACTTTGGAAATAGTTTCCAGAGTTCAGTTCCTCTTTGGTTCAGAGAACGGCAGCACAATTACACAATTTTTATAGTATCTTTCTACCTTTATAATTCTTCTCGTTTTTCTTGTAGTTAGTCTGTATCATAACACTTTCTATATTTCCCCCGTTTACCATTTTCACAATGCGTACTGTACATGACTATATTTCCCAATTAGCCATAGTACTACTTAGACAAATTGCATTGCTAGCACAAAAATGAGCCGTATCTTTTTTTTTATGGTATATTTTTTGCTAAATTAAGCTGTGAATTTTCTCTTGGCTTAGAAATGTATCTGCCATATTTTATCATTACATAGGTAATAACTGAGAGAGAACTTTTCTTACCTTGACGTATAGTTGTTTCTAGTCCATAAATCCACATCTGGCAGCTGGCCACTAAGTTGAGGTTACATGAAACCATAACAAAGTAAAGTTCTGTTTTACATGAGGAATTTACAGGAAAATTTTATCTAAAAAACTTGAGCATGTTTCAACAAAGCCTAATCCCTTAAGTATTACCTTTTTCTAGATCTTTCTCTATTAAACTACACTTGTGTTAATGACCATTTTCTGGCTGGCTCCTGTCTTTGCAGCGGTTGTTTATCTATTTTATTTTTTAAATCGCAGCTCTAGGCTGGAAGAGAAATAAAAACCCTCCAGCCCCCCACCTTTGCACTGCAAGGGTTAATTGTTCATTTATCCCCCTTCATGACCAGGACATTTTTTTGCAAACCGGCACTTTAACTGACAAGTGCGCGGTTGTGTGACGCTGTACACAAAAAATAAAATAAAAAATTGATGCCCCCCCCCCCCCCCCCACAAATAGAGCTTTCTTTTGGTGGTATTTGATCACCTCTGCGTTTTTTATTTTTTTGCGTTAGAAACAAAAAAAGACCAACAATTTTGAAAAACAGACTCAAAGGCGGTTATTTACTAAAGGAAAATCCACTTTGCACTGCATTTGAAAATGCACTGAAAGTGCACTTGGAAGTGCAGTTGCTGTAGATCCGAAGGGACATGCAAGGAAAATAAAAAACAGCATTTTATCTTGCACATGATTGGATGATAAAATCAGCAGAGCTTCTACTCATTTCAGATCTACCCCTCAGATTTACAGTGACTACACTTCCAAGTGCATTTCCAGTGCAATTTCAAGTACACTTGCAGTGCAAAGTGGATTTGCCTTTCATAAATAACCCCCAATATTTTTTTACTTTATGCTATAAAACAAATCCAATAAAAAAAAAAGTTAAATATCTAATTTCTTTATCAAGTTAAAATCCCATTAAGCATATATTAAGTGGTTTGCACAAAAGTTATAACGTCAACAAACTATGGTATATTTTTATTGAATTTTTATTTATTTGTTTTTACTAGTAATTGCAGTGATCAGCGATTTTTAGCAGGGCTACGACATTGCAAATCTGACACTAAATGACACTTTTTGGGCACCAGTGACACTAATACAGTGATCAGTGCTCAAAAAATTATAATTGCACTGTCACTGTACTAATGACACTGGCAGGGAAGGGGTTAACATCAGGGGCAATGAAAGGGTTTAATGTGCTCCTAGGTAGTGCTTTCTAACTGTGTGAGGGATGCTCTGACTGGGGAAGACAGAGATCTGTGTTCCTGCTTAGCAGGAATACAAGATCTCCATTTTCCCCTCTAACAGAACGGTGGTCTGCCTTGTTTACATAGGCAGAGCACCGTTCTGCCTCCCCTGAGAAGAATCAGCGTGTTTTGGTGCAGCTGTGCATGGTAGCCAATCAGCTTCTAACTTCAGCTTGTTTAATTAAGCTTCAACAAAAAACTTGGAAGCCGATTGGTTTCTATGCAAAGCTTTACCAGATTCCTCAGGATGTTCACATATAATACAGGG
The DNA here is from genome assembly GCF_037356315.1 of Lithobates pipiens. Classification (NCBI taxonomy): domain Eukaryota; kingdom Metazoa; phylum Chordata; class Amphibia; order Anura; family Ranidae; genus Lithobates; species Lithobates pipiens. Next base: position 1,013,459 of record NW_027507787.1, on the reverse strand, counting down.
CTATTACCCCTGCATTGTATGTAGACATAGCTCCCAACTGTCCCTGATTATGCGGGACTGTCCCTGATTTGGAGCAATGTCCCCCAGTCCCTCATTCCTCCTCATTTGTCCCTCATTTTGGTCTGATCTATATACAGTGGTGTGAAAAAGTGTTTGCCCCCTTCCTCATTTCCTGTTCCTTTGCATGTTTGTCACACTTAAGTGTTTCGGAACATCAAACCAATTTAAACAATAGTCAAGGACAACACAAGTAAACACAAAATGCAATTTGTAAATGAAGGTGTTTATTATTAAAGGTGAAAAAAAATCCAAACCATCATGGCCCTGTGTGAAAAAGTGATTGCCCCCCTTGTTAAAACATACTATAACTGTGGTTGTCCACACCTGAGTTCAATTTCTCTAGCCACACCCAGGCCTGATTATTGCCACACCTGTTCACAATCAAGGCATCACTTAAATAGGAGCAGCTTGACACAGTAAGGTCCACCAGAAGATCCTTAAAAGCTACACATCATGCCGAGACCCAAAGAAATTCAGGAACAATTGAGAAAGAAAGTAATTGAGATCTATCAGTCTGGAAAGGGTTATAAAGCCATTTCCAAAGCTTTGGGAATCCAGCGAACCACAGTGAGGCCGCGTACACACGGGCGGACTGTTCGCCCAACTTTGTCCGCTGAACAGTGTTTGGGCGGACAGTCCGCTCGTGTGTGGGCTTTCAGCGGACAGTTTCAGCGCACAGTTTGACGAACAAGGTTTTTCGGAAATTCCGTAAAACTGTCCGCTGAAACCTTGTTTGAGCGAACAGTCCGCCCGTGTGTAGGCTTGTTCGTCAAACTAAGTTCCGCGCATGCTCAGAAAGGATTTACACGCCGAAAGTTATAATGCAGTGTATAGGACGTCGTATTTTTCGTCCCGTCGTACGTGCCGTTCACGTCATCGCGCACGGTTTCAGCAAACTGTTCGTTCGTTGTGTGTGGCCATGTCCGTCCATGCTAATTTTGAGCGGACTGTTTGCCGAAACTGTTTGACGGACAAAGTTGGGCGAACAGTCCGCCCGTGTGTACGCGGCCTGAGAGCCATTATCCACAAATGGCGAAGACATGGAACAGTGGTGAACCTTCCCAGGAGTGGCTGGCCGCCCAAAATTACCCCAAGAGCGCAGCGACGACTCATCCAAGAGGTCACAAAAGACCCCACAACAACGTCCAAGGAACTGCAGGCCTCACTTGCCTCAGTTAAGGTCAGCGTTCATGCCTCCACCATCAGGAAAAGACTGGGCAAAAATGGCCTGCATGGCAGAGTTCCAAGGAGAAAACCACTGCTGAGCAAAAAGAACATCAAAGCTCGTCTCAATTTCTCCACAACACATCTTGATGATCCCCAAGACTTTTGGGACAACATTCTGTGGACCGATGAGACAAAAGTGGAACTCTTTGGAAGGTGTGTGTCCAAGTATATCTGGCGTAGAAGGAACACTGCATTTCATAAAAAGAACATTATACCAACCGTAAAATATGGTGGTGGTAGTGTGATGGTCTGGGGCTGTTTTGCTGCTTCAGGACCTGGAAGACTTGCCGTGATAAAAGGAACTATGAATTCTGCTGTCTACCAAGAGATCCTGAAGGAGAATGTCCGACCATCTGTTCGTGTACTCAAGCTGAAACGAACTTGGGTTCTGCAGCAGGACAATGATCCTAAACACACCAGCAAGTCCACCACCGAATGGCTGAAGAAAAACAAAATGAAGACTTTGGAGTGGCCTAGCCAAAGTCCTGACCTGAATCCTATTGAGATGTTGTGGTATGACCTTAAAAAGGCAGTTCATGCTCGAAAACCCTCTAATGTAACTGAATTAGGACAATTCTGCAAAGATGAGTGGGCCAAAATTCCTCCAGGACGCTGTAAAAGCCTCATTGCACGTTATCGCAAACGCTTGGTTGCAGTTGTTGCTGCTAAGGGTGGCCCAACCAGTTATTAGGTTTAGGGGGCAATCACTTTTTCACACAGGGCCATGATGGTTTGGATTTTTTTTCACCTTTAATAATAAACACCTTCATTTACAAATTGCATTTTGTGTTTACTTGTGTTGTCCTTGACTATTGTTTAAATTGGTTTGATGTTCCGAAACACTTAAGTGTGACAAACATGCAAAGGAACAGGAAATGAGGAAGGGGGCAAACACTTTTTCACACCACTGTAGATGTGTATATAAAATGCACTTTTTATCCATCAAAAAGTGTTTCCCAGTGCTAAACCTTTCATCTGATTTCTAAATTGCTGCATTTGTAAATTCCAAAAACAATATAAAGTAATAGTAGTTGTGGGTTTAACCAATCTTGTTTTTTTTGTTCAATTCTCCTTTAAGGGGGCGTGGCAATGTCCTATGCCTACATACTTTTGCTGATAGGTGTCCCTTATTCGCATCTCAAAAAGTTGGGAGGCATGTGTACAGGAGGCAGGAGTGTGACTGAACCTGGGAGCACCTTAGAAAGGATGCCTAGTAGGACTGGTTACACTAATGGTTACACTAATGGTAGGACACTGCTGGAGTGAAAAACAAGGTAAGTATTACACCTTATTCCCCTATCCCTAGGCAAAAACAGGCATTTAACTCTTGCTGTGGGGAAGGGGGGACAGTACTGCAAGTGCGGTGACTTCTCGGCTTTTGCAGGAAACTCCCGCCCACTAGCCAGCCCATTTAGTCTGCACCACTGCTTATTTCACGGGGACCGATAGGGCTTGTGTACTCCCACTTCCTGGTGACCGGAACGCACGTGCGGATGTGATGTAATTAGCCGGAAAGTATGGCCGCATTGCCTCCCATGTCTTGCATCATTTCCGGCTGATGACATCACGTCCACCCTGTCGTGTGTTCCACCGCTACCAGGAAGTGGGAGTACACAAGCCCAATCGTCCCCGTGAAATAAGCAGCGGTGCCAGTGAAATTGGCTTGCTAGTGGGCGGGAGTTTGCCGCTGTCCTGAATGTGCCCCTTAACGTCCCCTGTCCACAGAGTCCCTTCTTGGTCCAGACACGACAGCCACTAAAGTGGGCATCAGGGTAGCTGTTAGAAATCATGAGGCCCGTACATCATACCTGATGGGGCCCCCTTTGACCCGGTGACAGGCGACGTGGCAAGTGACACCCTGCATCCGCTGACAAGTAACGTGGTAAATGACACCCTGTATCTGCTGACAAGTGACTACTCAAGTGACACCCTGCATCGGCTGACAAGTGATGTGGCAAGTGACACCCTGCATCTGCTGACAAGTGATGTAGTAAGTGACAATCTGCAATATGTGGCAGGTGGTGTCGTGGCAAGTGACAATCCGCAACATGTGGCAAGTGACAATCCGCATCTGAAGGCAGGTGACGTTGGCAAGTGGCACGCTCAGGCTCCGGCTGATTCTGCTTATGGTGAGTATATTGCACTTCAATAATTTTTATTTGCAATACGGCACTGTGTCAATTTAACTGACAATTGTGCAGTTGTGTGATGGTTTACCCAAACAAAATTTTGAATAATGTTAGAACTAAAAAATTGTAGGGAGTTTATTTTACTGCTATAATCTTTAAAAGGCATTTTCTGCATTACAGAGTATTTTCAGTCTGTACAATTAAAGCCAGTTACTTTCAGTGTTCTAGTGTGTGGAAATATGTTTTTAATTGATCTATTGTAGTAGTCATTGATAAAGTACAAGAATGTTTGTGTGTGTGTGTGTGTGTGTGTGGTGTGGGGGGGGGGGGGGGCAGAATTGAAGGACCCAGCCTTGGGGCGGCAAAGGGAGTAAACCCGGGCCTGCGCCCGAGCCGAACCTTCACTAAGCGCCAATGCCTAGCATGGGGATACCTGCTCTCTGATGGGGGGGCTCTTTGATGGGGATACATGCTCTCTGATGGGGGGCACTCTGATGGGAACACCTGCTCTCTGGTGGAAAGAATAGTCCCCCATCATTGGTGTCAGTGGGAGGAAGCGAACGAGGGAAAGATCATCACCCATTGTGGTGATTATTCTGTTAGTTTGACAAGTTAACTTATTTTGTTTTTGTAAACTGGCGCTTTACAATAAATGATGCACTGTATTTTCTGTGAAATATATATGCATATGAGCGTATCATTTTTTTTTTGGTGGGGAGTGGATCTTGGATGGAAGTTCCCACACTTTTTTCCCCAGGACTTGACCCCTGTGCAAGAGTAGTTTTGTTTTTTTACTGTGTCTGGAGTTGGGATTTAGGACAAAGCACAGTGTGTTAAAGCTGTAATTTAATAAAATGTAAAACAGTGATTTATCCAAGAACAGTACAAAGAGCAATGCTATGCAGTATTCTGTGGAAAGCCTTCCTAGAAGCATGGAAGATGCTATGGCCAAAATTGGGATAGTTGTCACTTCCATGCAGATCTGCCCGAAAAATTGACAAGCAGATCTGATTGATGTGAACTAGGCCTAGTACAGTAGCAGGGAACACACAAGTACTAGAGAGCTTAACTAGAACTGACTGCCTTCGAACCCTTAGACTGGTGTTTCTCACCCAGGATTTCATGGAACCCTAGGGTTCCTCCAGAGGTTGCTAGGGGTTCCTTGAGCAATGAGCAATTTCTGCCTCTCAGATAAGTTCCCACTGACACCATTGACCTTTTTAGCTATCTATAAGGGGGTAATTCTTCCCAATGATCACAAGTGTAAGGAGCATTCTTCCCACTGACCATCACACTAATGTATCATGAGTTGTAAACATAGTCATTTTTAGCAGGGGCTCCCTGAGACCTAAAAGTTATTCTAAGGGTTCCTCTGTGTTGAAAATGTTGAGAACGGCTTCCTTAGACTGTCCAGCTTCCTCAGCACTATTATCGGGAATCCCAACAGTGAGTTCAAAAGAATATTGTAGAATTGGAGAAAGTGTAGTGTAGTGAAGGCCAACCAAACTGGTGAGAGGAATGGAGGAGCTATATTTGTTTATTTTTCTATTGGGTGAACTAAATGGGCTTGAGTCTCTTTTCACCCTGAAGAACATTTGACCAGCAGAGGAAATAATGAGAGGGACTTCTGTACTTTGTACAATCTATGGAGATTCCTGGGTGAATGGCTAGACGAGTGGGTGTTTGGCCAAATAACCCTTCAGCTGCAGTGTGAAGAGAAACATTTAGTAGTGGTATTATTACCCCAACTGAGTGTGATAGCTTCCTCCTGGTTGTTAGGAAGCTGACACTCACCGGGTCCTAACAACCAGTGACTCGTCCCAGCACATTCAGCAATCAACCGGGGATTCCCAAATCTCATGGTCGATATAGCTGTTTTTCTCTTAGGATCAAATGTTAGGGAATGTTACATTCGCTGGCGAAAGGCAACACATAAACTACACATATTACAAACATTATGGCCAGTATTTGTTACACTTTATAAAATATTCCGTGATTTCTTAGTGACCAGGCAGGAAGGCAGTGACAATTTAACCTTTACATCAGGAGACCCCCATTCACATTGGACTCCCAAATTCACATTAGAGTCCTCCTGTTCAGATCTGAACAGTCTCCCTTTTTACATTAGCGGTCCTCCCATTCACATCAGGATTCCCAATGTTCACGTCAAAGCTCCCTATACATTAGTGTTCCATGTTCACATCACAGCCCCCTATTCATCAGAGTACACCATTCACATCAGGACTCCCCATCCTTAACATCAGAGTACCCCACTGTCATCAGGCTTCCCCCTATACATCAGAACCTTCTATGCATCAGAATCCACTAACTCAAAGGTCTCTGTTCACATTAAAAAAAAAACTATACTTCAGAGTCCCCTGTTCACATCAGAGTCCCTTACATATCAGAGCCTTCTATCCATCTTAGTCCGCTGTTTACATGTGAGCCTTCTATACATCAGAATCTCCTGTTTACAGGGAAGACCCATCCTCCTCTAAGGCTCCATGCATACTGGAGCTCAAAAAAGCTGCCCCCCAGCCCACAGATTCTGACAACCAATGGCCAGGGTTATCGGGAAGGAGCCCTTGTCTTCATCAACATGGGGACAAGGGTCCCCCCGCCCCGAAGCACCTACCCAGTGGCGGAACTACCGCCATAGCAACCCACGCGGTCGCTATGGGGCCCGCAGTCACTATGGGGCCTGCAGCCTAGTGGGGACCGCTGCCGAATGGGGCCCTCAGCCGGGGCCCGCTGCCGAGTAGTCCGACCGGGGTTTGGCATTGGCAAGCTTCTGTCCTGCCTAGAACACCGGCGTCAGCCCCGTCCCAGCGTCGTGACGTCACTCGGCCGGAGGCTCGATGGGCGGAGCTACTGAGCCATGCTAGGCTGAGCTACTGCTGAGCTACTGCAGCCTGCATACAAGAGGAGCCAGGCAGCACCGCCGAGGAGGAACAATTCCAGAGGTACAGTACAGGCTAAATTAAGCTGATGCAGTGATGGGGCCAGACTGCATTCTGAACTGTCTGTGAGTTTGACTGATTTTTCTAATATGCAGCATGGCGGGGGGGGGGGTAAATGTCCTGCACTGGTCACAGTAATTTTTGCATTAATGTCCTGCACTGGTCACTGTCATTGATAAATGAATTTACTGGTCACTGATAAATGAATTTACTGGTCACTGTCACTGATGGATGAATTTACTAGTCACTGTCACTGATGCATGAATTTCCTGGTCACGGTCACTGATGAATGAATTTCCTGGTCACGGTCACTGATGAATGAATTTCCTGGTCACGGTCACTGATGAATGAATTTACTGGTCACGGTCACTGATGAATGAATTTACTGGTCACGGTCACTGATGAATGAATTTACTGGTCACGGTCACTGATGAATGATTTTCCTGGTCACGGTCACTGATGAATGAATTTCCTGGTCACGGTCACTGATGAATGAATTTACTGGTCACGATCACTGATGAATGAATTTCCTGGTCACGGTCACTGATGAATTAATTTCCTGGTCACGGTCACTGATGAATGAATTTACTAGTCATGGTCATTGATGAATGAATTTACTGGTCACTGTCACTGATAAATTAATTTACTGGTCACTGATGAATGAATTTACTGGTCACGGTCAAATGATTTTACTGGTCACGGTCACTAATGAATGAGT